>NC_136263.1:12292667-12412667 GCF_964187855.1 Myxine glutinosa
TCTACCCCCCCCCCCCCCTTGCTCGTTGTCTTTCTTAATTTTCTGTTCTTCCACTTTTCTTCTTATCCTCACGTTTGTCTACCCTCTGTCTGCCCCCACCACCCCAGTTCAACAACCCACTGCTGCAACTCCTCATTCTACCCGTTCTACCCCCCCTCTGCCCCCCACACCCCTCCCCCCCACACCCTCCCCCCCACACCCCCCCCCCCCCCCAACACCCCTCCCTCCCCCCCCCACACCCCAACCCTCCCCCCCCCACACCCCTCCCTCCCCCCCCCACACCCCTCCCTTCCCCCCCCACACCCCTCCCTTCCCCCCCACACCCCACCAACCCCCCCCCCACCCCACCCCTCCCCCCCCCCCCCCCACCCAACCCCCCCCCCCCCCACACCCCTCCCCCCCCCCACACCCACCCTCCCCCCACACCCCCCCACCCCCCCCCCACACCCCTCCCCCCCCCCCACACCCCCCCACCCCCCCCACCACCCCCCCCCCCCCCCACACCCCCCCCTCCCCCCCCACACCCCCTCCCCCCCCCCACCACCCCCCCCCCCCCCCCCACCAACCCCCCCCCCCCCCACCACCCCCCCCCCCCCCCACACCCCCCCCCCCCCCACACCCCCCCCCCCCCCCACACCCCCCCCCCCCCCCCACACCCCCCCCCCCCCCACACCCCCCCCCCCCCCACACCCCCCCCCCCCCCCACACCCCCCCCCCCCACACCCCCCCCCCCCCCCACACCCCACCCTCCCCCCCCCCACACCCCTCCCTCCCCCCCCCACACCCCTCCCTTCCCCCCCCCACACCCCTCCCTCCCCCCCACCCCCCACCCCCCACACCCTCCCTTCCCCCCCCCACACCCCTCCCTTCCCCCCCACACCCCCCCTCCCCCCCCACACCCCTCCCTTCCCCCCCCACACCCCTCCCTTCCCCCCCACACCCCTCCCTTCCCCCCCACACCCCTCCCTCCCCCCCACACCCCTCCCTTCCCCCCCCACACCCCTCCCTCCCCCCCCCACACCCTCCCTTCCCCCCCCACACCCCTCCCTTCCCCCCCCACACCCCCCTCCCCCCTCCCTTCCCCCCCCACACCCCTCCCTTCCCCCCCCACACCCCTCCCTTCCCCCCCCACACCCCTCCCTTCCCCCCCCCACACCCCTCCCTTCCCCCCCCCCACACCCCTCCCTTCCCCCCCACACCCCTCCCTTCCCCCCCACACCCCTCCCTTCCCCCCCCACACCCCTCCCTTCCCCCCCCACACCCCTCCCTTCCCCCCCCACACCCCTCCCTTCCCCCCCCACACCCCTCCCTTCCCCCCCCACACCCCTCCCTTCCCCCCCCACACCCCTCCCTTCCCCCCCCACACCCCTCCCTCCCCCCCACACCCTCCCTCCCCCCCACCCCTCCCTTCCCCCCCCACACCCTCCCTTCCCCCCCCCCACACCCCTCCCTCCCCCCCCACACCCCTCCCTCCCCCCCCCACACCCCTCCCTTCCCCCCCCACACCCCTCCCTTCCCCCCCCCCACCCCTCCCTTCCCCCCCCACACCCCTCCCTTCCCCCCCCCCACACCCCTCCCTCCCCCCCACACCCCTCCCTCCCCCCCCACACCCCTCCCTCCCCCCCCACACCCCTCCCTTCCCCCCCCCCACACCCCTCCCTTCCCCCCCCCACACCCCTCCCTTCCCCCCCCACACCCCTCCCTTCCCCCCCCACACCCCTCCCTTCCCCCCCCCACACCCCTCCCTTCCCCCCCCCCACACCCCTCCCTTCCCCCCCCCCACACCCCTCCCTTCCCCCCCCCCACACCCCTCCCTTCCCCCCCCCACACCCCTCCCTTCCCCCCCCCCCCACACCCCTCCCTTCCCCCCCCCACACCCCTCCCTTCCCCCCCCCCCACACCCCTCCCTTCCCCCCCCACACCCCTCCCTTCCCCCCCCACACCCCTCCCTTCCCCCCTACTACATCCCTCGCATGTGTTGCTGTCTCGATTCTTTCTCTTCTAGCTTTTTCTACTTTTTTCCTCTGAGATATACAGAGAGAGAGAGAGCCCACACCTTTCGGTGAGGTCGACGGGTGAGTCGTATTCCTATCGACACTCGAAGGAGTTGCGATGGGTTTTCGCCCCTTTCCTCATTAAGAGGTGTGTTTTACCGCGTTCGTTTTCTCGTGCTGGTACATGCCGAGTGGCGTTTTCTTTGCGGTTTTTTCCCCCTTGCTTTACAGAAAACTGTACCCGACCACTCCCCTTTTTCCCCCGACCCCTTCCTTTCCCCCCGACCCTAACCCGGCTTAGCCCGGGTAATTTGAATTAGTAAAATGTCGACACGTTCCCCGTATGCGGCTTTCGAAGCTCTCACACGGAAGCATGGCGTGGTGTGCGTTCCTCTCGATGAGGTTAGTGTAGAACACATTGTTATTGCTATTGGGAATATCATTGGGATGGAAAAGATCCGTGCAGCGTCACGGATGAATAAACGTATCGTTTTTTTAGCCGAGGAAAGCCTCGTGCCTGAGGTTGTCGCGGCTGGTCTGTCCACAGACAATGGACATTTCGTCTTAGTTTCCCCACTCGATACCCCAGCTGTCAAAATACTCCTATCCAACGTCCCCCCGTTTGTAAAAAATGAGCCGCTGTTAGCGGAACTATCGCGCTATGGTACAGTCGTGTCCCAGATCAAGATGGCGCCGCTGGGCTGTCGGAGTGAACAGGCGAAGCACGTCATGTCTTTCCGACGCCAGGCATACATTGTACTTCCCACATCCAACGTGGACAAAGTATTAAACGTGGTAATTAAATTCCGTATAAAAGATCACGACTACCAAGTATATGCGTCAACCGAGACATTAAAATGCTTCACTTGTGGAAAGTTCGGACATTTAAAACGTTTCTGTCCCCGAACTGCACCCTCTGTGATCGAGCAGACAGGCTCTCTGGACAATACTGTGCCCCCTCTACCTCTCAACACTGACGGACAAACTACCCCAACTACTGTCCCAGACCCCCCACTACCTCCCAACACTGACGGACAAACGACCCCAACTACTGTCTCAGACCCCCCACTACCTCCCAACACTGACGGTCAAACTCCCCCAACTACTGTCTCGGATGACATCGCACCAAATTTAACGACCGCTGATAAAACGAACATGAACATCTGGGATGGGTTTACACTTGTTTCCTCATTAAGGAAGAGAAAAACACCCCAGGATTCAGTTACACCTCATAACGAAAAGGTGGTAGTTTTTCAGTCAAACATTGCGGGAATGCCTCTGTCCGACCAAACTACTACCAGCAACCGGTACGAACTGCTCATGCATGAGAATGTAGACCCCCAGCCCTTACCTGAGACTTTCCCCCACAATGCAATGGAGGGGAATTACATCCCTCCTCAAGGGAAAATTAAAGCTGTTCCGTGTCCTTCTGTGAATGATGCCGAAGTGCATCAAGACCCGATCGTAAAAATAGGAGGAAACGTGATAGCAGAAAA
Organism: Myxine glutinosa; assembly: GCF_964187855.1. Lineage (NCBI taxonomy): Eukaryota > Metazoa > Chordata > Myxini > Myxiniformes > Myxinidae > Myxine > Myxine glutinosa. The sequence goes on from NC_136263.1 coordinate 12,296,158, forward strand.
CCTGATCGTACTTCCAGCGACTCCAATTTCTGAGCACAATGAAAATATTCTAACCCCAGCAGTACCTGTGCTGGCGGTCTTACATAACATGCCTGAGCACATTGGTAAAACTGATGGAGAACCTCAAACTGTCAAACCGGTGATGGTTTCCCCCGCACCCCTCCCACTACCCGAAGCTCCTTCAATTCCACTACCCCCTCCTGCTCCTATTAATATGGAGCAGGATGACACCTGCACAGCACAAGTTACCTCAGAGCCCCAAGAACCAGGAATTGAAAGTTTCCCAGACAGTGGTTCCGACATGTCAGATGAGGAATCTTACGAAATTGAGGAGTTCCCTACAACAAGCGAATCCAACGTCTTACCAGCCCAAATATTGAAATTTCTCAACCACACTTTTAGAAAGAGACACGTAGACATTAAAGATCACTTCTCTGACCTGCACGGGTTTATCGACACGGCAAGGAACATCATCCGCCGGCCTAGCGACCACCTTTTCACAGAAGCCCAATGTAGCAGGCTGAAAAAGTACATTGTGAGAGCAAAAGATGAACAAAAAAAATGAGATTTGGAAGCTTAAATATAAATGGTGGCGCGAGTCAGCTGCGCAAACTCCAAGTGGTGACCCTTGCACTACAGAAAACATTAGACGTACTTTTCTTACAGGAAACCCACACTACGCCAGCATCCCATGCAGAATGGAACCGGATGATGAAAACGACCAATTTTTTTAGTGATTCCAATTCCCGAACTGCGGGAGTGGCTTTTCTTTTGAATCCCCATTTCCATCCATCAAAACTTTCCTTTAAAAACATAATCCCGGGGCATCTAGCCTCCCTAGAATTTGTTATTAATAACACAAATTTTACCTTGTTGAACGTTTATGCCCCTTCAAATAGCACTGAGCGGCAACGCTTCTACGCTAGATTAGGGCCTTATATGAGGCAAATAGACCTGCACAGGTGTATTGTAATGGCAGGTGACTTTAACTGCACTCTACAACCAAACCTAGATAGGAACGGTGCGGAACCCCATCCCGGACCAGCTAAATTATTAGCAGAGATAATAAGGGATTTTAAGCTTCAGGATCTTTGGCGGCAACAAAATCCCACGACGCATCAATTTACCTGGAGCAAGATCACAAACAACCAAGTTTCCCTAGCTAGGCTCGACCGGATCTATATAAATTCACCATTTTTTAATCTCTCCCCTACCACTGGAATTTTGCCTTCTGGTTTTTCAGATCACCATTTAATTACTGTGAATTACCATTCACATCTGTCCTTGAATCGCCATTCTTTCTGGAAGCTTAATGTCACCATCTTAGAAAACCCCTCCTTTAGGGCTGCTTTCAAAGACGTATGGTCTGTTCTATTAAATCAAAAACACCAGTTTACAGATCAGGGTTTGTGGTGGGACAACATAAAGGCCCAATGTAGAGGATTTTGTCAACAATTTTGTTTCCTAAGAACACAAGAGGAACGTAGAACAAAGGCTACTTTAGAAAAGGAAATTCTACAAATTCAAACAAATTTAAAAACTCACTCTTCTCCCCAACAAGAACTGAGACTGAAAGAAAAGAAAGCTTTCCTTAATACAATAATTGAGAACCAAACCCAAGGGGCATTAAAAAGATTACGGTTTCAGCAGCTCAATCTTTTGGACACGCCAACCCGATACTTCTTTGATTTTGAATCGAAGGCTCCTCACCCCCAAATTACTGCTCTAAAACGCCCTGACAATTCTGTCATCACTCACCCTGAAGGAATCAAGAGGGAAGCTAGACTCTTTTTCTCCAACCTTTACAAAACAAAAGAAGTTGACCTAAATGGTGTCTCTCACTTATTTGACGGTGTTTCCACCTTAACCCCAGAGCAAAGGCAGAGCCTGGAGAAACCACTCACACTTGAGGAACTCTCCATCGCATTAAAGAGCCTTGGCAAAGGGAAATCACCTGGCATCGACGGTCTACCGTCAGAATTTTTCGAATCTTTCTGGGACCTAATTGGCCCTGAACTGCTATCAGTCTTCCAGGAAAGCCTCGAAAAGAAGGAACTCCCGCTGAGCTGCAGAAGAGCAGTACTTACCTTGCTTCCAAAGAAAGGCGACCCTTTACTCATCTCCCAGTGGAGGCCAATATCACTACTATGTACTGATTACAAGATCTTTTCCAAAGCTATTGCCTTACGGTTTTCACCCTTCCTAAAGAACATTGTAGACATGGACCAAACTTATTGTGTTCCTGGTCATAATATCCATGACAGTATTTCTGTTATTCGCGATTTGATTGATGTTTGTGATATTCATCATGAAAGTGTTGGCCTTGTTTTCCTAGATCAGGAGAAGGCTTTTGATTACGTTTCGCATGAATACTTGTCCGAAGTCTTAAATCGATTTGGTTTTGGACCCTTTATTTTATCATGTATACATATGTGTTACTCAAACGTATCTGCCCTGCTAAACATAAATAATGAGCATGTGCCCCCCTTTTGTATTAAAAGAGGTGTTAGGCAGGGCTGCCCACTGTCAGGTGCTTTGTACACCGTTTCCCTTGAACCCCTCTTAAACACGCTTCGAAAGTCTTTGACTGGTTTCACTGTGAGAGGTTTAAACCACACTATAAAGACTATTGCCTACGCTGATGATATATGTGTGTGTATCAAAAACTCTGATGATATTGCTAAGATGATGCATGCTTTAGCACTTTTTAACAGAGCCTCGTCAGCAAAAATCAATTGGAAAAAGACTGAGGCACTGTGGCTCGAATCCCTTTCCCACCCCTCATTCTCCCCACCCCCCCCCCCCTTCACCCCCGCTTCTCCCCGCAAATATTGCTTGGAGAAGAGATGGGATCAAGTTTTTGGGTGTTTTCCTAGGTCCTGGAGATTTCATCAGGCATAACTGGGAAGGTTTGCCTGAATGCATTGAACTGCTTTTAATAAAATGGAAAGGCCTACTCCGCCAATTGTCTTACCGTGGCAGAGTATTGGTCATAAACTACCTGGTTACCTCCATTCTGTGGCACAGGGTCTTGGCTCTGCAACCACCTGCTGGGTTAATCGACGGAATACAGAAGAGCGTCACTCATTTCTTCTGGTCTGGAATGCATTGGCTACGACCGGAAAGATTAAATTTGCCGATACCTGAGGGTGGTCAAGGACTTGTCAATGTAAAATGCCGAATCATGGCTTTTCGTCTACGTACGATATGGTCCATTTTGCACGAGCCTGTTGTGCTTTGGAGGCAACTTGCATGCTGCATTTTGGGTCGTTTTGAGAATTTTGGTCATGCTAAGGAGCTTTTCCTAATGGACTTGACAATGTTTGATCTCTCTTCACTCCCCTCTTTCTACCGAAGTTTGTTAAATGCATGGCAAGCTCTCAAAAGCCATCGGGATCGTACTACGTACGAGAGATCCATGTTCTTCAACGAGCCACTGTTTTGCAACTCACTTTTTGAAGGTTTTGGAAGCAGCAGGGCCTTCATTCAAAAGTTTGTGGCTGCATCAATAACCAAAGTGTGCCACCTTAGAGACAATGCAAATGACAAGTGGCTAAGTGTTGCTGCTATTGCCTTGGCGACTGGCGTCAGATCATCTCGCCAACTAGACAGATGTCTAAGGGTGGTGCTTCATGCCTACGGTACCTCCCAACCTTGGTTGGTTCGTCCTGTACCTCCCTCTGAGCCGAGCCTCTCTCCTTTCCCCAACCTTCTTTTGTCGGCCTCTGAAAACTTGGAGCCAATAAAATTTGGCCGTTCCTTTTCCTCTTCCAGTGGTAACCGCAAAACCTTATATTTCCAATGTTTAAAAGCTCTTTTCCCCTCCTTGTCTTCCCCAGCACCTTGTAAGTGGTCTGCAGTCCTGCCACACACTCCTCCTTTCTCCCCAAACTGGGGATGGTATTATAAAAATCCTGTGCCAAAACGTGCTGGTGATCTCCAATGGAGAATCGCACATTGGATAATACCCACAAACTCTCTCATTCACCGCTTTTCACAAGCGACAAGCGACAAGTGATCAGTGTCCCTTTTGTGGACAGAGAGAAACCTTGCCCCATGCGTATATTCAATGCAGTCGTTTAACTCCTCTCTTTGTTTTCTTGAAAGTGCTATTTGCACGTCTTTCCATTGATTTCAATTTTCCAATGTTTATTTTAGGGCCAAGTGGCCCCTTAAACATCCAAGCAACAATTCTTGCAAACTTCTTTATCTCCCAAGCAAAATTGGCAATTTACAAAACCAGAAAATCAAAGATAAAGAATGACTTGTACAGTACAGATACTGTAGCAATGCTCAGAGCTTTTTGCGAGAGCCGGATAAAACTTGATTTTTACTGTTATTCGCTTTCCAGCCAACTTGAACTTTTTGAAAGAATGTGGTGTGTAAAGGATTTTTGTGAAATATCTGAGGGTCATTTGGTGCTTTCTCTCTAGTCTTTATTAAATATCCTTCTGTGTTTTTTTGGTAGCTTAACGGTTTGTTGGTTTTGACTTCCCCGATGGTAAAATTGCATGTAACTGTTTTGTTTATTTTGTTTTGACTGTAAAAAAATCTTCATTTTATACTTTTGTAATAAAAGGACATAAAAGTCTCTCTCTCTCTCTCGCTCTCTCTCTCTCCCCAGTCCCTCCTCTCTCTCCCCACTCCTCTCTCCTCCCCCCATTCCCCTGTCCCTTCCACACACCCTGTCTCCCGCACTCGCTCTCTCCCCACTCCCCTGTCTCCCCCACTCACTCTCTCCCCACTCCCCTGTCTCCCCCACTCACTCTCTCCCCACTCCCCTGTCTCCCCCACTCACTCTCTCCACACCCCTGTCTCCCCCACTCACTCTCTCCCCACTCCCCTGTCTCCCCCACTCACTCTCTCCCCACTCCCCTGTCTCCCCCACTCACTCTCTCCCCACTCCCCTGTCTCCCCCACTCACTCTCTCCCCACTCCCCTGTCTCCCCCACTCACTCTCTCCCCACTCCCCTGTCTCCCCCACTCACTCTCTCCCCACACACCTGTCTCCTTCACTCACTCTCTCCCTACTCCCCTGTCTGCCCCACTCGCTCGCTCCCCCAATCCCCTCACATCCTTCTCCCTCTCCACTCTCCCCCACAATCCCCCCTCCCCTCTACATGTCCGTCCTCTATCCTTTTTAAATGCCTTTTTTTTTTCTTTTTTTTCTTCTTTTTTTTTGCTATTCAGTTCTAATTTTTATTTGATATCTGATGAACCATACTCGTTATGTTAATCGTTAATTGGCCTCCACCTGTGTTAAATTGTAGTGATTCTGATTATTAGCCCCCGTTCGACATAATCTGAAATGGGGGCTTATGGATTTGGTCTCGTCCGTCTGTCCGTGCATCCATAACCATATCTTGAAGTATGGAGCAATTTTGTTTATACTTGGCACAAGGATAATACATGACGGTAAACACATGCACATTGGACGTCTGGAATCCTGATTGTTCAGTGGACCCCCAGCTCCAGGAAACTCCTTTCTTCACGAAACGATAAAAATGACCCAAAACATTGGTCACATTCGGGATGTAACGGCCATAGAACTGAACCAAACCGAGGCATGACTTAAATTCGGTCATGTCTCATGGAGCAGGATCATTCCTCTTGATAGCTCATACTTTCTCATTTGTTGGGTGTAGAACCTCAGCATCAATTGTAATATGGCCAGTTTTCAAACAAAAATGTCAGATACATCTTTGAACTGACACGTCTCCAGAGGGTGCTCTCCGTTGTAGCTTAAACATTTGTTGTGGGTTTGAGACTGCACTGGCTTCTGACGAGGAGACTTGTTCCAACGCTTTGGCTGATCATGATGTAATCGATTCGCAGCAGGGCTGGTACCAGACGAAGTAGCAATGATGCTAGAAGCATTGCGTTCAGCACTTTCCATGGAAATGGCCACTCTTTGCCATTTTGGAACATCAGTCTTCTCTCAGAAACTAGGCCCCTGCGAGTGCGGTCATCTGACATGCCAACCTCTAACAAATCACGGAGCAGGTCGTCAATCGTGTCCCCAAACTCACACAAAAGAAAAGAAAGAACCGCCTTTAGAGGCCATTTTTCCCCGCAGGGCGGGGGTTTGGCCTTTTTTTTGGGCACCTTGGTCCCCTTTTCGAAGCAATGTTTTACGGCCGGATTCCCTTCCTGCCGCCAACCCTATTGGTCGCCTCTTGCAACACACAGGGAATTACCAGTGAACTGGTACTCAATTTGCCGACCTCGGAAGGATGACAGGCTGAGTCAACCCCCCTGGCGTTAATTCAGCGATCGACCGGGATGCAAACCCAGGATCCTCGGATCCCAAGCTGGCACTCTAATCGCTAAGCCAACACCGAACGTTAAGTGTGCGACATATGCACTCTGACGTAACTCCCGGAAACGGAAAAAGATCCGTTTGAACACGGGAACATTTTGCACGTCCATAAAAAACATCGTGTAATATATAGATCGCAGTAGTTCTGAGAAATGCACAAATTATTTCCGTGAAGAAGAAGATTCTGCCGCTGTGTGGGAATCGAATCGACTCGAGTGAGATTTGAACGAAGGATGATGGGACCGGAACGTGTGCTGAAGGAAACTCTCCTGAGGAGAAAAGCAGAAGAGGCGGCATTAATGAAAACCTCTTCGTTCGATATTAATCAAATGAGGCTCTCTTCGTCAGATATTCCCAGTTTTCGATTTGTGAGTGTGACCGAAAAGTAAAGCGTCGAAACAAGATTTACGTCACACATCAAGCCCATATTTTTATTACGTCCGTCGTGGTATGCGATGGGGGTGGGAGGGGAGGATAACAAGGAAGAGGGGTGAGGGAAGGGACGAAAGGGAAAATGTATATAGCTGAGGGGATGGGGTTTAAAGTTCCTCCATGGTTGCGTACGTAATACATAGATAACCTCAATGGCTACAAACGGACCTTTATATAAAAAGTAAATCGGGATTCATGGTAAAGAATGTGTACTTGAGTGAGAAAGGGACCGTTTTGTGTGCAGGACCAACATGGAGACCAATTTGCGGACGAACTGAAGAGCCTCGACACCATCAATGAAGAGATGAACAAGTGCTTGGAGAACCAGCAACAGACTTCAGGTAACTTTGTCTCTCTCTCTCTTCACTCTTCACTTTCATCATCTTTCTCAATACACGAGCTCCATTTGTAGGATCTTCAAGCGGATTGGCTGGACCCAAATGTGGTGGTGTAAATTAAGACCCACAAATGGAGCAGATAATAATTAATTAATCAATACTAACTTCCCACGAACTCACGATATGCGAGTATAACCCAGGGAAGAGGGGTAAATAGTCCTGGCCCTGCTCATCACCCCATATACAACTCATCCGCAAGAGATTTTGAAACTTGATTTGAGTTATTGGACCATTATCCTTTAACTAGAGCTTCCAGGGAAGCAGAACTCAACTGAACTGACTGGACAACTTTAAAGATAAAGTCTTAACGTCGTTTCGGAGCTGAAAACAATATGGCGGCAATTTTGGGACGGATCGGGTTGGAATGCAATAGCAACATACCTTGTGTGGTAAGGGTTAAACATTCTAAGTTTGATCAAACTCTGTTAATATTTGTGGACGCTAGAGTGTTAACGTCATTTTCATGACCAACAACAAAATGGTCGCCTAAGTCCGCCATTTCTCAACGGATCGGGCTGAAATGTAATACCAACCTGGTCCTTGGGGAAAGGATGCTGCTTGTCAAGTTTGATCAGAATCGGTTGATATTTGTGGACGCTGGAGTGTTAACGTCGAAAAGTTAACGGACGACAGACGACGGAGGGTTCAGTATGTGATGAACTCAACTGGACTGTAGTCCAGTTGAGTTAAAAATCGCACAGGTGCTTCTTCGGAACCGGCTGCGAATGGCCGCTAGGGGTGAAAATCCTAGATGGCCGCCAGTAGCCATATTGAAAATATAAATTTTGAACCACTCACCATAGAAGTATGTGTAACACCTTGTTTTATGGGTTTTTGGGTGTGGGGAATCCATTTGTGACATCATTTTCATGATTGAAGGCCAAGGTCACATGCTACGGTCAAGGTCAAGGTCAGAAATTACAAAAAACGGCCAAAATCGCAGTTTTACACACATCGAGTGGCAGACTATCATGTATAACTCACTATTTAAAAGTTTATGATGTAAATTATACTTTGCCTATATGATTGCTTTGATGGAAGGTCAAGGTCATGCTCTGGATTAGGGTGTTTCAATTTTCCGAAGTTGCTATTTTCATGTCACTTTTCTCGTCCCCTTGGTTCTATTCATCTAAGTGACCCGTATGCCAAATTTTAGACAAATTGAATAATATTTAGAGGTTGCACACTTATAGTCTGCACTGCTTATATTCATTGCATTGCACACACATTGCACACACACTGCATTGCACACACTGCTTATATTCATTGCATTGCACACACATTGCACACACACTGCATTGTACACACTGCTTATATTCATTGCATTGCACACACACTGCATTGCACACACTGCTTATATTCATTGCATTGTGTTATGTTCAATGTTTTGCAATTCTTTCGATGTCTTATTCATTTTTATTTTGCAAATAAATCTTCTTCTTTTTCTTAAATGAACTGGAGTAAAATTTCAAAAGTGTGCAGACTGTGCAACCTCTAAGTATTACCTCATCTTTCTCAAAATTGGCAGACAACCTTTGCATATAAATAGGAATGAGGGCTTGAGCAAAGTCAACAAAAATGTCATATTGTAATTTTAAACCTATAATATGAAACACCCTAATACAGGGTTATTGAATTTTCAAGTGATTCTTACCCCGGTTTAGAATAGGTACACCGTATCCCTGCGCATCGTAAGAGGCGACTAAGGGTTGGCGTCAGGAAGGGCACCCGGTATGGTGTTTCATATTATAGGTTTAAAATTAAAATATGACATTTTTGTTGACTTTGCTCATGCCCTCATTCCTATTTATATGCAAAGGTTGTCTGCCAATTTTGAGAAAGATCAGGTAATACTTAGAGGTTGCACAGTCTGCACACTTTTGAAATTTTACTCCAGTTCATTTAAGAAAAAGAAGAAGATTTATTTGCAAAATAAAAATTAACAAGACATCGAAAGAATTGTAAAACATTGAACATAACACAATGCAATGAATATAAGCAGTGTGTGCAATGCAGTGTGTGTGCAATGTGTGTGCAATGCAATGAATATAAGCAGTGCAGACTATAAGTGTGCAACCTCTAAATATTATTCAATTTGTCTAAAATTTGGCATACGGGTCACTTAGATGAATAGAACCAAGGGGACGAGAAAAGTGACACGAAAATAGCAACTTCGGAAAATTGAAACACCCTACTCTGGATGTTAAGACCATTGCAATTTTATTACTCATTACCAACTTGTCACTGAGCGTCACCATATCTAAGGTGAATCTTCCAGCCTTCGACTCACAGTGTACCATGAAGAAGACCAGCACATACACAGCAGCAACAAAGGCTACCATTTCCACGACGGACATCGCATCTGCACAGAGGGAGGCAGAGATTGCTACACTACGTGGAATTTCGCCAGAAGAGCTATATGCACATGACCTTCTGCAGTCTAGCCCACTATTTGTCGGAGAAATCACAACAAAGCCCGACAAAGCACAATTGGTCACTGAGTTGCAAACCAATCTTGCCCCAGTTGACTACCAATTCAACTGGGATAATCCCCAAGCAACACGTGTTTTGCTTGACTTTATGTCGAAAATACGACAATTCCCCAATCTCCAGTCTACATTTACAAACTTTGGTGGAGTAATTCAAGAAGTTTTCAAGAGTGCCCATCGAGTTTGTCCATCACTGGAAATGACTCACATAGTATTTGACAGCTACAATGAATTGAGCATCAAGGAGGGTGAGCGGATCCGTAGAGCTGGTGAGAATAGCGCTGTTGACTTGGCCGTCGTGGACGAGTCTGTGCCTATTCCACACCAGTTAGACAAGTTCTGGGCATCTAGTGTCAACAAACAGAACCTACAGCTGTTGGCATGGGATGTGGGGGAACGAGATCTGCAGGACGTGGTTCTGAGTGGGATGGTGGTCAATGAAGAACTAATATCTGCGAGACTGAAGCTGACTGGATCACCTGCGAGTGATCTGTGACTTCTCAACAACTGGCAGGAGGAGGCAGACTGCCGCATAATATCTCACGTGCATTGGGCAGTTGGAAGGGGCTGTGAGAGAGTGGTTCTGGTGTCTAATGACACAGATACTGTTATCCTTCTCCTGCGCTACATTGGTTTGTTCAAAGAGGGTGGCTTGCAGGAGCTTTGGGTTCAGTTCGGGACAGGAGAGAAGCGACGTACAATTCCACTTAATGTGCTGCACCTCAAGCTAGGAGACGAATTATGCCGTGTACTCATCAAGGCGCATGTCATGACTGGGGACGATGCACGGAGCAAGGTGGGCACAAAACATGCAGCACTCGTATGCAGACCTGCAAGGTTTCTCTCCAGCTTTGGAGAGTCTCCTGTTCTCTCTGAAGTGGCCATACATCAGGCGGAACAATACCTCGTCCATGTATGGGCCGGTGCGAGAAGCAAACCCACTGCAACTGCATTTGACCACTTGAGACTCGACGTCCACAGGCATTCAGTAGTAGGGCTAGAAGAACTACCACCCACATCCAGCGTCATCCGGGGACATTTGAGGAGGGCATTCTACATGATCTGGAATGCCTTGACCTTGCTAGCTGATGCCAGTCAGCTTGACCCTATTCATTATGGTTGGATCAACCAAGACGGCACGCTCCTGCCCCTTAAGTCTCTGAAGCCGATCCCCACCAAAATTCTGACCCTGTATGGCTGTAGTGGGAAGTGTAACTCAAAGCGTTGTTCCTGCAAAGCAGCAGAAGTTATGTGTGTGATCTACTGCCATAAGAAGGTTGTTGAGCCCATCTGTGTGAATAAATAAACACATGCCAAGTTCCCACCTTAGCTCTCTCGTCTGGACATCTGACTCATATACCATTCCTTTGTTAGTCATAATTATAAGGAATATGGCTTATATGCAGGTATTATATGGCACTGTAATGTAGCTATATATTTTTTAAATTTTCAGATTGTGTGTTCTAAAGAATGATTAAAATGTTCCAATTCATAAGTGAACAATGTGTATGCCGACGATATTGTGAGCCAAATAAAATGAGAAGTTGTAAAATAAACAAGATTTGAAAAAACTACATGGCCTACACTTATTCCCACAGTCAGTTAAGTTGCAAAACATCAGTAATTGTATCATTCATCAAACTTTGATAGTTTGCTTCTCGATGTCTATGAAACTGCGATTTTGGTCATTTTTTGTGATTTCTGACCTTAGCATGTGACCTTGGCCTTCAATCATGAAAATGATGTCACAAATGGATTCCCCACACCCAAAAACCCATAAAACAAGGTATTACACATACCTCTATGGTGAGTGCTTCAAAATTTATATTTTCAATATGGCTACTGGCGGCCATCTAGGATTTTCACCCCTAGCGGCCATTCAGAGCCGGTTCCGAAGAAGCACCTGTGTGATTTTTAAAGGTAAATGGTCCAATAACTCAAATCAAGTTTCAAAATCTCTTGCGGATGAGTTGTATACGGGGTTATGAGCAGGGCTTGGACTAAAATGGAAGAGCACGATATCTAGGGTACTTATTATCAACTAGGGGTAAGTAGGTTGAGGGGGTATATAATGCCCCCATTCCACTTATGCCGATTGGCCCCGATTAGCCCCGATCTCCAGGTCGGGAGCGATCGGGACACTTTGGGAAAAAACTGGTCATCTACGCTGTATCTACATCCTAAGTACGCTCCGATTACGATCACTAGGCTGTAACCACGCTCATCGTGGGTATATCGGGTCCCTGAAGACCCGATCTAAGCCGTTTAGAGCCGCTGTGTTCCCGCTCGCATACGCTGTAACCACACTGCATTCACGATTGCCGCCGCTCTGACACGATGCATTCCCGATCGCCGCCGATCTAAAACTGATCCAACGCCGATGCTGCCGATCTATTGCCGTTTCAACTACGTCATTCCCGACCAAACCGATCTAACTACGCTCTATTCCCGTCTTTAAGCCGACTAAAAAGCAGATTTCAGGTCCCGATCCGTATAAATAGGGCCCGATTTGCTTGCCGATCATCAGTATCGTCGAAGACAGCCCTGGATCAACATCAGAGAAATGGCCGTCTGCAGCTCGCTCTACTTCTCCAACAATATGCAATTAATGAAAGAAGAGCTGCTCAAGTGAGAAGAAGAATGAGAAGAAGAAGAAGAGCCCCTCAGTTCTGGGTCCGGCCATGGTTGACAGAAGAAAGAAGATTGCAGTTTGGGCACTACGACCGCTTGATGAATGAACTGAGGCTGGAGGACATCAACTCTTTCCAGAACTTTGTGAGGATGCCACCTGCTCTCTTTGATGAAATCCTCCACAGAATCACCCCCAGGATTGAGAAAGAAGATACCAGGCTGAGAAAGGCCCTACAACCTGGAATGAAGCTCGCCATCACCCTGAGGCATCTGGCTACAGGAGACCTCTACCAACTCTCTCCTACGACTTCAGGGTCAGCAGAAACACCATCGTCAAGTTCATTCCGGAGGTGTGTCAAGCCATCGTTGCAGAGTTCAAAGAAGAAATGGTGAAGTGCCCTACCACCCCAGAAGAATGGACAGAAGTCGCTGATGATTTCGAAAGTAAATGGAACATCCCTCATGTGCTCGGAGCTCTTGATGGCAAACACGTCGCCCTCAGATGCGCACCCAACTCAGGCAGCCTCTACCACAACTACAAGGGCTTCTTCTCGATCGTGTTGATGGCACTGGTGGACGCCGACTATAAGTTCTTGTGGGTGGATGTTGGTGGAATGGGACACATGTCAGATGCTCAGATTTTCAATGCTTCGGAGCTCAAAGAGTGCATAGAGAATGAAACCATTGGATTTCCCGACCCCCTGGCCATGCGGAACGATGATGAAGAGATGCCATTCTTCATCCTTGGAGATGATGCCTTTGCTCTCCGCACCTACTTGATGAAACCCTATGCCAGACGTGGACTCTCTCCTGAACAACTCGTCTACAACTACCGCATCTCAAGGGGTCGACGAGTGGTGGAGAACGCCTTTGGCATCTTGGCAAACCGTTGGCAATGCTTGCTCAAGACACTACAACAGTATCCTGAGGTGGTGCGTGACCTGGTCGAAACTGCTATCTGTCTGCACAACATGCTCCGCATCCGGTTCCAAGTATTCAGCATGCCGAGGTGGACCAGGAGGATTATCGACACAACATCATCCCTGGTGAATGGAGAGATCAAGCCAACATGTTAGAGGTGGAGCAGGCAGTTCGAGGTAACAGGGACAGTGTAGAGGTCAAGTGTCAGAGGGAGGTACTGAGACTCTATTTTAACAGCCCTGCTGGTGCAGTTCCATGGCAGGAGAGGATGGTGAGACATCATTAGAGACACTATGGGAAGGAGTTGAAAGACATTTTGGAGGACATTGTTGTATTGTTATGTATTGCATTGATATAATGATTTCTATTGATATTCATGTGACAATAAACATTATGAAACTTGATATTCAATGTTTGCCTTGTGTTGGTTGGAAAGGGAGAAGTTATTATTGCTGGGTTGAGGGGATGAAAATGCATTGCAAAATGAAAGGTCTTCAAAATAAAAGCTAAAAATTTGACAAGTTTTTGCTGGGTAGAGGGGATCAAAGTTTGCATTCACTTAATTAAAAGGTCATAAAATTAAAAGCGGTAAAATTGATCATTAATAATATTTGTTTAACTTGTACCGCTTTTAATTTTAGACCATGGGGTTATTGGGCAATGCAATTTGGCTCATGCAGTTATCAATTCCACTTAACAACGTTGACAAAAATTGTCGTGTCGAAATACTTGATCGGGTGAGGCTGATGCAATCCGGACCGATTTATATACAGCGGCTTTGATCGGCATTGGAGCGGGACGGATAGGTAACGATCGTCGTCGAAACGGCACAAGATAATCCTCCCGCTGCAATGACGCTGTAATCACCATCAAGCCGTTCTAACTACGATCAAGCCGTTCTAACTACGATCATTCCGATGGACTACGTTGCATTCACGCTGTAATCACGATCAGTCCCGCTATTTCAGATCGGGATGGAAATTTTAAACATGTTTAAAAAATCGCCCCGATCTATTTTTTTGTCCCGATCGACAAAGATCGAAGACGTTCCGTTTACGATCATGCCTATTGATCCCGTTCCAAATAGGATCGTTCCCGTTGTGCAGATCGGGGTCGATCGGCATAAGTGGAATGGGGGTATAAGGGAAGTGGTAATTTGGGGGGAGGTAAGTGAAGAGAGGGTATGTAAGGGTCGGGGTAAGTAGGTTGAGGGGTATATAAGGGTAGGGGTAAGATTGGGGATTGTAGTACGTCACAATGCTCACATTACAAATGTCTCGCCCTGATCCCCGATCCTCTGTCAGTGGAGACCCACATTCAGGCCTCCGAAATGGCCTTCCTTAGCGCTGATCCAGCCCTTGAGGAGAAGCTGGAAGCAATACTGGAGGATTGCGAGCGCTGCAAGGCCGACCTTCAGGATTTGAAGCAGCGAATGGAAGACTTGGGGCCTTAGACTAATTTTATTTATGAATGCAAAAACATGAAATCTATCTTCCAAGTCATTTTGTGCAATAAATGTGCAATAAAGAAATAAATAAACAATGAGTAATAAATCCACTGCAGGTGACAATTGAATACCTTCGATGAAAGCACGCACGTCCACAAAACAGCTGCCATATAAAAATAATATGAACTTCAACATAAAAAGCAGAAATCATAAAAACATTTATGCCCTAATTTATGAGGTCATGACCTAATTATAGACATTTTAACGTTTTTCACCATAACTCGACTAAGGTTTGTTTGATTAGAACAAAATGTTCCATAACAGCAGATGGAATAATTGATAACATGGGGCCTTGTTAGTATATGCACAAAGTCAAACTGTCTTGATATTAACAAACTAGTGCATATTTTACACCGCACCTTTCCTATGCCTTCTCCAGGTGCTGCATAACGTCATTGCCGGGCACCGAAGGGGGCTCGGCAATGACGTACGCTGAAAGGGAGTACTCAGTTTTCACTCTGGTTGTTTGTTTGTTTTCTTGTTTGTTTGTTTGTTCGGGCGATATCTCAGCGATCATTTGAGCTAGGAAGCTGAAATTTCGGCACAACAGTGAGCAAGTCGTTTTTCAAAAAATGTATTTTTTGTTTGTTGATTAATCAATTAATTGATTAGTTATTTAATTATTATCGATTCATTAAGTACTTATATATTTCCTTTCTCTTCTGGGCATTTTATGAGATATTTCACAAATCTGTTAACTAAATTGTTACCAAAAAATTTCTTCACCAATATGTTTGTAAAGGTGTGTAATAACATGTGTTAAAATGTTGAAGTTCAACTCCCGTGGGAAACCCAGAAAAAAAGCTGTTGAATTCGGGTACCGAAAAATTATTTTCGAGAATTTTAATTTTTTTAAATCGGCCCTTAAGTAACTTATGAGGGGTCAAATAAGGGTTTTTCATGATTCTGAGTTGATTGTTAACATTTATATTTTCACTTTTACATTTACACACAACGTAGCTTTTATTTCACATACATATATAATACTCAAGAGTTATTTCTCATTCACAATGTCAGAAGTTTCAACAGTCATTGTCTATGTCTTCTTCAGACTCAACAACATCATGACTGCAGTTTCTGCATGTAATGCCATTACAGACTCCACAGGCCGAGATGCACGTGACCCCATTCTTCTTGCAGCTGCATCGCCGGTTGCTGCAATCTCCATGACAATTACAGCTCGTGAACTGCAATAGCTCCTCAGGAGCCGTGGGGTCCAGTGTTGGAACTGGCTCATACCCATGCACACCTATTGTCCATCCATAGTCACTGGGGTTCAGAGACATGCTCTGTAGAAGGATCCAGTCCCGGGTCTGCAGGTAGGCACGGAGTGAATGTTGTGCAGCTGCACCCTCTGTTGGAGGTAGAGTCTCTGGTTTGATCACTCCTGCCGCTGCCTTCCTTGAGAACATGTTGTACCGAATTTCACCCAATGTAGTATCTCGTCCATGGTAAATGTACTTGAAAATCGCAGTACCAGCCTGAATCACTGTTTCCTTGGTGGCTTCTGTGTCAAGGAAGATGTCGATGTACTCAGCCGCGTCCCTTTCGCAAAACCTAAAAAAAAGCACCAGGTCTATGTCAAGTAAAGTATAATGTAAAACAGAAATAAAATGATTATTATTTTTAACATTTATACTATGATGACAATGATTATAATTATTATTATTATTAGTATTAGTATTATTTGCCGACGTAATAGTAGTATTATCATTATTACCTGGCAAATAGAGTTGTTTTCCCATGACCAGCGATTGCAGAAACCGTATCACACCCCGTGAAGGCGTGACAGAAGAGCAGGTAGCTCTTCTGTGTTTCGGAGAGAGATTCTTTGATCTTTCGGACGTCATAAGAGCTGTTTGATGTGGTTAAGAAGAGTGGATGGTGGCTGTCTGAGCTATGGTGCACCAGCATTACCAGCACGTCTGCATCTTCTGCCCGCACCTGAAAATATAACAACATGTACAAAGCATAATGAACCGTTCAAGAACAGATTTAACTTTTCAACAGTGTGAATTCTCTTATTTTTAAATTACCCCATCTCCCCCCGGGCTCCATCCAATAGTTATACTAACTGAAGACACAAATGGTACTGACCTCAACAGAGCCATCTGAAGCAGCAGCCAATGCCTCTCTCACAATTGAAGTGTCAGCATCATTGTCACACTGCTCCACAGTGATGTGATGTTTTCGGAAGGTTGAAGAGAGAAGGTGGATGAGCTCACTCTTGTTATGAGTGTTGTCCAGAAACTTTGCTCTTGGGGTCCAGTTGGACATATCCGGTCGAATCTGGAGATTACAGCAGGAATTCTTGGTACGCCGGATGTGGTCGTGATCTTTTGGTGATCTGCTGTAGCCATCAAAGACCACAATGATCTTCTGGGAGCAGCGGCCCAGATACTGCACGTAGCTCAGGTAACTGTTGGCGATCTCCTGCCAGGTCTGACGTTGTTCCCACTTCACCATGTAGACAAGCCATCCGCCATCAATTACGAGGGTGCAGCAGGGTTGGTTAGTCAAGTCAAGTGGATCAGTTAACGCCTTCAGGCTTTATTTGAAAAGTCTGCCTTGTTTGCCTTGTTCATCTTCTGATCTTTGTTGCTGAACAGGGACAATGGGAAGGGAGTCAGCTCATACTGTAAGCTTGTCTCAACTGTCATATCCCGCTGGGCGAAAATGATCAGTCGGTTGAACAACTTTAGTGAGTCAAGGTGAATCTTTTTCTCGTTGACCAAGGGAAATTTTCTTAGTGATGACAGGGCTTTTATCTTTGACTTGACATCCATGGTCGACGTCACTGATTGTCCATCCAGATTGATCTGCATCTCCATCCCAACTTCAGCTGCTCTCTCAGCATTGACTGCGTCATCTCCAGTGCTTGTGAATCCTGTTGAGAAAGACACGAGCAACTCCTTGTCTCTATCGTTGTCGAATGGCTTGATCTCCTCAAACCATTTTAGGACAAGTTCAACTGCCTCTGCATCTCGCTTCATCTGTGTCTTGGCAAGGTCTCTGTGGACTGGAACATGTTTACTGACGTCCTCCTCCATCCGCCGGTTGACATCAGACAGGTGACTGAGGGTGAGCACCCAGCATTTGTGGCCAGAAAAACTGTTTCTCATTCTTCCTCTGCTCAGTCCACCTTGTGACTTGGCTGCCTTCATTAATGTCTGCTCAATGCAAATGTCACACCATGTGCCGGACCACTCATGACTTGAGTAACGGACAACGTGGTTCCCGTGGGCAGTGAGACGTTCTAAGGTGTCTTTGTAAGCAGGCAAAGTTTCTAGTTCCTTCATGAGTTGACAGTACAGCCGTGCGCCCTTGGCATACTGATGATGGCCTGCAGCGGCAAAGATGTGAAGCATCTTGGTAACAATGCAGGACAGATGCCCATTGTGGTCTGCAAGTCGCTCGGTTCTGTTAAAGACCTTGATCACATCTACCATGTGGTGGTACTCCACCCAGAGTGCAGGTGTTCTTCCTCCTTTTGCGAGTCGTTTGAAGGTTTCTTCAAACCTTTGCTCAAACACTGGCACTACTGGGTCTGAGTGTCTGGCTCCCATCTTCCCATCAGCCACCTTCTCCATGAAGGTCTTCATGTCACCACGCTCCTCCTCAGTGAAGGCAAGTTTCATGATGTGTTGATAGATGGCTGCATCGATGAGGAGGTGAACACGGATTGCCTTGTCAAAACATCCTCCATCCATGATGTGGTTGGCTGTCGTACTTCCAGGATAGATCAACTGGATCACATCTAGTAGTCCAGAATCTTCCATGATGTTACCCATTGATCCAAGATAAGACTTCAGCAGGTGAAAACCACCCAACCTTGGAATGACGGGTAGATTTGCCTGCTTTATTATATTCACAGCCTTCAGCCAAATCGGAAGATCAAAGGTCACTATAGCGACCCCAGCGCGCCGTATGCACTCTTTCAGAGTGGTGAAGATGGTGTTGAGGTCATTAGGGTCTCCTTCAATAACTGGGAGGAACTCGATCTGTGTGCTCTGCTTTGCATCATTAGCATGGATTCTCTTCATCCAGCCATTCCAGTTGGAGTGTGGGAACTCAGGATCGTTGGCTTTGATCACCCACCCCGCTGCCCAGAGTGTGTCACCTGGAGTGAGGAGTGGCTGATCATGAGCCAGGGAGGAGGAAAGCTCAGCGAGGGGGAGAAACATGATCGCGTTCGTTCCTATCTGTTTCCTGTTCGTAAATGGAATAATCTTTACTTCAGTTCCTCTCAGGATCTTAGCTTTGTCGAGTGCCTTCAACTTCACCTGGGGGAAAGCTGCTGTTGTCTGTGGATCTGGCAAAGGTGGTGCCGGAGAGGTGACTTCGATCCAACCCATTGAGTGAAAGGGAGTGTTTCCGTGAATAGAGACGATGTTTAAATCTATATTGTCTCCAACAAACTGAGTGACTGCATTGTTTGTTTCCCCAACCTCCATAAAGACCACCTGATCATTACTTGACAATTCACTTTCACTGGCTGGCACTTTGGCTGTCATCACTGATTGATCCTCAAGCGCAGCATCAACCACAACCTCATCATTGATCTGTTCATCGGTTTCCTCCACAATGGTGTCAAGAGTGCCAGAAGTATCTGGAACATCATCTCCACTCCTACTATTAAGGAAGCAGTATTTGTAGTTTTGTGTTTCCGTGTAAGACTCAGTGTATCCCAGCCGGTGGAACTTGTTGAGCATCCATTTTGACCCAAATCTATGATCAAGTTGTATGGCAAGCCCCATTTGGTGTGGCAATACTCCAGACCGAGGTCGACAGGCCTTAATAAAATTCTGCCCCCAAACGGCAACTCTTTCGTCTGTCTTGACAATCGGTCTCAAGAACATCTGAAGGCTTGCAGGAACAAGTGTCAGCTGACTATCGATGTCAGTCATACTGTGTGTGGTGGGGTATGACTTTGGACCTAAATCAATCAAGGCAATATCATTGGATATGAACTTGAGTGCCGTCTTTATGATCTGAGTCTTCTCATCTCCATGGTCAAGATTAGCATGATGCTCTCGCAGAATATTGTCGGTGCCATCTTTGAGACAGAGTACATCTGCCCTTCTTTCATGTGTTGTGAAATACAAGGTGTCTTCGTATTTCTCTAGAAGTTTTATCTTTAGCCAATGCTTTGAATAAGAAAGGCTCTTCTCTGGTGACTGATCAAACTCCTGCAGCTTTTCATGGACTTGGTCCATGTTCATTACCCCATGCTCTAATTCTGAGTCTAACCATTCGCAGAATTCAATAAAAACTGCCTCTCGCTCCTCATCAATACCCCTCTGTCCTCTCTTCCTTTTTCCTTCCTCATCAGTCTTGGACAAACTGTCACCTCTCGCAAACATAAGTTTGCATCGCAAATGGTACAGTGTTTCTTCTGCTACCAAGTCGTTGATCCCTTCCAGGCGTCCAGTGACTTAAGTGCCCCAGTCATCCCCGCGACTCCGTGCTGTCTTCAGCAAGCTTGCCTTCAGTGTATCTGCAGTCAAATTATCTGGCACTCTGTATTTCTTTCAAGCTTGTGCTGGATTATTTTTGTAGAGCTGGGCTGGTTGGTTGCAAAGAATGCATACATCCTTATACAGGAGGTCAACTGACTGTGTAGTCTAGTAGGAAGACTAGGTCCCCCTGCACCCCCCAGAGATATACTTCTAATCAGTGTTTCTAGATTGGAAAAAATGTGTAGAAAATGACTAGCTATGGCCCCAAGCTGAAAAAATGTCCCACATACCATTTTTATGCAAATTACTGCTGCCATTATCAAAAAAAGACTAGGTCCCCCTGCACCCCCCGGAGATATACTTCTAATCAGTGTTTCTAGATTGGAAAAAATGTGTAGAAAATGACTAGCTATGGCCCCAAGCTGAAAAAATGTCCCACATACCATTTTTATGCAAATTACTGCTGCCATTATCAAAAAAAGACTAGGTCCCCCTGCACCCCCCGGAGATATACTTCTAATCAGTGTTTCTAGATTGGACAAAATGTGTAGAAAATGACTAGCTATGGCCCCAAGCTGAAAAAATGTCCCACATACCATTTTTATGCAAATTACTGCTGCCATTATCAAAAAAAGACTAGGTCCCCCTGCACCCCCCGGAGATATACTGAAACTGGCAGTGACTGGTGATTGAAATGCGGTGCCTTTTTGTGTTTCAGGTCGAGGTACGTGAACTCCCCACGATCTACAGCAACCAGGAAGAGACTGATACCAGGGTGGTTCTGTACCTCCATCATGCTGCTACCATCGGATACAAGAACGCTGTAGTCAGAACACCGGACACAGACATCCTCCTGATCCTGCTCCACCATGCCCACAACATCAAGCTGACGGTGTACCTGGATACAGGGTCAGGGAAGCATCGCCAACTTGTCAACGTCTCTGAGCTGGCAGAATCCCTGGGAGAGGACTACTGTGCCACTCTCCTGGGGTACTATGTGTTCAGCGGAGAAGACTGCACCAGTGCCTTCAAAGGGAAGGGAAAAGTCGGGCCCTTGAAAAAGCTGGAGAAGAATCCCAGGTTTCACAGGGCATTCGGTGAATTTCACAGGGTATTTAGAAAAATAAAACTTTGTGTTAACGTCTGTGTAGACGGACCTTAATATGAGTCTATTATTTCGTAAAACTGTGATTATTTTGTAAATAAAGCACTAATTAGCATACTAGTATACCATAGACACATGTAATCATGTTATGAATAGTTCTATCATGATCTATGCCCTTCAAAACATGGGTCTAGACACCTTCATTTTTCAATTATCTGCAATATTGGCTGAGATATGTCAAAAATCGTTTTTTTGATAATGGCAGCAGTAATTTGCATAAAAATGGTATGTGGGACATTTTTTCAGCTTGGGGCCATAGCTAGTCATTTTCTACACATTTTTTCCAATCTAGAAACACTGATTAGACGTATATCTCCGGGGGGTGCAGGGGGACCTAGTCTTCCTACTAGACTAGTGATCTTCTAGAACTGCAGCCAGTTGATGAACTGAACTCACAAGTAGTGCGTCTTCTTTTCAACTTTGATGACTCTTTCTCTGCCTTTGATGCTTGAGCTGACTTCTTGGTGGTTGCAACAAAGTTGTTGTACAGATCATTTTTACACTTCTGGTGGTACCTCAGTTTTCCTTCCTTTTGAGCCTCCTTCATACGTTCCACAACAGTAACATTTTCGACAGTTTCTGCTTGTTTCAATAAAGTTGAGTATCCCTTTGGAGTTGCCTGTATGAGCCTTTCAGCTGGTGTATCCGAGCGTGCACAGATGAAGCAATTGAGCACAGGTGGAGTAACGTCTTCATCCATATTGCTAGACTCCATGTCCTGCAAAGTAGAAAATGAGATATATTTAGAAATTATTTTTCCACAAAGGAGTGTCTGTGGTGAAATATAAATGTTAACAATCAACTCAGAATCATGAAAAACCCTTATTTGACCCCTCATAAGTTACTTAAGGGCCGATTAAAAAAAATAAAAATTCTCGAAAATACTTTTTTCGGTACCCGAATTCAACAGCTTTTTTTCTGGGTTTCCCACGGGAGTTGACCTTCAACATTTTAACACATGTTATTACACACCTTTACAAACATATTGGTGAAGAAATCTTTTGGTAACAATTTAGTTAACAGATTTTCATATGTTTCCCTTTTTTTTTTTTTTTTTTTTTTTTTGTTGTATACAAGATCGAGGCTCGTGAAAGAGCGAACATTAATCACACAGAAAGACAAACAGACACACAAAACAAATAACATCGGGAGCGGTAGACAAGATGGGGAGAGAGGGGGAAGGACACAAACACAACATTTGAGAGCAGGGACCGGGAGACATGGAGACATCGAGAGAACTGTGGGAGGGAGAGGGCTTTGGGGGGAAGGCATGGGAAAGGGGGGGGGGGGGTGGGAGAGGTATAAAACATATGGACACTGCCAAGACTTCCAGGAAAGAAGTTGGAATTTCAAACAAGGTGGGTCTGGGGTGAATTAGTGGGGGTAGAAAAGATCAAGGTTTTGGATGGGGGAAGATAAGAGATGGTGGTGAACAGCTGTTTTGAAGACCTGGAGGGAGGAGTGTGATTGAAGTGAGTGTGGGAGTTTGTTCCAGAGGCGGGAGAAAAGAGGAATGAAAGAGTGAAGGTGAGCAGAGAGCCGAGATTTCGGCAGTTTAACCATCAGAGGGTGGCTGGCAGATCTTGTGCGACCTGTAGGAATATTTGGGGGACAGAGCACAGAGAGAGCTGGGGGAGCAAGGCCGGAGAGGAGTCGGTAGAAGACAGAAAGACCACCTACCTGCCTGCGGTGAGTGAGTGAAAGGCCCTCAGAGATAGCTTCATCGTGGGAGATTCCAATGATTCTGAAAGCTTTGGATTCAACAGCGTGAAGCCGAGCCAGGTGTGAGGCAGGAGCACCAGCCCATAGGGGAGAACAGTATTCCATTGAGCTGCGGATGAAAGCCTTGTATGTGGTGAGGAGCTCAGGTGTGCCTAGGAAGGACTTCGCACGACGGAGGATGCCCAGTCGGCGACTGGCTTTGGAGGCCAGCTTGGAAATGTGGTTTTCCCAAGAAAGATCATGGCAGATGGTGAGACCCAAAAGCTTGAGCGACAGAACTTCTTGGAGAGGATTGTTGAGAAAGTAGATGGGAGGGTTGTCCAGTCAATCTTTTCGGAGAGACATAGTAAGAGTGTGAGATTTGTCAGGATTGAAAGACATGTTCCACATGTTTGACCAGTCTGTGATTTTGTCCAGGTCTTCAGAGAGTGAGGAGGCTGCAGACTGCCGATCTGAGGGAAGAGGAATGGAGCGGCAGAGAGTGGGGTCATTAGCAAAGAGATACAGAGGATTTTCCAGAGAGTCGGAGAGATCATTGATAAAGACCAGAAAAAGCACAGGGCCCAGCACACTGCCTTGGGGAACTCCAGCCTGAACGGGAAGGGGAGATGAGAGAAATCCATTCAGGGCCACACGTTGACTACGACCAGAGAGGAAGTCCGCAAGCCATGCATGGAGATTTCCATGGATACCATAGGAGGAGAGTTTGGTGAGCAGAGCTGGGTGCCAGACCGTATCGAAGGCACGTGATATGTCAAGGGAGACAGCTCTGATTTCCTGTTTGGCATTGAGGACCTCCATCCATTGTTGAGACAGCAGAAGCAGCATGTCCAGAGTAGAGTGACCTGGTCTGAAACCAAATTGATGATCAGAGATCAAGCCATTGGAGAAGAGGAAAGATTTCATATCCGAAGCAATGATGGATTCCATGACTTTGCTGATAATTGGGAGCAGGCTGATTGGTCTGTCGTTGCAAGGATCTGTTTTTGCACCTTTTTTGTGTAAAGCGGTAATGTTTGCTGATTTCCAGGATGCTGGCAGATGACCTTGAGCAAAAGATAGGGTGAAAAGAACAGAGAGAGGGTGAGATAGAGCGGCAGAGCAGGATTTTAGGACCCGTGGGCTGATGCCATCTGGTCCAGTTGCAGAATCAGAGTCGAGGTTTGACAAAAACTCCTCCACCTTGTCAGGAGAGAAGGTCACAGAGTCCAGGAGCAGTTTGGTTCGACTGGGAAAGGTGGGAACAGAGAGAGATGGGTTTGGGACTAAGGATTTTGAGGCAAACACAGAGTTGAGGCATTCGGCTTTGTCACGTGCGATGTCAACTGTGTGGCCATTTGAGGTAAGGGAGGGGATGGAGGGGGAACAAACACCAGAAACGGATTTGACCAGACGCCACCAGGATTTGGAGGAAGGAGACAGGTTTGAGAGTTCATTCTTGAGTGAGGAGAGATGGTGCTTCCTGGCACTCCTGAGGGTAGACACACACTTGTTCCGAGCTTGGTGGAAGGAACTGAGATTTCCTTCAGTTGGATTAGCCTTCCAAGAGGCAAAGGCAAGTTGTTTCAGGGCAACTGCCTCACCACAAGATTCAGTGTACCATGGACGGGAGGAAGGGTAAGACAACTGAAGGCGAGATGGGATAAATCTGTGCATGAGAGAGATCAGTTTGCTTTGGAAGAATTCCCAGGAAGAATTGATGTCAGAGGCAGTGGAGATGGGAGACCAATCCAGACGATTGATGGCTGCTTGAAGACCGTCCCAGTCGGCCTGAGTGAAATGCCAGACTCGTCGACGCTGAGGAGGCTCTCTGAGAATGGCCAGAGAGATGTCCACTTTGACAAGCACATGATCAGAAGAACCGATTGGAGCAGAAGAAGAGCAGCAGACATTAGCAAGGAAGTTAGTCATAATCAAGTCTAGAAGAGAAGATACTCCATTGGCTGAGATCCGGGTCGGGAAATTGACAGATTGTGTCAATCCCAGTGAGTCACAGAAGTCCTTTGCTGAGGTGCCATGACTGGTGATAGAGGAACCCACACCCAACCAGGTGGCATGATGACAATTGAAGTCACCACATATGAGGAAGAGAGAGTTGGGATGAGTGGATAGAAGTTGGTCAATGTTGTCAGACAGTGAAATGTAGATGGAGTCATCACTGTTTGGGGGACGGTACAGAACACATATGAACAAAAGGTGGGAGCGGAGAGGAAGCCGTAGCCAGAGGTACTCCTGGGGGTGAGGAGGAGAGAGGGCAGTGCAAGGAGAGTGAGGAAGAGAGTTTTTGATAAAGATAGCCACCCCACCACCAGGCCGAGGCTCAGGTCTATCATACCGGAGGAGGGAGTAACCAGGAAGAGATATTAAGGAATCAGAGACATCTTGAAGGAGGAAAGTCTCTGTTAAGCAGATCAAGTCTGGATTGTCAGAAGCAACCTGTATGGAGAGATCAGTCAGGTTTGAGTGAAGGCCCCGGATGTTTGAGGTCCATACCGTTAATGAAGAGAGAGGGGGAGCATCGGGTACAGGACAGGGGAGGGGAGGAGTAGGGTAAGATGAAGAATGAGAGGGGGAGGTAGGGAGAGCAGTTGTTAGTGTGTCAGCGATTGCAGAAGAGTTCCAAGAAAGGGAAGGATGAGGAGGATGAAAGGTTTGAAGGTGAAGGGATGAGGCACAGTGAGGGGTTGTTTGAGGGGGGGCAGAGGAAAGAAGAAGGTTGGGGGGGGGGGTGGAGGTATGAGATAGAAGGGAGACGAAGTGGGGAGGAGGCAGCTTTGAGGAGGAGGGGGGAGGAGGGAGAATTGGAGAGGAATGGTATGGGGGGAGATTTGAATGGGAGGGGTTGGGGGGGAGTTTTGA
The DNA here is from genome assembly GCF_964187855.1 of Myxine glutinosa. NCBI lineage: Eukaryota > Metazoa > Chordata > Myxini > Myxiniformes > Myxinidae > Myxine > Myxine glutinosa. The sequence continues at coordinate 12,322,060 of NC_136263.1, forward strand.
AGGGGAGGAGTGAGGGGGGAGTTTAGGAGGGGAAGGGCAAGGGGGGAGTTCAGGAGTGGAAGGGCAAGGGGGGAGTTCAGGAGTGGAGGGGTAGGGGGGGAGTTTAAGAGTGGCAGGGCAAGGGGGGAGTTTAGGAGTGTAGGTGCAAGGGGGGGGATTTGGAGGGGAGGGGCAAGAGGGGAGTTTAGAAAGTGGATGATTAATGAAAGACGAACATTGAAAACAAATTGGGTTTGTTGTGATTTTCAAGTTAGCAATCCGGTTCAGAATGATGGAGGAGGGATGGAATGAATGTGAATTTAGACCATGTAGTGAGGGAGACGTATAAGATATTGAATTTCTTTTTTTTGAGGTGGAATTAGTTGGAGAGGAAATTGAGAAAAGCCTTTTAAATAGGAAGAAAAACAGCGTGTTGTAAAATACCACTGAGTAAAACACTGAAGGGGAAAGGTTATACATATTTAAATAATATTTAAACAGAACCGTGAACAATCTTATGTGCACAAAAATACCAACGGGGGGAGAGCCGAGAGGGACCACCACGAGTCACGTGAAGGGCAAACGGTGGACCCTTACTATTATCTCAGGCACCTTTTGAGTTAGGAAGATGATATTTGGACATGACAATGACCAAGTGATTTGGCTGTAAAGAGTATTTTTGATTTATTGATTCGTTAATTAATCGATTAATTATTAATTGATTAATAAATTAATTTTTTTTTTTTATTAATACCTTATTTAACTAAATTTCTAAAAGATACATCTTCGGATGAAGCACTGGTGGTTTAGTTATGCTATTAGCCAATTGATTAAGAAAATATTTTATGATAGTCTTTTATTGATTTTAATTATGCAATTAATCAATCAAATATTGTACACCTCTCCCTCCCAATGCAGCCTCCATGAGCTGCACTGCGGTATTGCCGGGCGCCAGTGGTGCCCCGGCAATGCCGCGCTGTGGGATATTTAATTATTTGGCATGGGGGCGGTGTACTTTGAATGTATCTGTACTTGGTTTAACTATTTTCTTCAGATCAATCGATTTTTTAATGTATAAATGATGAGGAACTCGTCATCATTATAAGATATGGGATTTGGCCTACAATATGATACAATTCTGTATCGTTTGTGGCTGTGTGATTGCGTCATTGTGACATGATGATGCTGAACCTCCCATAAAAGGTCATGTGACTCATGTAAATATGCCACTCGTTTGTCTGGAATTAGTTTGTGTTTTAAATTAAACGTTGTTTTTTGTTTTTTTTAGACATTGAATTCCTGTCTCCCATCTGTGCTAACTTTGATACAACAAGGCAATGACTGATACTAGCTTTATAAATAAATTAATGTATCGTATGTTATTCCTGAGCCCCCTGGAGTTTGAGTGGAGCATCCACTCTGAGTCTGGGTGATCGGTGTTTCGAACCTTGGCAGAATCACCGTTAGTCTAGTAGGAAGACTAGGTCCCCCTGCACCCCCCGGAGATATACTTCTAATCAGTGTTTCTAGATTGGAAAAAATGTGTAGAAAATGACTAGCTATGGCCCCAAGCTGAAAAAATGTCCCACATACCATTTTTATGCAAATTACTGCTGCCATTATCAAAAAAACGATTTTTGACATATCTCAGCCAATATTGCAGATAATTGAAAAATGAAGGTGTCTAGACCCATGTTTTGAAGGGCATAGATCATGATAGAACTATTCATAACATGATTACATGTGTCTATGGTATACTAGTATGCATATTAATGCTGTAATTACAAAATAATCAGTTTTACAAATGATAAGGATACGTTAATACTGCAGATAACTTAACATGGTACATAAGGGGTCTAAACCCAGGTATTTTCAAGGTTAAATGTCAACAAGATGCTCCTGAGTCTTGCATAGGGGCGGGACATTGGCAGTAACATTGGTACCACTCAACTTTTCTTCCCACCATTGACTTTGTATTGCGAGAGATTTTCACTTGCTTATTTAAAGGTTTCTCACCCAGCCCACGTAAAATCTACCAACTCCTGCTGTTAACTCCCAAACATATTTTTTTATGTTATCCAATCACAGTGCAGAAATGACAGACTAGAGATCCAAATTAGTGCTGCTATAGCTGCCATTTTACATTTCCATCCATGTAACATGCGCGCTCGCGCGCTCGTATCAATTGGTAATGTCGCGCGCTCGTATCAATTGGTAACGTTGATGTTATTGAATACCTCAGTTGAAAGTTCAGTCTTCCATTCCATCTGTGTGTTGTTCTTGGTATTCATCCTCCAATCTAGCCAGGTAAGATGCTAACTATAATGTTACTCACACTCTTGACTTCAGTTTCTGCATGAAATCATAAACAGGCAGAATAACAGCTGAGCCAGCTAGTGAAGAGTTTTTTTAAATGGTACGTACTGCTTCTTTGCTTGATGTTCAGCATATAAAATGATAGAACACGGCGATGGCAATGCCAAACAACCTAGTATAACAGTGGCCGAGAAACTGCTCCGGTAGCACAAACGTTGTGCAGGTAGTACGGTACATATCAAATCAAATAGAATACGTTGTCAAGCGTTTGGGATTTCTTTTTAAGCATAGCATATCATATCATGCCATATCATGCATATCATACCATGCATATCATAGCATATCATGCGCTCAATAAATTAATACAACTAGCAATGGTACTCACCCTATGGGCGGTGCTTCAATTGGGAGGCCCAAATGAAAAGGCAAAATATCAGAAATTGAAGGCTTTTTTTAATTTTAAACGATTTCTATAACCATCCGTTAAATCATATCACACGGAAATCATCAAAATATAAACAGTATTTGTAGAATTTCAATAAAAGCCACATCACTGTTCATATCGGTAAATATTATTCCATAGTGTTTGAAAAACTGGAAAATTGGAAAAAAAAATTGAAAAACAATATAGCCTATTTTACTCCAGGCGGTTTGGAAAAACTTGAAAATTGAAAAATTGGAAAAATTGGAAAATTGGGAAAACAATATAGACTATTTTACTCCAGGGGGTCCCAGGATTACCCACCCAAAATTTCGTTGCGATCGGTTCAGCCGTTTTTGCGGTACCTGGGAACAGACGGACAGACAGACAGACGGACAGACAGACGGACATTTGGTGAATTATAGTAAGATATGAAGATCGGTTGAAGAGGAGAGAAAAACCGAGGGTGCTTGAATGAAATGGTCTGGGATTGAGAGTCGAATGGCATGAGATGTGTTTACGTAACATCCGAGTAGCTCGTGTTGGATGTGGTCACATGAGCCGTTTGGAAATAAACTGATCCGGCCGACCCCACAACAAGGTGGAAGCAAATGTGGTGGTTCAAAGTTGTGGTAGCAGCAGTATTAGTCACGAGAAATAAACCCAGTGGTTATTCAACGTGTACGCATTTCTGATACAATAATGTTCAATGTTCATGCATCCATTGAAAAAGATCAGTGTCGGCCTCAGAGATTTTGTGAGAAACTTCCATGTTTACAGCAACTGGTGTGATGACTTTGAAAGAGCAGACTTTGGCTCACTCGACTCGATTTCTCCTTTGATGTGGCATAGCCCGGTTTACTTCTCAAAGGACTCATGTGATGTAACAACCAAAGCGTACCTGCCATTGTAGCTCAACCCAGCAAATGATGCAAATGTTGTTGTGACAGAGAAACCTGGAGCCTACTCCATTTACGCAGTGTTGCTTTTGCTGAAAAGGTTTCTTGACAAAGCTTGTACTGGGTAGTTTGCCATTGCCTTCCCAGCGTTGTGTCCGTGTTCTATCCTTTAAATGCGTCAGGCAAGGGACAAGGAAGCAGCACGTACCATTCTAAAAAGTCGTTGGTATAACCCTGCTGGGGTTTGAACCACTGACCAATTTTGAACCAATCAATAGGCAAACATACGTTGACTTTTTCAACTTCAGACCTCAAAATTAATTGGTGGTTGAATTCCATGACCTGATATGCAAATCCTGTTCAAATTTCAAGTTAATTGGATGAAAATTCAGTTTGTGTGCGCAGAACAGACTTGGAACAGACACGAACGATTACACGACCGAGACTGGTATTTGTTGGGATAAGAATTCATTTCTAAATGTTGTGCCTTGTGACACTATTTTAAGTAGTAGTCAACTAGAATACAATTAATTTCGGCAAATTTCCCTGGTGTTTGTTTAAACACACTTATCTTGATTAATTATAAATAAATAATTGCTTTACATTGTGATGAACGAATCGCTTTGTGATATATATACATATATATCCCCTTTTATCTTTTTTGACATGATCAAAGATGGGGGAGAGCGAGCTGACATTGGGACAGTGAGAGCAACAGTTGTATACAATAAGGGAATGAACAAACAGGAAAAATAGGACATAGGAAAGGAGTAAACACCTGCGAGTAAGAGGGCTTTTGCTAGGTCGGCTTAAGGGGCCTCGAAAAGACGACGGCTGTGGATGGAGGACGACATACGACAGTGGTGCACCACCTGATTGAAGCCCTAAGAGTGGGATTGAACAGCTTCATGGTAGGCCATATCACAGATAGGAGAAGTGAGGAACAAAACAGTTTGTGTGCGCAGTCGGCCTGGATTTTGGAAGACTGGCCAAAGAAAAAAGAATAACAAGCGAGAGTGTATTCTGCTGAAGGAATGTGAATGTACACGAGGAGAAAATATGCTTAATCAACAAGAACGGCACTCGGTGGGGCACATACCTCCACCTGGCTGAAGTTTACGTTAAATTGTATCCATCCCACTGATAGGCTGGAACTGGATCCGGCCCTCAGCAAAAATCTAATCGGCTTGTTCTTGTCACCTACCCAACTCATCCACCATGTCTTGTCATAAGTTGTCCACAACTTTTGGAAATATCATGCTGTATATCGTTTTGGCTCCATCTCTCAATGGTGACGAATTACTTTAAAAATGATTGTATCCGGATCTTCACCAAAATCTAATAATTTTGTCCTTGTCACACACCAAACCTGCCCACTAAATTTTGTCTGAAACCGTCCATAACCCTTTGAGATATCCTGCTCACATACAAACAAGAAAGATGTCATGCGGAGCATGATACTTGCAAAATCCCAAAACAAATTTGACCTTAAAAATAATTTGTGGTTGAATTCAAAGTCAATCGGATGAAAATTGAGGATTTTAGAAATTTGGCCTATGTAGTTGACCTTATGGCCTATGTTTGCCTCAAAATAATTGATGGTTGAATTCAGTTCGCTGATATGAAAATCTTGTTCAAATTTCAAGTCAATCGGATGAAAATTGAGGATTTTATAAATAACACCTATGTTTGTGATCTTTGGCCTATGTTGACCTTTTGGCCTACGTTGATCTCGAAAATAATTTGTGGGTGAATTAAAAGGCCAAATATGCAAATCCTCTTCGAATTGAAAGTCAACTGGATGAAAATTTGATTTTAGAAATATTGCCTGTGTTGACTTTTTAACCTTCAGACCTAAAAAAAAATAATTGGTGGTTGAATTCCGTGACCTGATATGCGAATCCTGTTCAAATTTCAAGTCGATTGGATGAAAATTGAGGATTTTAGAAATAACACCTAAGTTGTTTGGCCTTTGGCCTATGTTGACTTCAAATATAATTGGTGGTTGAATTGAGTCATCTGATATGCAAATCCTCTTCAAATTTTGAATCAATCGAATGAAAATTGAGGATTTTAGAAATCTCAGCTAAGTTTGTGCCTTTGGCCTATATTGACCTTTTGCCATATGTTCACCTCAAAAATAATTGGTGGTTGAATTAAATGACGAAATATGCAAATCCTCTTCAAATTTCAAGTCAACCGGATGAAAATGGAATATTTACAAAAATATAGTCTATGTTGACCTTAGGCCTATGTTGACCTTTTGACCTTTTAAAATCAATTCGGCTTCTTCCTCAAAATCAATAGGCTTCTTCTTTCTACCAACTCTACAATTTGTCAAAGTTGCGTAAGGATCGGTTTTAAATTGTGACCTTTAGGTGATTGACATACAGACAAACAGAAAAATAGACAGACAGACAGACAAACAGACTGACAGACAGAATAACATGCAACCAACCAATATACTGGAAAAATCTTCGATTTTCACAAGTAACAAACAGACAAACAGACAGGGGTGAAAACATACATAGCATAGGATGATAGATAAGAGGCATAGGCATAGGCATAGGCATAGGCATTTGATCGCATAGGTAAGAACTGATCTTAAGATTTCAGTTTAAAATTCCAACGCTGTATTACTTTGTGATTGGAGGATACGTGATCAAATGACCTCAAGGTGCCATCTTGTTTCTCATCTTCGCCGAGCGAAGTGCTAAATTGCATGCATCTTTGTGGACTCTGTCATATTTACATCTCGTCATCATTATATATTTTTTACCTCCGCTACCAAAGGTGGATGGAGGTTTTGTTTTCACCCCTGTCTGTCTGTCTGTCCGTTTGTGAACAAAATATCTCAAAAATGTTCTGGACGGATTCGGACGAAATTTGGCAGAGATGTGGCGTATGTGATGAGGACGAAATGATTAGATTTTGGTGAAGATCCGGATCCAGCTAGTAGAATATTTTAAGTGATTCTTCATATTGAGTGATATGGCCAACCAGGCGGAGGTACAGTCACGTGAAAAAGTAAGTACACCCCGTGTAAAGTTTTGACTTTTTCAACATATTTCAACATACAGCTATTTGATCTTCATTTCAACAATATTGATAGATAAAGGTGATATAATATAACAAATATCATGAAACATTTACATTTTGTAGTCCATTGTATCTATCTATAATTCCAGTAATCTGTGTGTGTGTGTGTGTGTCTGTGTGTGTGTATGCGACCGCTGTTTCTCGACAACTACCGGTCCGATATACTTGAAACTTGCCAGGTATATTGCTGGGGACCCGAGGATGTGCCTTTTCAAGGTTTTAAATTAATCGGACAAGTAGTTACCGAGCTATGGCGATTTCTTTACCAAACTCCGCAAGCCGTTCGCTTTGGACCAAACCATTTCATGTAAATAGAGGGGGGGGGGGGATTGTCACCGTACTCGCAAGCCGTTCGCTTTGGACCAAACCATTCCATGTAAATAGAGGGGGGGGGGATTGTCACCGTACTCGCAAGCCGTTCGCTTTGGACCAAACCATTTCATGTAAATAGAGGGGGGGGATTGTCACCGTACTCGCAAGCCGTTCGCTTTGGACCAAACCATTTCATGTAAATAGAGGGGGGGGATATAATTTTAGATATATATATAGTACGGGCATGCCCTAGTAATTTAAATAAACATAAATGCAATTTCACATGTGGAAAAAGTAAGTACACCCTTGGCTCTAATAGGTGTTATTGCCCCCTTTGACAGAAACAACCTCAAGTAGGCGTTTCTTATAACTGTCTACCAGTCTCTGACATCGACTGGGAGAAATTTTTCCCATTCCTCCATGCAGAATTCTTTCAGCTGTGCGATGTTTGAGGGGATTCTTGCATGCACAGCTCGTTTCAAATCCCCCCACAACATCTCGATGGGATTTAGATCTGGGCTTTGACTTGGCCATTCCAGAACCCTCCATTTCTTTCTTTTCAGCCATTCCTTGGTGGATTTACTGGCATGTTTAGGGTCATTGTCATGTTGCAAGGTCCACCTTCGGTTGAGTTTCAACTTTCCGACAGATGGCCTCACATTATCCTCAAGCACCCTCTGGTACAATGAAGAATTCATAGTGGATTCTATGATGGTGAGCTGCCCAGGCCCTGATGCAGCAAAGCTGCCCCAAACCATAATATTTCCACCACCATGCTTAACAGTTGGTATCAGGTTCTTGTGGTCAAATGCTGTCTTTGGTTTTCGCCAAACATGTCTTCTGGTACTGTGGCCAAATAGCTCTACCTTTGACTCATCTGTCCAGAGCACATTGTTCCAGAAGTGCTGGTCTTTGCCTCAGTGTTCATTGGCAAACTTTAGTCTTGCCCTGATGTTCTTTCTGGACAGCAAAGGTTTCCTCCTGGCACACCTCCCATGTCGATCAAATTTGTGCAGCCTCTTTCTAATGGTAGACTCATGCACTTTGACATCAACAGTGGCAAGAGCTACCTGTAGGTCCCGTGATGACATTCTGGGGTTCTTTGAGACTTCTTTCAGCATCTTGCAGTCTGCTCTCAGGCTGAACTTGCTGGGGCGGCCTGGCCTGAACAAGTTGGCAGTTGTTTGGAATCTTCTCCACTTGTAGATAATCTTCCGGACAGTCGAATGATTGATTTCAAATTGTTTGGTGATCTTTTTAAATCCCTTCCTAGACTCGTAGGCATCTATAACCTTCTTTCTGAAGGCCTCAGAGAGCTCTTTTGATCTAGGCACGGTGACGCCGCACACTTTAACAACAAAGAGCAAACCAAACTAAATGTCTGAGGTTTAAATAAGACAGGTTCCTCCAAGATCGTCTCTAACGATGTTCTAATCATTTGCACCTGAGCTGGTGCACCTGATTCTAATTTTAGGTTATTTGAAGTAGTGATAAATGTAGGGGTGTACTTACTTTTTCCACATGCGAAATTTGCATTTATGTTTATTTAAATTATACAATGGACTACAAAATGTAAATGTTTCATGATATTTGTTATATTATATCACCTTTATCTATCAATATTGTTGAAATGAAGATCAAATAGCTGTATGTTGAAAGATGTTGAAAAAGTCAAAACTTTTCATGGGGTGTACTTACTTTTTCACGTGACTGTATGCTCTCTACTGAGTGCCGTTCTTTCATTCTGAAGTCAGTTTTGGGTGTAAAAGATGTCGTGCTGTTCAGCATGTGGTTCGGCCTTTCCAATCAATCAGACAGAGGGAGGAAGATGCATCTTTAACCTCATGGATCCAGAAAGGAGGAAAATATGTTAAAGTAAAAGTTTGGCGCACAGCATGGAGAGGCAACAACGTCAGTTCGTTAATTTTTTTGCTGAAATGATAAATTACACAACAAGTAGAATCAGGAGTTGTACCACGTGACATCCTATGTCATGATAATACGATCTTATAATGGACAATCTCTTTTGTTATGAATATAATACAAGTTGTGGTTCAAGTAATAAAATAATCTGTACTATTAATAATAAAGGAATCTGTAAGCGCCGACATGCATGTGCCATGTAACATTACATATTATTACATGTATGGGACCACACATAATCATGAGTGGATCATACATTACATGCATATGTCATGTAACATTATATTACATGTATGGGACCACACATAATCATGAGTGAATCATACATTACATGCATATGTCATGTAACATTATATTACATGTATGGGACCACACCTAATCACGAGTGGATCATACATTACATGCATATGTCATGTAACATTGTATTACATGTATGGGACCACACATAATCATGAGTGGATTATATATTACATGCATGGAAACAATATTACTGCAGTAGAAAACCATGAAACGTCACAGGATGTGACGTGTTATGGTGATTCTTTGTCTCAGTAAAGGCAAGCTGAAATATAAGAAACCTTGTCGGTGACTTGGCATACCTGGTGCATTCAAAGAGTTCTTCCGAAGTTATTAAAAAGCGAGGTTCATAGCAAAGGGTCTTGAGGGTCTAAAGTGTGTTAAGGGTCTTGAGGGTCTAATGGGGTCTTGAGGTTCTAAAGTGTCTTAAGGGTCTTAAGGATCTAATGGTGTTTTGAAGGTCTAAAGCGTATTGAGGGTCCTTCGGGGTTAAAGTGTCTGGAGTGTCTTGAGGGTCTAATGGGGGTATTGAGGGTCTCAGCCTAAGGTGTCTTAAGGGTCATGAGACCTTAAATGGTGTAATGTGCCTAATATGGTATTGAGGTGTTAATTGGTCGAATCTTTCAATAAGGGTTTAAAGTTAAAGCTCTGAGGGTCTGAGGGTCTAAAGTCAAAGGTCTGTAAAAAGGTCTAAGGGATATTAAAGGTCTCGACGGTAGCTTCCAATAGCACATAATTAACGATACCCGCACTTGAACAGTGGGTAACAACATAGCAGCTATTGTTAAGTTCGCCGAACTCTGCTAATTTATGGCTCTGCGTGGGATGTCTAAGGTCTACCAATAACCTATGCTGGCACACGTGACACCCAACTTCAAGTCCATCCAAGGGATGGCACACCATGTAACGCAACGCCATGCCTGCGGAACACCAATCCGATTTTCCGTTTATTAGCCCAGTTGGCAACCAAACCCAGACTAGATAATTCAAAGGTAATTGCATTGCCTTTGTGTCATAATTTTTGACTAACCTGGACCATGATGTAATCAGGTGTAGAATTTTGTAAAATTGAAATTGCAAAAAAAAAAAAACTTTTTCAGCAATCTTTGCAAAACTGTAGAAGTCTTCAAAGACAACCAACTGCCAAGCAACCCCTCCCCTTCAAAACCTCAACCCCACCACCTCTCCCATCTCGACCGCCTGCCTCGGTCCATGTTTATTCAAGTTCCATGGTGCACAATTTTGGCAAATGAGATACATCATCATTCGAAATGCCTAAGGTTTGGTCTCGCCTGGGTTCAGAAGCAATTTGAAAATGCAAAGGTGCAACTATTATTATGATTCAGGAAAGTGGGAACCATATTTTTGAATAGCTTGTGGGAGTGTTTGAATAATTCATCAGCAGTCAGAGTGTCAAATGAAGTCTATAGCAAAAGATAATTTAAAAACTGAACGAGGCATGCATTTTATTGGCAGTCAGACAAATAGTTCAAGGGCAATATTAAATGCAGGACATACTTCAATGGTGTTAATTGGGATTATTAAATAAATGACATTTTAATGGCGTTAGTAAATAGAACCACTTATTTCACTGGAAAGAAAGGCATTATTACAAATGGATACTTATAATTGTTACTTACAAAATGAGGATTTGTTCAAAGTCCTGGTCAAACTCAAACTTGAGTGTTTTCAAAAGTTCCAGAGAGTATTCAGCAGGTTTTTCAATAATTAACTAGATGGTATTCATCGAATACTTACCCTGCGCAGGCAACTTGCTGTGATCCAACCCTTCTGTTGTGCAGGATTTTTTTTCTTCTTTGATCCAATATGGCTGCCAGACCACGTGACCGATCACATCATAAATTTGCATTCTCCAACATAATTGTTGCATAGATCACACTCAATAAATTTCAAACTGATCGGACTAAGCATTGTACTTGTCGAATTATGACGTCATAACTAAGGCACCAATGACGTCATCGTTAACAACACTTACTCCCCATGCAGAGTTTTTTTTTTTTACAATGAGCCACGCTTCAATTTTTCCTATGGAGCAGTTTCGGAGATATAGAGGTGAAACGTTTTTCGGTTTTTCCAAGATGGTGCCTGTACCACGTGACCTAAGACGTCATAATTATATTTATCATTAAAAAAAACTCTTCAGGATTATCATTAAAAAATTCTCAAGAGTGCTCCTATGGTGAAACTTTTGTGTAACATTTGCTGATGAAATAAAAATTTCATACGGATCGATAGTGTTGTACTTGTTGAAATATGACGTCATAATTAAGGCACCGATGACATCATCATTAACATATCTTATTCCCCTTGGGGAGTAGTTGACAATGAACCATGTTTAAATTTTTTCCCATTGAGTGGTTTCAGAGATATAGAGGTGCAACGTTTTTACAATATGGCGGCCGTACCACATCACCTATGACGTCATAATTATCACTAAAAATTCTACAGGAGGAGACGCTCCTATGGTTCAAAATTTCGTGTCATTCGGGCCAACGTTTGCTGAGAAAATGAATTTTTTAAATGCAGACGTACGTACGCCACACGCACGCAACTGATCACTTAACCGTGTTTTTAGCTTCGAGAACGCAGGGTAATAATTTCATTAAACTGGACATAAAACTACAAAGGATGATTACAATGTAGTTGATGTATCACTTTGGGGTGAGAACTTTTTATGAATTGCCAGATCTGATCAAATTGAATCCGCATTGATCATTTTGACCAACTCCCCTGTATGAAAAAAAAAAAATCGAAATCATATAATATTAGACTTTGATATGACTGTCCTGTTTTTGTGAGGGAAAAAGAGATACTCCTATAAAAAAGGTGAAATCCAAAAATCAGGTGCATAACGAATTTGAAAGAAAAAGACCGTGTTTAGGCAAAACGGAACTATCTATTTATTTTGTTGTCTACGGGAAGAGGTTCGGTCTCGTGAACTTATAGGTGTCACCATCAGCGTAACTTTTCCTTGGCCAATTACGAATGACCTGTGCTGGCACACGTGACACCCGACTTAAAGTCCATCCAATGTAACTATGTTATGCAACTCATCTCAAGCCAGCCCCAGACTGGCCATGCTATGTTTATCCAAGTCTTTCCTTGGGAAATCAGAGCTACTTGCAGTCTACAAGGCTTTTGCCTGTTGCTCAATGGAGTATTGCTCTCCATTATGGACAGTCTCCACCACAATCTTCCTTCAGATGCCACAATCATCACCCAACACATATAATTTACTAGCAGGAGAACCCGGCGTTGCCCATTGATGTTCTAATCCTGTTGGCATTTTGAAGAAATCTATTTGGTGGGTCGGAGCTGGGAGCCGGAGCATTGGGCAAACGGAGCGGACGCCTTGCAAAGCGTACGTTAGGGCCGAGCCCAGCCACACGCAAACACTCTTTGGAACTGTTACACATTAAAAATGCCAAACTGAACCGCTTCCTTCGGACACCGGTGCGATTGTTCTACTCTCTGCTTGTCTGGCAGTCATACAAAATTGAAAATCATTTCAAACAGGAAACGTATTGTTTTAAAAGCTCTCATAAAGGACACAAACAACAGGCACAAATAACTAAGGCAAAGTGTTAGATAGGGCGGAGTAAAAGACACTGCGTCAACAGCGGTAAACTTCCGGAATTTTCTTTTTTTTCTACGACCTCTAAAATATTCATTTTATTTCAATTGAATACATGCTTGAACACTGTAGAACACAAATTGCCTTTTTGGCACTTTCAAAATGCCGCCATTTGGCAGTGCTTTAACAAAATATTATGGAATTTTACGTCATCACGACCAATCAAATTTGCCGCTCGTAGACCTCGTTTCTCAAGACAGCGCCGGGGAAGGTGTTCTGTGAACTCTCATTGCTGAAAGTGAATGGTCCCAAGGTGTCTTTCACGAAGAGTAAGTGAGATATCTCTGGAAGTTTGAACAAACTACAAATCTCAACCATCTTATTTGATGGCGTGGCAACCCGGCCACGATTGGTTTTGGCCTCAAAATGTACGTTGACTTTTGGTGAATGCCCAAGAGCTCCGAGAGAATTGGCCTCCATTTTTATTATTATTCCAGGCGAAGGACTAAAATCAACTCACCAACTTATTTATGGATGTCACAGCACTGCGCCAGTTTTATTTACTTTGTGACATTTTAATTTCAAAGATAAATGTAGGGGAATATATAATGCAGATTTAAAATTCGTTTTTTTTCAATAATTAATTATGTATACGTAAGAACTCGGAAAATCCACAATGGATTGTCTTATTCATGACAATACGAGAACAAAACCTAACTGATATTTCAAAATATTTTGTGAAGTTACAATCAGATCATGTTCATTGCCGACACAGAGGGTGGGTTCTGTGAAGCGGTTTCTATGGTTACGGTCACAATCGTGGAATGGTCACTCAGACAAAGCAAGTCAGGACATGAATTTGTAATTAGTTCAGGATGCCTGCGATAACTCTTCTACTCTTCGCGAAGGACACCATGGGATCTTAACATCGACCACCTAATTCCGACAGACGGGACGACCGGTTCAGGGTCCATCCGAGGGACCGCACACACATCCGAGGGTCCGCACACACATCCGAGGGTCCGCACACATATCCGAGGGACCGCACACACATCCGAGGGTCCTTCACAGTAATTGGGAGCTTCATCACGAGGTACCTGTCCATCGGATAATTAACGCAAGATTGGTCGTCACGCGCAAGATTGGTCGTCACGTCTCTTCAAAGCTGTCCCCGCGCGCACGCTTTCGAAGTTAAGTAATTTTTCACAATTGTGTTTTTGTCGAATCTGTATCTTTCTTTCGGTGTATGTACCTATTGGGGTGACTTTAATAGGTTTCTCGGTGTTGGTTTTTCATACCTGTGTACAGAATCGTCGTTTTTTTCGTATCGTGTATTCTGAGGCCTAGTGTAGTGCTAGTAGGCTACCGTGTCAGCCCTTGGCTTGAGGCTTTTTTTTTGTCTCAGCGGTTCTTCGATCGCGCTGCAAATTACTTTCGGTCTCTGTTTTTCACGGTCTTTTCACCCCATACTTCCTTGTTTTAAAATCTCAAAAAAAAAAAAAAAAAAAAATTCCTTCCCTGTTCTTATCCGTTTGTTCATTCTTATTTGTTCGTTCGTTCTTCAACCACGTTGTTCGTGATCACGTGATCACGTTGTTAAAAAATGTTTCATCTGTCCCCTGAAGAACTTTATTTTGTCATATTCTATAACACCTTTTTCTTCTTCTTCTATAAAAGGATGCTTTCGACTTGCTCACCAAATCTATTCATTCCAAAAAAAAATTCCATCTCTTACAGTGCATCTTTCATTCATTTCCTAAACTCTCCAGAACTCCACCCATCCTTCAGCGTCCTCAAATGTATTTTTGACTCGAATGTCTCAAGAAACTCATTTTGCAATAAATGTTCGTTTCCCATTAATCGTACACTTTTCAAAATCCAATCTCACCCCTTCCCTCCAAATCTTCCCCATCACCCATCTCTTTCAAATCTTCCCCCTTGCCCCTCCCCCCCCCATATCTTCCCCATCACCCATCCCTTTCAAATCTCCCCCCCCTGCCCCTTCCCTCCTAAACTCCCTTCACTCCCCTCCCCTCCGAGACTCTCCCTCACTCCTCCCCTCCTAGACTCCCCTCTCACCCCTCCTCCTCAAAGCGTACTCCCCGCTTCTTCCCCCTTCCAACTTTCACCTTCTTCTCCCTCAACCTTCTGCCTCACTCTTCCCCCTCCTCAAATAACACCTCACTGCGCCTCACCCAATCACCATCAAACCTTTTGTCTGCCCCATTCTTCCCTTTCTCCAAGCTATTCTGTAATCTCTGACGCACCTTCAACAGCTCTCCCTACCTCTTCCTCCTCTTCCACATCTTACCCTACCGCTCCCCCCCCCCCCCCCTGTTCTGTATCCGATGCTCCCCCTTCCTCTGCCTTAACAGTATGGACCTCAAACATCCGGGGCCTTCGCTCAAACTTAACTGATCTCTCCATACAGGTTGCTTCTGACAAACCAGACGTGATCTGCTTAACAGAAACTTTCCTCCTTCATGATGTCTCTGATTCCTTGGTATCTTTCCCAGGTTACTCCCTCCTCCGGTATGATAGACCTGAGCCTCGTCCTGGAGCTGGGGTTGCTATCTTTATAAAAAACTCTCTTCCTCACTCGCCCTGCACTGCCCTCTCTCCACCTCACCCCCAGGAATACCTTTGGCTACAGCTTCCCCTTCGCTCCCACCTTTTGTTCATATGTGTGTTGTACCGTCCACCAAACAGTGATGACTCCATCTACATCTCGCTGTCTGATAATATGGACCAACTTCTATCTACCCATCCCAACTCTCTCTTCCTCATATGTGGTGATTTCAACTGTCACCATGCCAGTTGGCTGGGGGTGCGTACCTCTCTCACCAGCCATGGCTCTTCAGCAAAGGACTTCTGTGACTCACTGGGACTGACACAATCTGTCAATTTCCCAACCCGGATCTCAGTCAACGGAGCATCTTCTCTTCTGGACTTGGTTATGACTAACTTCCCTGAAAATGTCTGCTGCTCTTCTTCTGCTCCAATCGGCTCTTCTGATCATGTGCTTGTTAAAGTGGACATCTCTCTGACCATTCTCAGAGAGCCTCTTCAGCGTCGACGAGTCTGGCATTTCACTCAGGCCAACTGGCACGGTCTTCAAGCAGCCATCAATCATCTGGACTGGTCTCCCATCTCGACTGCCTCTGACATCAACTCATCCTGGGAATTCTTCCAAAGTAAATTGCTCTCTCTCATGCACAGATTTATCCCATCTCGTCTTCAGTTGTCATACCCTTCCTCCCGTCCATGGTACACGGAATCTTGTGGTGAGGCTATTGCTCAGAAACAACTTGCTTTCGTCTCCTGGAAAGCAAATCCAACGGAAGGAAATCTCATTTCCTTTCACAAAGCCCGAAACAAGTGTGTATCCACCCTCAGGAGAGCCAGGAAACAATATCTCTCCGTTCTCAGGACCGAACTCTCTTATCTGTCTCCCTCTTCCAAATCCTGGTGGCGTCTGGTCAAATCTGTTTCTGGTGTTTGTTCCCCCTCCATCCCCTCCCTCACCTCAAATGGCCACACGGCTGACTCCGCACGTGAAAAAGCTGAATGCCTCAACTCTGTGTTTGCCTCTAAATCTTGTGTCCCAAACCCATCCCTCTCTGTACCCACTGTACCCAGTCGTACCCAGCTGCTCCTGGACTCTGTGTCCTTTCCTCCTGACAAGGTGGAAAAGTTTCTGTCAACCCTCGACTCTGATTCTGCAACTGGACCTGACGGCATCAGCCCACGGGTCCTAAAATCATGTTCTTCCGCTCTTTCACTCCCTCTCTCTGTTCTCTTCACCCTCTCTTTTGCTCACGGTCATCTTCCATCTGCTTGGAAATCTGCCAACATCACCGCTTTGCACAAAAAAGGTGCAAAAACAGATCCCAGCAACTACAGACCAATCAGCCTTCTCCCAATTATCAGAAAAGTCATGGAATCCATCATTGCTTCAGATATGAAATCTTTCCTCTTCTCCAATGGCTTGATCTCTGATCATCAATTTGGTTTCAGACCTGGACACTCCACTCTGGACATGCTGCTTCTGCTTTCTCAACAATGGATGGAGGTCCTCAATGCCAAACAGGAAATTAGAGCAGTCTCCCTTGACATATCACGGGCCTTCGATACGGTCTGGCACCCCGCTCTGCTCACCAAACCCTCCTCTTTTGGTATCCATGGAAATCTCCACGCATGGCTGGCGGACTTCCTCTCTAGTCGTAGTCAACGTGTGGCCCTGAATGGGTTTCTCTCATCTCCTCTTCCTGTTCAGGCTGGAGTTCCCCAAGGCAGTGTTCTGGGCCCTGTGCGTTTTCTGGTCTTCATCAATGATCTCTCTGACTCTCTTGAAAATCCTCTCTATCTCTTTGCTGACGACTCTACTCTCTGTCGCTCCATTCTTCATCCCTCAGATCGGCAGTCTGCAGTCTCCTAACTCTCTGCAGACCTTGACAAAATCACAGACTGGGCAAACAAGTGGAACATGTCTTTCAATCCTGACAAATCTCACACTCTTACGATGTCTCTCCGAAAAGACCGACTGGATAACCCTCCCATCCACTTTCTGAATAATCCTCTCCAAGAAGTTCTGTCACTCAAGCTTTTGGGGCTCACTATCTGCCAACGTCTTTCCTGGGAAAACCACATTTCAAATCTGGCCTCCAAAGCCAGTCGCCGACTGGGCATCCTCCGTCGTGCGAAGTCCTTCCTTGGCACACCTGAGCTCCTCACCACATACAAGGCTTTCATCCGCAGCTCAATGGAATACTGCTCTCCCCTCTGGGCTGGTGCTCCTGCCTCACACCTAGCTCGCCTTCACGCTGTTGAAACCAAAGCATTCAGAATCATTGGAATCTCCCGCGATGAAGCTAACTCCAAGGGCCTCTCACTCACTCACCGCAGGCAGGTTGGTGGTCTTTCCATCTTCTACCGACTCCTCTCTGGCCTTGCCCCCCCAGCTCTCTCTGGGCTCTGTCCCACAAATATTCCTACAGGTCGCACAAGATCTGCCTGCAACCCTCTTATGGTTAAACTGCCAAAATCAAGTCTCTCTGCTCACCTTCACTCCTTCATTCCTCTTTTCTTCCGCCTCTGGAACAAACTCCCTCACTCTCTTCAATCCCACTCCACCCTCCAAGTCTTTAAAACAGCTGTTCACCACCATCTCTTATCTTCCTCCATCCAAAACCTTGATCTTTTCTACCCCCGCTAATTTCACCCCAATTCCACTTTTTTGAAATACCAACTTCTGTCCAGGAAGTCCTTGGTGTCCTTGTGTTTTATACTTCTCCCTCCCCCCCCCCCTTCCCATGCCTCCTCCCCCCGGGCCCTCTCCCTTTCACACATCTCCCTGCTCTCGGATGTTGTGTTTGTGTGCTTCCCCTTCTCTCCCCATCTTGTCTTCCGCTCCCTCTTTTTGGGTATTTTGTGTGTCTGGTTGATTTGTTTGTGAAGTAAATGTTAGCTCTTTCACGAGCCTCGATTCAGTATACAAAAAAAAAACAAAAAAAAAACCTTATGCTTGGTGTCCCATCTGATAGCATTAGGTGGTGCACCTTAAAGATCCCTCGGTGTCATTCACTAAGAGTAGACCGATTATTGCACTGATGAACAAATTACGAATTAATTCCATGATTTTGCATACAGTCGAGTAATGCAGCCGCCTTCATGAGGTCCTCGGCTGAGTTGGCACCACGACCACGTGACCAGTGATTAACGAAATGTTTCTGCACTACCCTGACAATGGCTGAACACAGTTGACCAGAACTTTGAAAAAATCCACCTCTTCATACTACACCTGGGGTGTGGTCCATCACCAATCAGCTTGTAGAGCACTGACCAAGTGGCCAAAGCACTCAAGCAAGCACTCCATGTGAAAAGGGTGATGCACCAGGTGTGCACCATTGCTCGGAAGAACATTAATCTGGAGGACCCGTTTGGTGGTAAAAAGTGTGTTTGTGGACCTTAAAGATCCCTCAGTGTCTTTCATGAAGAGTAAGCAGCAAGTAATAACGACACCCCAAACCAATTGCAATTCCTGCCAGTGTGCTACCTACAGCCGAGCATCCTGCATTGGAGTGGTGATCCATCCACGTTAGTAACCGTTGCTAAGAGACTGCTTCAGTAGAACCAACACTCAAGCCTCAAGAGATTGGTAGGTGGACGATGATGATGGTGGCAATTGACGATGATGACGACATTGCTGACACTACATTGTAAAACAGGAGTGTCTGTCTGTCTGCCCATCTGTCCAGAAACTAGTCCTTCATTTTTGGGGCTAGTCCCGCCAAACCTTCTGTGAAACATTTTGGGGTCTCAGTGGATGTTGTAAGGTAAGTAGGAGGTTTCATAAATTCCTCAATAAAATTGTGATTTTGAAATTAACTCGACTAGAGAAATACCCGTGCTACGCACGGGTGGGAGGCCAGAAGCAAACAGGCAATGCAGATACGGCGAATGCTAAAGCATGAAACCAATAAATTCCACATTCCTGTAGCACCTTCAGTCGCACGTCAGACATGGACAGCAAGTTCGTGAAGGACTTCCATGAAAAACGTACCCGTTCGCAAACAAACGGGTACGTTCACGTATAGAAACATTGATCGTGGGTCTGTGGCGAATCTGCATATGGCGATGGCAAAATATCAGAAATTGAAGGTTTTTTTTATTTTAAACGATTCATATAAACATCCGTTGAATCGTATCACACGCAAATCATCAAAATATAAACAGTATCTTTAGAATTTCAATAAAAGCCACATCACTGTTCATATCGGTAAATGTTATTCCATCGTGTTTCAAATCGTGATCGATACACTATGATCGTGATGATCGTGATCGTAAATCGTGATCGATTAATCGTGTTTACAATCGCTATGTCGTATGTACTCCCGATACGTGTACCAAATTCCCGATACGTGTAACTGCACCAAATCACCAGTTAAAAGGATTTTGAGCCGATAGCTGTTACGGCCTTGGCAAGATCGATGGAGACAGCGATCTGTTAGATCTGATCCTCCTTCATGCCGAAGTGCAGATCCTCCCTCCTTCATGCCACATCCGATCGATGCAGATGTGCAGCGATCGGTGCAGTCGCATGTGCGGCACACTGTGCAGCGATCAGTGCAGCCGTTTGTGCGGCACACTGTGCAGCGATCGGTGCAAACGTGGACTCCCACACTGCCGCATCCTGCTGATACTTGCTCCCGCATGACGTTATTTTCCCGGGTGCCGCACAAACGACTGCACCGATTGAGATTTAACGGATGTTTATATAAATCGTTTAAAAGAAAAAAAGCCTTCAATTTCCAATATTTAGCCTTTTCATTTGGGCCTCCCAATTGAAGCCCCGCCCACAGGGCGGGTACCGTTGCTCGACGTAAGAAGACGTCACAATGAACGTTATGCGAACGCGAATGTTATGCGGGAGTCCAAACCTGAGAATGCTTGAGACCAAAGCTGAAATTGGGAAAACTAAATAGCCTATTTTACTCCTGGGGATCCCAGGATTACCCACCGAAAATATCTTTGCGATCGGTTCAGCAGTTTTTACGGTACCTTCGAACAGACAGACAGACCGACATTTGGTGAATTATTGTAGGATACAGACCTACTCCCCAATCCGGAAGTGAACAGATTACGACAATGAGCTGGTTTGATAATATCTCAATGCAATCGTGACTGAACACAGTATTTTGTTATAGTGTTAATGTATGATTGGAAAGATGCTGTTTGGAACGAAAATAGAGATATTGAGTTCAAATATGAATGAGGAAATGACGTGAGGGCTTATACTTTCCAACGGTGACATTCGGAGATTCTCCATATGCAGATTCGCCATAGACGAGGCACAGAACGATTCAGATGGGTACATTTTTTTCCCAAGTCCCTCACGAACCTGCTGTCCATGTCTGACGTTTGACTGAAAGTGGCACAATATTGTGGAATTTATTGGTTCCATGGTTTAGCATTCACCGTTTCCGCACTTTGTTTGCTTTTGGCATCCCACTTGTGCATAGCACGGGTACCTCACTAGTAGTCGATAATACCGATTTATTGTCAGAAAAAATTGACTCAATTCTCCCTTGTCACACATATATGTATATGTATGTATATGTATGTATATGATACGATATGTATCTGTATGACGATATGTATACATACCTCAGACGATATGTATATGCATGTGTAATATATATATATATATATATACATAAGTTCAAAACACACCTGGTCACAAGTTTGCCGCACTGACCGGGTCCTCAGTCGAGGTCCTCAGCATCATCCCGTTTCGGCCCTTCAACCTCGATACGGTCAGCTAAGGTGGGCCAGCAGGGGCACATACACATCCACATGCAGCAACTACACCTGGATGCGTACATACCCCCACCCCCAGCCAGTGCGAACGCAGACTACAACAACAACAACACCTCCACATCCAGAATCCACAGCACCAAACAAACATGGTGGAACACTCAAACACCCACCTTTATACCCTTAACCACTCACCAACAAAACACACCAGATCATTCATACACACACATACACACCCATACACACACATACACACAACACCAACCAACCACCTACCCTTACAACATACACCACTCAACATACAAAAACACACTCATGCAAAAATTCATTCATGCAAAAACACACACCCTCACCCACTCACTCACATACACAAAATAAGAAATAATAATAGTAACCAAAAAAAACCAAAAAAAAAAACCAACCTACACCGTTTGACATGCCTCCATAAACTTCCTCCATATCCAAAATGAGCCTTTCAAGGCAACCTGGGCCACCTTTTTTTATTATTTTTATTATTGTTTTTGTGTACATAATCGAGGCTCGTGAAAGAGCTAACATTTATCACACAAACAAATCAAACAGACAAACAAACAAAGTATATAAAAAGGGGAGCGGTAGACAAGATGGGGAGAGAAGGGGAAGCACATAAACACAACATTTGAGAGCAGGGACATCGGGAATGTGTGGGAGGGAGAGGGCTTGGGGGGAGGTGGCATGGGAAGGGGGGTGGGAGGTGGGAGAAGTATAAACACAAGGACACCAAGGACTTCCAGGAAAGAAGTTGGTATTTCAAAAAAGTGGATTTGGGGTGAAATTAGCGGGGGTAGAAAAGATCAAGGTTTTGGATGGGGGAAGATAAGAGATGGTGGTGAACAGCTGTTTTAAAGACCTGGAGGGAGGAGTGGGATTGAAGGAGTGGGAGGAGTGGGACCTTGTCACACACCCTCCTTCTTTCTGTCCCACACACTCCAAGCCAAGCAAGAAATGCAGAAAAGGAATTGCCAATATACCCTCTACACCCCACCTCAAATGGCTGACACGAAACTCGCCAACCCTTCTCCCGGCACTCTGCCTCCAGCTCACTGTACTTTCCTCTCTTCCACTCGTGCACCTCCTCCATGTTCTCTTCCCAAGGTACTGACAATTCCCCTAAGATGACCTGTCTTGTTGCACCTGACCAAATGACAATGTCAGGCCGCAACCTTGTCACACAGATCTCCTCTGGGAATACCAATTGTGGCTTTAGGTCTGCCACCACCTGCCAATCACAAGCATCTGACAGCCCTCTTGCTTTCCACCTCCTTCTCTTTCCACCTCTTACCACTTGGCCATATTTGACAAACCACACATCTCCCCCATCAGTCTCCTTCTCCACTCTTCTCTCTCTGGACCTCAGCACCTCTTGTTGCACCATCTGCACCACCACCGCCAGCACCTGGTCATGTCGCCACCTGTATTGTCCTGCTGCCAATGCTACTGATCATGCACTCAGTGCATGCTGCACCGTTCCCACACCTCCACACAAATAACATCTCTCCTCCTGCAACAACCCCCACAATCTCAAGTTTACTGGTTGGGGCCGCTTGTTGTAGCAATGGGGCCGATTGCATGGCTGGCCGAGATTTTGTAAGAACATTTGGGAAAAATCACAGGGGGCCAATTACATACTGGGGTTTATTAATCTTATGCCCTAGAACTAGTTGACACAAAAGCAACGCCCCTTATGGCGACATGCAAACACTCTTAACCTGCACGTTTGCCCTGCTTATGATCATCGAAATGGGCGTCACACGGTCCATGCTAATTTACACAATCCTGACTTCACGAAGGTATTTCATCCATTCCCCCCACAAATTTTTTACCCTATTATTCTTCCATGAACCTCCATCCTGTACAGCTAAAAATTTAAAAAAAAAGTAATGAAATA
This sequence comes from Myxine glutinosa, assembly GCF_964187855.1. Lineage (NCBI taxonomy): Eukaryota > Metazoa > Chordata > Myxini > Myxiniformes > Myxinidae > Myxine > Myxine glutinosa. The sequence goes on from NC_136263.1 coordinate 12,345,144, forward strand.
AAATAAACTCCACACGTAACATCGATTCAATCCTCCACACCTAAATGCATGCTTAACTCAACAGCTAACACTAATCAAAAGACAGCATGCAACACACTACACCATGTCACTCCAACATGAAAGATTAAACAATATGCATATTGATAGGCCAACAGACCTAGACAAATAAACTACCAACTACAAATCGGCCAGAAAAAATATTTCATCATCTGGAGGACTTCCACAGTCATGTTGCACATCAGCATCACAAATGTACTATGGAGTGGCCACTGGAGACGGGTTGAAGGAGTCTTGCTCTTGATTGCTTGTTCGTTTCATTGACAAGAATTCCTGCAGGAATGAATGGCATCATCAGGAAATATGTGTGTGTATTTTGCATTTGCCATTACATTTGTGACACAGTGACTCAACCTTCCCCAAATCATCCACTCCTACCACTCCCCACCCACCCCGGTGCCATTGACATACCATGGAATTAGAATATGCCCAGAGTGTACCATTTCAAATGATATTGTGGGGGGATCTTTAAACTAAACATCACAGTAAGTGTTAGTTAATGGGGATTTCAATTTTTTTTATGGCAAACTCAGGTAATTCCACAAAACCCGCAACCACAGTGTATCCACTATCAGGAGATCCAGAAAACAACATCTGTCCAACTTCCATATTGAACTTTCAAACTTGTCTCCATCCTCTAAACTCTAATGTATGGTGATGTCTTGTTCGGTCGGTCTCTGGAGTGTGTTCCTCCTCCATCCCTTCCCTCCCTTCAAATGGCACCACAACCGACTACGCACGTCAGAAGGCTGAATACCTCAATTCTGTGTTTGCTTCCAAATCTTGTCCCAAACACTTGTTCGATGTACTCTACCAACCCTTCCCAGTCACACCGACTGCTCCTGGACTCTGTCTTTTGCACCTGAGAAGGTGGAGAAGGTTATTTCAACCTGCAAATCTAACTCTGCAACTGGACTGGATGGCATCAACTTACGTGTCCCTACAAACCTGCTCTGCTGTTCTTGAACATCCTCACTCTGCTCTTTTCACCCTATCATTTACCCTCGGTCATCTTCCATCTGCTTGGAAATCCGCCAACATCACTGCACTACATAAAATGGTGCCGAACAGATCTCCTTAACTACAGACCTATCAGCTTACCTCCAATCATCATCGATGTCATGGAATCCATCATCACAGTTGATATGAAATCCTTCCTTTTCTCCAACAGCCTCATCTCAGACAACCAGTTTGAATTCAGACCAGGTCACTCTACCTTGGACATGCTGCTACTGCTCTCCCTATAATGGAGGGAAGTTCTCAATCTCAGAAATGAGATCATGGCCTCTCTATAGCCATATTTCGAGTATCCATTACAGTCCGGCACCCCATCTAGCTCTCCACATTCTCTGCCTGTGGCATCCAAGGCCAACTCCAGACACAGCTTCTTGACTTCCTCTAATCTCGTATCCAACACATGGCTCTCTATGGGATCCTCTCAACCCCCCTCACTGTCAAGGTCCCAAGGCAGTGTTTTGAGATCTGATCTATTCTCAATCTTTATCAACAATCTCTCTGACTCCCTTAAAATTCAAAATCTTGTTTGTATAATTTACTGATGACTCCACCCTCTGCTGAAACATCCCTCATCCTTCAGTTAGTTAATCAGCAGCCTCTTCCTCTTTGCAGTTATTAATGGAATCAGGAGCTGATCCAACACTTGGAATATGTCTTTAAAACCTGAAACATCTCACCCACTCACTGTCTCTCTGAAAAGATCATCTGGTGAAGCCTCCCATCTACCATTTAAGAAGTTCAGTCACTCCAACGTTTGGGCCTCACTATAAGCCATAGTATTTCATGGCCAGACCACATATCTAATAGTCAAATACACTGTACACATGATACGCTTTCTTATCTGTGCATGCGCATAGCAAGGTTCAGGGTTGAGCGAGTCTGGAAACTAGGATCTTTATAGCCGGCGAAGCCGGTGTTGTGAATGAACGCGTATGTATTATGTTGAAAAGCCAGATTTTGCTGGATCCCTTGAAAATTTCGAAGCTTTGACGCACCAAATCGCTCAATGGAGGCCGTCATCTTGCGGATGCGGAAGTATGCATAACAAATTGAAAAAAGTTCAATAGGAGTTTGTTTCACCCGTCTTTTTTTGATTCACATTCTTATGCACCTCTAATTTGTAATTAAAATACTTTAAGACCAACCTCGGCCCGCACGGGCCTGGTTATCTTCAACGAAAATCGTCACCAAACACCGGAACCAATGAGATTCGAGCATTTGAAAAAATATTTCAAAAACCAAATCACTCAATGGAGGCCGCCATCTTCCGGATGCGGAAGTATGCATAGAAAAATTGCAAAAAAGTTCAATAGGAGTTTGTTTCACCCGTCTTTGTTTGATTCACAATCGTATGCACATCTAATTTGTAATTAAAATACTTTAAGACCAACCTCGTTCCCCGGGCCCGCACGGGCCCTGGTTATCTTCAACGAAAATCGTCACCAATTACCGGAACCAATGAGATTCGAGCATTTGAAAACATATTTCAAAAAAGCTTTTTACCACATTTCGGATGCTGAAAACGGCGTCAAATATTCTAAAATTGATGAAGAATTATTTTTTAGAAATCTCGCGGCCGTAGGGGATAGTTTTTCATGGCTGGAAATATCCGGAGACGGAATTCACCGAATTAATCAAGAAGGAAATTTGATAAATTTTAATCTCATCCAGAATGCAAATGGTGTCATTTTGAACTAGGTACGGTACCTACTACACCTACCTACTACCAACTACCTAACCTACTGATGCCATAGTGATGGGTAAAATAGTGGCAAGAGGCTTTGGCTTCACCGGCTCATTGCGGCTTGGCAGTCGGGTACTCGTGTTTAAATATCAATTAATTGACCATTGACCACTGCAGTCGATACAGTATGCCAAAACAAAGATGAAACTGTTCTATACGAAGACCTCAGTGATGCGCCGACGTAGCGAATCTGCCGCCGAGAATCCGTGACTGGAGGGTTCTTGTTCACGTGTCCCATGTGTGGTGTTACCTTACACTGGTACCTCACTATTATTTTATTTTCATAAATGTAACAATTAAAAACAAGGCATTTCCCAAGACATGATATTTCTGCTGATATTATTTGATGCCACATAACATTATCACTCATAACGCCGACACTGAGGCAAATGTGTCTCGCGGCTCCGCCCCCATCAAGCTGATTGACAGTCATAGCCACGCCTACCCCAGTCCTATTCTTTTACATAGGAATGCCGTTTTCACGACTTTTCGTGGAATCCTTTCAAACTATTAAAATTATAATACCAAAGGATGTTGCAGGAAGTAAAACTCTGTCGCATGGTAGCACAATCATTGCCATTGATAGAGGCAGCTCGGAAATATGGTGTCTGAAGAAGATTATTATTATTATTATTGTTATTATTATTATTATTATTATTATGAACAAGAAGATGAATTCCCGGGTTTGACCGATCCAGTTATTTTGCTTTATTTTGCTTTTGCCTTGGTCTGGAGAACTGAAAAGTGATCCCTACCTCAACAATCAACTGAACAGACCAGGTAGGCTCTCATATGTAGCCTACCCAAGTTTTTAAAGAAGATAATCCAACTTTAGTTTTGCATGTAGCAGATGGGAGCGACATTTTTTTCCGCGCCATCCCTACATAGAGAGTACTAACGTACTCTCTGATAGTTAATCTGATGGCGTGTCTTCATGTAATAAGTATGAGTTTTCTTACAAGGAATATCAACACTGGAAGAGGCCAATAGGCCCATTAAGCCTGCACAATGGTTGCAAACCTATGTTTTTTTGTCTGTGGTCTATCCTTTAAATGGTGAGCATCAAGCAAGGAAGCAACAAGTAACATCTTAAAAGACTGTGGTGTGACTCACCCGGGATTCGAACCGCCAACCTCCCAGAATCAGAGTGGACGCTCGAGTCTAACCATTACATCACTGAGTCAGGTGTAGGTATACTTACTTAGTTGTCGTCAATCGATTACGACTTTGTCTTTGTCAAGGCCTCGGTTAGGCTATGTGCTTCTGAGTCTTAGGCCTTACACATTAACTCCTTTCTTTCATTTGTTTTTGCTCCTCACACTTATCGTTTTACTATGTTTCCTCTCTCTCTTCCTTTTTGTTTCTTCCTTTGTTTATTGTGTCAAATTGTGGTCCTCACTGACCCACTGTCAGTACAATGCAGGTTCGCCCTCTGTCATTAAAGAGCAAGCAAATAAAACTATATTATTCACTCTTCAATGAGCCTAAATTTTAGATACAGGAATAAAGGAAGAAAGCGTGAAACCTACTGGGCATTTAGAGGAGTTTGAGTGATGGTTGGATAATGGTGGTCCAGCAAATTCGTTGCCATTGAGCAAGTCTGCTTCATCATCATTATCTATGCAATTCGTCTTGACAAGTTACCACGTAGAAGGTTACTGGTTAAAGTAAGGGCTAATGGTGTAGGAGGTGGATTCAGTGGTCGAAGGGACGGGGGGAAGGGGACAAGGGGGAAGGAGAGGACAGGAGGGAGAAGGAGGAGGAAAGGGTGGTGGAGAGGAGGGAGGGGAGACAGGAAGGGGGGAGAGAGAGGTGAGGGAGAAAGGAGAGGGCAGAGCGAAGCCTCACCACATGTCACTATACGGTACTGTACACTCCGGGAAGGAGGGGTGGTGCGAGGAGGAGAGTGGGAGTGAGGCAAAGAGAGATATGGGGATGGGAAAAGAGAGAGAGGGGAGGGTATGGGAGGGAGAAAGGAGAGGGCAGAGCGAAGCCTCACCACATGTAGCTATACTGTATACCGGGAGCGAGGGAAAGAGAGAGGGAGGAAGAGGAGGGGGGAGGATCGGGAGGGAAGAGGGAGCAGGGGTGGGAGAACGAGGGAGAGAGGATAAGGAGGGGGAGGGAAGAGTGCGGAGGGGATAGAGGGGGTTTGAAAATCCGACAGCTGTGATGCCCAGTTTATCGCGATGGCACACACATTGATGAATCACAGTTATGAAATAACAGTTTATAGCTGGGTCGGGATTCAAACCCAGCCGAGACGGCTTAGGGCTTAGAGTGAGTGTGCATACCTCTCGGACACCGTGCTTGTTCCATTGCTATAATATCCTCTCATTTATTTTGCCATCTAATTCCTGGGATGTCCCCACGGAGAAGTGACCCACCATATCACCATGGAAGCCAAGTAGCTTAAGCACTCGACGTTGTTTTTTTACATGTATATTTTTATAGGTTTATTAATAAAACTATATGAATATAATGAAAGCAGATCGCACAAAAGAGGGGAAATAAGTGATTTTTAGGAGGTGAGGCACCACCATGGTGGGGGGTGGGGGGGGGGGCTAACACACAGGGAGTATATCCAAATATCTTGTTAACACAGGAAGGAAATAAATAAAATAGACTCAATCTGAGGAGGGAGCAGGTATGGTGTCCCATCTAGTGGGGTGTTCCGGCCATTACCAAGTTGTTTGTAGAGCACTCAAATGATTATTTCATTATTTGATTAATAACTTGTTTAATTAACTTTTTTAAAGTTACAGATTCGGATGAAACTGTGGTGGTTTAGGTATTCTATTAGCTAATTTATTAATAATTTAATTATTTTACCATTAGTATTTGTTTTTTTCATTATTAATCACTTATTTATTTTCTTTCTCATCTGGGCAATATCTCAGGCACCTTTTGAGCTAGGAAGCTGATATTCGGACATGGCAGTGACCAAGTGATGTGGCTATAAAGGATATGTTTGATTTATTGATTGATCACTTAATCGATTAACTATTTATTGATTAGTCAATTAATCAATTAATTATTTAATCTTTTCAATTCATGACTTATTTAAATGATTTTCAAAAAGTTACAGCTTCGGATGAAACACTGGTGGTTTAGGTATGCTATTAGCCATTTGATTAATAAATTTATTACTTTACGATTACTATTTATTTATTTTAATTACGCAATTCTTCAATCAATTACTGTTCATTTCTCCCTCCCAATACCGTCTCCATGTGCTGCATGGCGGCATTTCCGGGTGCCGTAGGCGCTGGAGGATATGTTATTTACTTGGCATGGGGGCGGTGTACTTTGAATGTATCCATACTTGTTTTTTTTGGTTTTAACAAAGCCACATTCCCAGTTTTCATTCATGCAATCCCTTGGAGGCCGATAAGTATGTTTGCAAAGTTTGGGGCCACTAGATTTAATGGTTTTGGAGTTATGGAGGAGACACACACACACACACACTGCATTTAGTTATCATAGATAGTAAATGTGCAATGTGTCAGGTAAGTTAACTGGACATCTCAATGATCACTTTTTGACCCATTGTTACAAATGATTGAGGTGATGGGATCATCTTTTTTTCAGAGATTCTCACTCATCATTGTTTTAATGTAGTTTCAAAACCACCACCGCCACCAACACGTGCAACGACAACTTACTACACCATTTTTGGATGGAAATATGATGTTACCAAGATATTTTCCAGCAGGTTGTTGTTGTTGGATATTTGTACACCATTTTCTTCACTATCGGAGTCCCCCTTCACTGGACATGTTTTCAAAAGCTGTAAGGAATAAATGTGTTGCAAATATTATTGGACCATGTTATGACTCTGCAACACATTTGACTTGTTTACTTATTGGTTATTGACATCAATTAATACAAAAGTATTTTGAGCATATGCCAAGGGGATGGAAGATCACTTATGCTTCAGTCACATTTGGCTCGGCGGCCGTAGGGTCTAAAAAATCTACGGCCACTAGCAATTATAGGGTGGCCGCAGTATTTCCACGGTCACACAATGTAGCAGTCACATATGTTTTTATTTATCGGGTAGCCGCACGGGGTATTTAGAAATTGTGGAGACCGAAAACGTGGGGGTGCCGTACGGTCTTTGATTTGATGTCGCACGGTGACCTTGGGGCGTCCCTGCGGCGGCCATAGAATTTTCAAGGCAGACGCAAGGTAGCCTCAAGGTGTCCGCAAGGCGACCGCAGGGGGGCCCTAAGGCGAACGTGCGGCTAGACGGACGGTAACGAGTGGGTATATATACCAGTTCTTTTTCATATGTATATCGTCGTCATGGCTACGGCTTGTCGAATTGCTACGGCCACCCTAGAAATGAAAAAAGTTATAACTCCGCGCTATAATTCCACGGCGACCTCTACGGCCTGTAAAAGATAGCCATACGCCCTAGGGCCACCCTGCGGCCACCTCAGAAACTCTGCGGCTGCCGCACGTTTCTGTCAATTTAGGGGGGGTACGGCCGCCGTATCCTAGCCGTAGAGCAAATGTGACTGAGGAGTAAAGCACCTCCTTTGCTCAATTAAATTACAGATAAATAATATGTTATGACTGTTGTATACACTTTTCTACCAAATGTTGGTAAATATCTGTGAAAATGTTCTCTCATTCCTCCTTTCAAGGTTCTTGCCTGCTAACTTGTTAACTTGTAACCTGCTAACCTCTTGCCTCTTGTTCAATGTCTGCTAACATCTCTTGCTTGCACGTCCTCATGTTCACCCTTGGAATGAGCTGTTAACTTCCATTGGCCAAAAACATTACCCGCAATTACACTTGTCATGGCCCAAGGTGATGGCAATGTCATCTCCACCATGTACCCAAAAGCCATGATCTCACATTGAATGTCAGCATGCTCTTCGCCCCATGGAATATTGATCACCAATCGCGTTTTGATTACTCCCGTACACTTTCATGAAGGAAATTCCGCTTTGCATTGTGGGAAAATGTAAAAAATAACAATGCAGGCTAATTGGGAGGATTAACTCCAGGTTTGGGTTTACCTTTTCACTTTCACTTTTGTGTTTACTTTAAGTGTTGGATCTCTCTACTCATAGTAAACTACGGTAGTTTGTGTAAGTAAGTTATGGTACCAGCATCTCCCGGCTTTGCACGAGTCCACCAGCAGTCTTTTATTCTTGCGACGAAGGCCAAAAAGGACATGTTTCTGATATCAAACTTACCCCTTTCATTTTTTAGCTTGACCCTCATAATTTAAGTGTACTCTGGTCCTAACTTGAGCGCAGCTACCATGTAAAACGCAATGTCAGTTTGTGTGTTTGCAGAGATGTCTGTCCCTCTTCGTAAGGGGTAGGTTTCAAACGCAAATCGTTCAACACAAATGTGTGTTCACTCCGGTCTATTTATTGAGGATAAAACAAACTCGAAAAACATTTTCCATAACAGAGTAATTATGCATCTTTAATAGCAGTTGTAGACAAGGGTTAATAACACGTCAATAACACGTTAATATTCCATGACAGAGTAATTATGCATCTTTAATTGGAGTTGTAGACAAGGGTTAATAACACGTTAATATTCCATAACAGAGTAATTATGCATCTTCAATTGGAGTTGTTAACAAGGGTTAATAACACGTTAATATTCCATAACAGAGTAATTATGCATCTTTAATTGGAGTTGTAGACAAGGGTTAATAACACGTTAATAACACGTTAATATTCCATAACAGAGTAATTATGCATCTTCAATTGGAGTTGGAGACAAGGGTTAATAACACGTTATTATTCCATAACAGAGTAATTATGCATCTTTAATTGGAGTTGTACACAAGGGTTAATAACACGTCAATAACACGTTAATATTCCATAACAGAGTAATTATGCATCTTCAATTGGAGTTGTAGACAAGGGTTAATAACACGTTAATAACACGTTAATATTCCATAACAGAGTAATTATGCATCTTCAATTGGAGTTGGAGACAAGGGTTAATAACACATTAATATTCCATAACAGAGTAATTATGCATCTTTAATTGGAGTTGTAGACAAGGGTTAATAACACGTTAATATCACGTTAATATTCCATAACAGAGTAATTATGCATCTTCAATTGGAGTTGTTAACAAGGGTTAATAACACGTTAATATTCCATAACAGAGTAATTATGCATCTTTAATTGGAGTTGTAGACAAGGGTTAATAACACGTTAATAACACGTTAATATTCCATAACAGAGTAATTATGCATCTTCAATTGGAGTTGGAGACAAGGGTTAATAACACGTTAATATTCCATAACAGAGTAATTATGCATCTTTAATTGTAGTTGTAGACAAGGGTTAATAACACGTCAATAACACGTTAATATTCCATAACAGAGTAATTATGCATCTTCAATTGGAGTTGTAGACAAGGGTTAATAACACGTTAATATTCCATAACAGAGTAATTATGCATCTTTAATTGGAGTTGTAGACAAGGGTTAATAACACGTTAATAACACGTTAATATTCCATAACAGAGTAATTATGCATCTTCAATTGGAGTTGGAGACAAGGGTTAATAACACGTTAATATTCCATAACAGAGTAATTATGCATCTTTAATTGGAGTTGTAGACAAGGGTTAATAACACGTTAATATCACGTTAATATTCCATAACAGAGTAATTATGCATCTTTAATTGGAGTTGTAGACAAGGGTTAATAACACGTTAATAACACGTTAATATTCCATAACAGAGTAATTATGCATCTTCAATTGGAGTTGGAGACAAGGGTTAATAACACGTTAATATTCCATAACAGAGTAATTATGCATCTTTAATTGGAGTTGTAGACAAGGGTTAATAACACGTTAATATCACGTTAATATTCCATAACAGAGTAATTATGCATCTTTAATTGGAGTTGTACACAAGGGTTAATAACACGTCAATAACACGTTAATATTCCATAACAGAGTAATTATGCATCTTCAATTGGAGTTGTAGACAAGGGTTAATAACACGTTAATAACACGTTAATATTCCATAACAGAGTAATTATGCATCTTCAATTGGAGTTGGAGACAAGGGTTAATAACACATTAATATTCCATAACAGAGTAATTATGCATCTTTAATTGGAGTTGTAGACAAGGGTTAATAACACGTTAATATCACGTTAATATTCCATAACAGAGTAATTATGCATCTTCAATTGGAGTTGTTAACAAGGGTTAATAACACGTTAATATTCCATAACAGAGTAATTATGCATCTTTAATTGGAGTTGTAGACAAGGGTTAATAACACGTTAATAACACGTTAATATTCCATAACAGAGTAATTATGCATCTTCAATTGGAGTTGGAGACAAGGGTTAATAACACGTTAATATTCCATAACAGAGTAATTATGCATCTTTAATTGTAGTTGTAGACAAGGGTTAATAACACGTCAATAACACGTTAATATTCCATAACAGAGTAATTATGCATCTTCAATTGGAGTTGTAGACAAGGGTTAATAACACGTTAATATTCCATAACAGAGTAATTATGCATCTTTAATTGGAGTTGTAGACAAGGGTTAATAACACGTTAATAACACGTTAATATTCCATAACAGAGTAATTATGCATCTTCAATTGGAGTTGGAGACAAGGGTTAATAACACGTTAATATTCCATAACAGAGTAATTATGCATCTTTAATTGGAGTTGTAGACAAGGGTTAATAACACGTTAATATCACGTTAATATTCCATAACAGAGTAATTATGCATCTTTAATTGGAGTTGTAGACAAGGGTTAATAACACGTTAATAACACGTTAATATTCCATAACAGAGTAATTATGCATCTTCAATTGGAGTTGGAGACAAGGGTTAATAACACGTTAATATTCCATAACAGAGTAATTATGCATCTTTAATTGGAGTTGTAGACAAGGGTTAATAACACGTTAATATCACATTGATATTCCATAACAGAGTAATTATGCATCTTTAATTGGAGTTGTAGACAAGGGTTAATAACACGTTAATATTCCATGACAGAGTAATTATGCATCTTTAATTGGAGTTGTAGACAAGGGTTAATAACACGTTAATAACACGTTAATATTCCATAACAGAGTAATTATGCATCTTCAATTGGAGTTGGAGACAAGGGTTAATAACACGTTAATATTCCATAACAGAGTAATTATGCATCTTTAATTGGAGTTGTAGACAAGGGTTAATAACACGTTAATATTCCATAACAGAGTAATTATGCATCTTCAATTGGAGTTGGAGACAAGGGTTAATAACACGTTAATATCACGTTAATATTCCATAACAGAGTAATTATGCATCTTTAATTGGAGTTGTAGACAAGGGTTAACAACACGTTAATATTCCATAACAGAGTAATTATGCATCTTCAATTGGAGTTGTAGACAAGGGTTAATAACACGTTAATATTCCATAACAGAGTAATTATGCATCTTCAATTGGAGTTGGAGACAAGGGTTAATAACACGTTAATATCACGTTAATATTCCATAACAGAGTAATTATGCATCTTCAATTGGAGTTGTAGACAAGGGTTAATAACACGTTAATATTCCATAACAGAGTAATTATGCATCTTTAATTGGAGTTGTAGACAAGGGTTAATAACACGTTAATAACACGTTAATATTCCATAACAGAGTAATTATGCATCTTTAATTGGAGTTGTCGACAAGGGTTAATAACACGTTAATATTCCATAACAGAGTAATTATGCATCTTCAATTGGAGTTGTAGACAAGGGTTAATAACACGTTAATATTCCATAACAGAGTAATTATGCATCTTCAATTGGAGTTGTAGACATGGGTTAATAACACGTTAATATAACGTTAATATTCCATCTATATAATAATACCGTAAGGACTCGACTTTGTTATCCCTTTTACGCCGCACCCAGTGACCCCATGCCCACGGCACTAATGCATTTTCCATCTACGAACCGCGCTCTTTGTTTATCACGTACAGCCATACTCGAAAAATCTGAATTCGCCGACTTTGGGACCCAAAAGCATCCGATTATCGGCCGATACGACGCCATCTTACGACACCATCGTATTGGCGTCTGCTGGGCGAAGGCGATGGTCAAATGGTCTTTATCGTCATCTATCTATAATTCCAGTAATCTCTGTGTGTGTGTGTGTGTATGTGTGTATGTCTGTGTGTTTGTCTGTGACCGCTGTTTCTCGACAACCACGGGTCCGATATACTTGAAACTTGCCAGGTATATTGCTGGGGACCCGAGGATGTGCCTTTTCAAGGTTTCATATTAATCGGACAAGTAGTTACCGAGCTATGTCCAAAAAACGATTCAACCAATCAGAGAGCAGCGAGTTATCACGTGTGCCGAACGTGGCGAACAGACTCTGCCTCGGACGGCACATTTGAGAGCGTATTCATTTATTTCACGTTGGCAAACTATGTTGGCGTTAAACTATGTTTTAAAACTAATTAAAACTAATTTGCGATTCTTTCGCTTTCCTGCGCGTTTGTGCATGCTATGGCGATTTCTTTACCAAACTCCGCAAGCCGTTCGCTTTGGACCAAACCATTTCATGTAAATAGAGGGGGGGGGGATTGTCACCGTACTCGCAAGCCGTTCGCTTTGGACCAAACCATTCCATGTAAATAGAGGGGGGGGATTGTCACCGTACTCGCAAGCCGTTCGCTTTGGACCAAACCATTTCATGTAAATAGAGGGGTGGGATATAATTTTAGATATATATATAGTACGGGCATGCCCTAGTTTTAATAAAGTTAAATGGAGTGACGTTTTGGAAACGTTTTTTGAAGTTTGAAGTTTTTTCGAATCGAAGTGAAGAAGTTTTTGAAGTTTTGATTTTGGAAACGTTAAATGGAGAAACAGTTTCACAGGAAGAGGATGCGATGCGATGAAGAAGAATCCATCTTTATTTTATTTTTTTGAACCACAAAAAAAAATTGAAGCTCCACGAAGTCGAGAATGTGAAACTACGTGAATGTAATAAAATAACAAGTACAAAAAGTTTTAATTAAAACAAAAGCCGCGTCGATGTTACACAATGCCTAGATGCAGCTGTGCCTATAACGTCGATGTTATAAGCACAGGACATTCCTATTGATTCGATTACTTGATGTTATTTTTGTGCAAAGTGAAAATATATCTTGGCAATTTCCCGTGTGTGGCGACGAATTTTTAATATATATCGGCATTTTCCCGTCTGTTATTTCAGGCGGTGTATGACTGACCATGCCGCGATGTAAAAAAATATATATCTCGGCAATTTCCCGTGTGTGGCGACACGTGAACGAAGCTATGCTCCTCTCTCCACATTATTGTGACGACGTATAAATTAAATATTTCATCATGACGATTGTCATCAAATGGACGAATTTTTAATACTAGGGCATGCCCGTACTATATATATATCTAAAATTATATCCCCCCCCTCTATTTACATGAAATGGTTTGGTCCAAAGCGAACGGCTTGCGAGTACGGTGACAACCCCCCCCCCCCTCTATTTACATGGAATGGTTTGGTCCAAAGCGAACGGCTTGCGAGTACGGTGACAATCCCCCCCCCCTCTATTTACATGAAATGGTTTGGTCCAAAGCGAACGGCTTGCGGAGTTTGGTAAAGAAATCGCCATAGCGTGCACAAACGCGCAGGAAAGCGAAAGAATCGCAAATTAGTTTTAATTAGTTTTAAAACATAGTTTAACGCCAACATAGTTTGCCAACGTGAAATAAATGAATACGCTCTCAAATGTGCCGTCCGAGGCAGAGTCTGTTCGCCACGTTCGGCACACGTGATAACTCGCTGCTCTCTGATTGGTTGAATCGTTTTTTGGACATAGCTCGGTAACTACTTGTCCGATTAATATGAAACCTTGAAAAGGCACATCCTCGGGTCCCCAGCAATATACCTGGCAAGTTTCAAGTATATCGGACCCGTGGTTGTCGAGAAACAGCGGTCACAGACAAACACACAGACATACACACATACACACACACACACACAGAGATTACTGGAATTATAGATAGACTAGGGCATGCCCGTACTATATATATATATCTAAAATTATATCCCCCCCCCTCTATTTACATGAAATGGTTTGGTCCATTTGCAAAGCCAAAGCGAACGGCTTGCGAGTACGGTGACAATCCCCCCCCTCTATTTACATGAAATGGTTTGGTCCAAAGTGAACGGCTTGCGAGTACGGTGACAATCCCCCCCTCTATTTACATGAAATGGATTGGTCCAAAGCGAACGGCTTGCGAGTACGGTGACAATCCCCCCCCTCTATTTACATGAAATGGTTTGGTCCAAAGCGAACGGCTTGCGGAGTTTGGTAAAGAAATCGCCATAGCGTGCACAAACGTGCAGGAAAGCGAAAGAATCGCAAATTAGTTTTAATTAGTTTTAAAACATAGTTTAACGCCAACATAGTTTGCCAACGTGAAATAAATGAATACGCTCTCAAATGTGCCGTCCGAGGCAGAGTCTGTTCGGCACGTTCGGCACACGTGATAGCTCGCTGCTCTCTGATTGGTTGAATCGTTTTTTGGACATAGCTCGGTAACTACTTCTCCGATTAATATGAAACCTTGAAAAGGCACATCCTCAGGTCCCCAGCAATATACCTGGCAAGTTTAAAGTATATCGGACCCGTGGTTGTCGAGAAACAGCGGTCACAGACAAACACACAGACATACACACATACACATACACACACACACACACACACACACACACACACACACACACACACACACACACACACACACAGAGATTACTGGAATTATAGATAGATATCTCGGCATTTTCCTGTCTGTTATTTCAGGCGCCGCGATGTAAAAAAATATATATCTCGGCAATTTCCCGTGTGTGGCGACACGTGAACGAAGCTATGCTCCTCTCTCCACATTATTGTGACGACGTATAAATTAAATATTTCATCGTGACGATTGTCATCAAATGGACGAATTTTTAATACTAGGACGTGCCCGTACGTGGCGTACCCGTAACCGTACCGTAACCGTACCGTACCCGGAACCGTACCCGGAACCGTACCCGTACCCGTGACGTGCCCGTAATGAATATGTACAAAATATAAATATGTATGTACTACAATCGATCGTACCTTACAACAATCAACACAGATTGCAACGTCAAATAAATGAATACGCTCTCAAATGTGCCGTCCGAGGCAGTGTCTGCTCGCCACGTTCAGCGTCACTATGACTATCCGTAAGTCCGGAAGTGACGTCCTCATTTGACTGTCCGGAAGGTCGCATATCGCAGTTACGATGAATCGCAAATTAGTTTTAATTAGTTTTAAAACATAGTTTAACGCCAACATAGTTTGCCAACGTGAAATAAATGAATACGCTCTCAAATGTGCCGTCCGAGGCAGAGTCTGTTCGCCACGTTCGGCACACGTGATAGCTCGCTGCTCTCTGATTGGTTGAATCGTTTTTTGGACATAGCTCGGTAACTACTTGTCCGATTAATATGAAACATTGAAAAGGCACATCCTCAGGTCCCCAGCAATATACCTGGCAAGTTTCAAGTATATCGGACCCGTGGTCGTCGAGAAACAGCGGTCACAGACAAACACACAGACATACACACATACACACATACACACATACACATACACACACACACACACACACACACACACACACACACACACACACACACACACACACACACACACACACACAGAGATTACTGGAATTATAGATAGATATATCGGCATTTTCCCGTCTGTTATTTCAGGCGGTGTATGACTGACCATGCCGCGATTTTAAAAAAATATATCTCGGCAATTTCCCGTATGTGGCGACACGTGAACGAAGCTATGCTCCTCTCTCCACATTATTGTGATAAGGTATAAATTAAATATTTCATCGTGACGATTGTCATCAAATGGACGAATTTTTTATATATCTCGGCATTTTCCCATCTGTTATTTCAGGTGGTGTATGACTGACCATGCCGCGATTTAAAAAAAATATATCTCGGCAATTTCCCGTATGTGGCGACACGTGAACGAAGCTATGCTCCTCTCTCCACATTATTGTGATAAGGTATAAATTAAATATTTCATCGTGACGATTGTCATCAAATGGACGAATTTTTTATATATCTCGGCATTTTCCCGTCTGTTATTTCAGGCGGTGTATGACTGACCATGCCGCGATTTAAAAAAAATATATCTCGGCAATTTCCCGTATGTGGCGACACGTGAACGAAGCTATGCTCCTCTCTCCACATTATTGTGATGACGTATAAATTAAGTATTTCATCGTGACGATTGTCATCAAATGAACGAATTTTTTATATATATCGGCATTTTCCCGTCTGTTATTTCGGGCGGTGTATGACTGAGCATGCCGCGATTTAAACAAAATATATATATCTCGGCATTTTCCCATCTCTTATTTCGGGCGGTGTATGACTGAGCAGGCCGCGATTTAAAAAAAATATATGTCAATGGACTTGAAGTTACAGGCCTTTGAGAATTCATTTCGTTCTATAAAGGGCAACTTTCATCCCATTTTCTTCCCGTTTTTTTTCAACCGAGTCTAAAACGGTGTTGGCGACTGTGAAAAATGAAATGATATATCGAATTTGATTTGAAAGAAAACTGTGTGAGAGGAAGACACCACGGGCCTACAAAACAGGCCTCAAAGCTATGCGAGTTAATAAAATGGTGGATATTTGTTTATATGAAGCCTCTCCCACAATGGGTGGAGCTATGGTTCCCAGAATGGGTGGAGCTTTGTGGTTTTGTCTTCTCTGCAAGAACAACAACAAGAAGAAGAAGAAGAAGAAGAAGACGGGGTAACAACAACAACAGCAGAGTGCACTCTATGAGCAGCGTCTGCGACACGGCTAAAAATGTACATAAACGACACAGTTCTATGAAACAGTTTCACAGGAAGAGAATGCGATGCAATGCGATGAAGAAGAATACATCTGTTCCGTCATTTGTGCCGGTGTCATCGATGGCAGTGTACGCTAACCTCATCAGGTGGGTTTACCATAATTTCTTCCATATACTGTGATAACAACGAAGTGAAACCGATCAGCAGCCCATCAGTATCTGCTCTATTCACGGTGCTTAAGTTAATCCTTCAAATCATTTAAAAACATCCCAACGTTGACGAAGCATGGCATACGAGGCCCGTTCAAAAGGTTCACGGAACGACGTACTCTCAAAGGTCTGAGGCCAAAATGTTTGTTTTTTCCCCCCCTTACACAACGGAAACAACAACTGGATAGGTAGGGCCGAGGCCTACGCTTACGTTTCGCTCCTGCATCTGCCACCGTTCATGATTATCAAAGTAGGCTTTACCCTGTTCACGATAAGGTAGAAATCAGTGAGGTGTATACGAAGAGATAAAAGGATGGCATTGACTTCGAGACGGTACGTGATAGTTGGCTGCGGCTGGCTGATGCCACGTTATTTTTTTCCCCTAAGTGCCATGGATGCTGATGGACATAATAAAGGTATCGGCTGATCTCTCATCGTAATATTACCCGATGGAAATGAACTGTTTCTTTGTTTGTCATTTCCTGTGCAATAATGTCAAATTGATAAGTCAGACATCCTTTTCTATTGACAGCTGCGCTCCTTTTCAATGGCATCGTCTATTGATATGCATGTTCTTCTTTCATATAATTTTACACATGCACGATCAGTATTTCAACTCTTGCAGACATTGGAAAGGAAGTTGACTCACAGGCCAACTCTGGCTCAATCACAGGCCGACGCACAGGCGATGTAATTGTGAGTAGCATTTTTGCACAAGTGAAAATTGAAAATACACGTTTTTGGTATGTGGCTATGTTATTTAGTGTTTGTTTTGTCTCTAACAATATAAAATACAAAGTCAGGAGGTGACACTTTATACACAGTGTAAGTTGGATTCTACAAAGTGTCGCCTTTTTCTTGATTTTGTTCACACAAATCCAACCCACACCATATAGTCTCATAAAAAATGGCCAGAGTGGTGCTATGTCGATTCCTATTACGAATCCATTCATTTTTCAAAAGTATATCGTAGCGGTGTCATTTAAGTAGATTGCCATAAATACGTTGTTCATATACGCACTCTTCATTCTCATCTTTCTTCCTAACTTTTACTCGGACAAGCAAATCCCCTATGCCATCCATATTGGTACACTCTATCCATACACCACATCCTCCCTTCCGTGGATGTTCCACGGGTTTCGGCTAGTAACAGAGTAATTATGCATGTTCAATTGGAGTTGTAGACAAGGGTTAATAACACGTTGATATTCCATAACAGAGTAATTATGCATCTTTAATTGGAGTTGTAGACAAGGGTTAATAACACGTTAATATCACGTTAATATTCCATGACAGAGTAATTATGCATCTTCAATTGGAGTTGTAGACAAGGGTTAATAACACGTTAATATCACGTTAATATTCCATGACAGAGTAATTATGCATCTTCAATTGGAGTTGTAGACAAGGGTTAATAACACGTTAATATCACGTTAATATTCCATGACAGAGTAATTATGCATGTGTGTGTGTGTTATTATGCGTGTGTGTGTGTTATTGTGTGTGTGTGTGTGTGTGTGTGTGTGTGTGTGCGCGACTGTGTGTGTGTTACTGTGTGTGTATGTGTGTGTGTTTTACTGTGTGTTACTGTGTGTGTGTTATTGTGTGTGTGTGTGTGTTATTGTGTGTGTGTGTGTGTGTGTTATTGTGTGTGTGTGTATGTGTGTGTATGTGTGTGTGTTTTACTGTGTGTTACTGTGTGTGTGTTATTATGCGTGTGTGTGTGTTATTGTGTGTGTGTGTGTGTGTGTGTGTGCGCGCCTGTGTGTGTGTTACTGTGTGTGTATGTGTGTGTGTTTTACTGTGTGTTACTGTGTGTGTGTTATTGTGTGTGTGTGTTACTGTGTGTGTGTGTGTGTTACTGTGTGTGTGTGTTACTGTGTGTGTGTGTTACTGTGTGTGTGCGACTGTGTGTGTGTTACTGTGTGTGTGTGTGTGTGTGTGTGTTTTACTGTGTGTTCCTGTGTGTGTGTTATTGTATGTGTGTGTGTGTTATTGTGTGTGTGTGTGTGTGTGTGTGTGTGTGTGTGTGTGTGTGTTTGTGTATATGTGTGTTACTGTGCCTGTGTGCTACTGTGTGTGTGTGTGAGTGTGTATACATGTGTTACTGTGTGTGTGTGTTATTGTGTGTGTGTTTGTGTGTTACTGTGTGTGTGTGTGTTACTGTGTGTGTGCGACTGTGTGTGTGTTAGTGTGTGTGTATGTGTGTGCGTGTTTTACTGTGTGGCACTGTGTGTGTGTGTTACTGTGTGTTACTGTGTGTGTGTTATTGTGTGTGTGTGTTACTGTGTGTGTATGTGTGTGTTTGTGTATATGTGTGTTACTGTGCATGTGTGCTACTGTGTGTGCATGTGTGAGTGTATACATGTGTTACTATGTGTGTGTGTTACTATGTGTGTGTGTGTGTTACTATGTGTGTGTGTTACTATGTGTGTGTGTTACTATGTGTGTGTGTGTGTGTGTTGCTATGTGTGTGTGTGTGTGTGTTGATGTGTGTGTGTGTGTGTTTGTGCGTGTGTGTGTTTGTGTGTGTGTGTGTGTGTGTGTTTCTGTGTGTGTTACTGAAACTGAACGAAACTGTCAGCTGAAGGACCAAAATAATGTCATCTCTTACACGAATGGTTTATTAAATTGCAGAAGCATAGCCTGGTACTTCGTAAGCAGTTTGTGGGTGTACCTTCCATGGGAGAGGGTGTCACTCCACTTCATCAGAGTCCACTGTACCTGCGATTTATTTTTGAAATCCCCTCCAGATGATGGACACAGATTGCGTATATCAAATTCCCGTCAGGAGGCGATTCATTGTTACCCGGCAACGCCAGGTACTTTTGCTAGTTTTATAATATTGCTCCATTATCTCCAAACTCAACTCATCATACCAATATCAAAATTGCTAATTCCAATTAAGATTTTCTGCACAAAAGAAATAGTTAAACTGTGGAATTATTTTGTTTGTTTTGTTTGCTTATTTATTTATTTATGACTGAGCCATGATGTACATTGTGCAGGAATTTTTGGAAGATGATGTGATACAAACATAATAAAGCAATGTGTTCCTTTCTTCCAACAAACAAGCAATGTATATTTCATCAAAAGTACAGATAAATCAGCTCACAAAAAGTAACGTACAGTTTGGGAAGGCCGAGAGAGGAGGACGCTTCGCTTTCCTCCAGGTAGCCAATCGCGAGACCAATGTTGGCCATTGGAGCATTGGAGGAGTGCACCAACAATGATGCTCAACAAGAACAAAAGCTTCTGTGCTTTCATCACCACTTCTCCAATGCGCATTCAAACCTGCTTCACAAAGGCAAATGCAAAAACAATTTGAATGGAATTAAAGCTGAAATTTGTTTATACATACAATCACGTGAAAAAGTAAGTACACCCCATGTAAAGTTTTTGACTTTTTCAACATATTTCAACATACAGCTATTTGATCTTCATTTCAACAATATTGATAGATAAAGGAGATATAATATAACAAATATCATGAAACATTTACATTTTGTAGTCCATTGTATAATTTAAATAAACATAAATGCAATTTTCACATGTGGAAAAAGTAAGTACACCCCTACATTTATCAACAACACACAACAACATGCATTTTAAAGGCCATTTTCCCTGCTAGAGCCGGGGTTAGCCTTGCGGTCCCCATGACAATCTTCTCCATTTTGCCCTATTTTCTGCATCTCTCCTTGTTAACCCCCTTGCCCGCATTTCTTCTTCCACCATCTTTAGCCAAGTCTTTCTCGGTCTTCCCCGTCTTCTACTTCCTTCTACATTCATTTCCATCACTCTTCTCAACCAGTCACTTTCATCCTTCCTCAACACATGACCAAACCATCTCAACCTGTTCCTCTTCACAGCATCAATCACAGGCTCTATTCCCATCATCTTTCGCAATTCATCATTTGTCTTCCTCTCTCTCAACGATACTCCGCACATCCGTCGAACCATTCGCATTTCCACCCTTTCCAACCTTCGTTGCTGCTCTACGTTCATTACCCATGTCTCGCTCCCATAAATCATAACACTTCTCACACATGCAGCATACACCTTTCCCTTGAGCTTCAACGACACTCCCCTCATCATCAGCACGCCACTCAATTCCCAACACCCCTACATTTATCATTACTTCAAATACCTAAAATTAGAATCAGGTGCATCAGCTCAGGTGCAAATTATTAGAACATCGTTAGAGAGGATCTTGGAGGAACCTGTCTTATTTAAACCTCAGACATTTAGTTTGGTTTGCTCTTTGTTGTTGAAGTGTGCGGCGTCACCATGCCTAGATCAAAAGAGCTCTCTGAGGCCTTCAGAAAGAAGGTTATGGATGCCTACGAGTCTGGGAAGGGATTTAAAACGATCTCCAAACAATTTGAAATCAATCATTCGACTGTCCGGAAGATCATCTACAAGTGGAGAAGATTCCAAACAACTGCCAACTTGTTCAGGCCAGGCCGCCCCAGCAAGTTCAGCCAGAGAGCAGACCGCAAGATGCTGAAAGAATTCTCTAAGAACCCCAGAATGTCATCACGGGACCTAAGGTAGCTCTTGCCACTGTTGATGTCAAAGTGCATGAGTCTACCATTAGAAAGAGGCTGCACAAATTTGATCTACATGACAGGTGTGCCAGGAGGAAACCTATGCTGTCCAGAAAGAACATCAGGGCAAGACTAAAGTTTGCCAATGAACACCTCGGCAAAGACCAGCACTTCTGGAACAATGTGCTCTGGACAGATGAGTTAAAGGTAGAGCTATTTGGCCACAGTACCAGAAGACATGTTTGGCGAAAACCAAAGACAGCATTTGACCACAAGAACCTGATACCAACTGTTAAGCATGGTGGTGGAAATATTATGGTTTGGGGCAGCTTTGCTGCATCAGGGCCTGGGCAGCTCACCAACATAGAATCCACTATGAATTCTTCATTGTACCAGAGGGTGCTTGAGGATAATGTGAGGCCATCTGTCGGAAAGTTGAAGCTCAACCGAAGGTGGACCTTGCAACATGACAATGACCCTAAACATACCAGTAAATCCACCAAGGAATGGCTGAAAAGAAAGAAATGGAGGGTTCTGGAATGGCCAAGTCAAAGCCCGGATCTAAATCCCATCGAGATGTTGTGGGGGGATTTGAAACGAGCTGGGCACACAAGAAACCCCTCAAACATCACACAGCTGAAATAATTCTGCATGGAGGAGTGGGCGAAAATTTCTCCCAGTCGATGTCAGAGACTGGTAGACAGTTATAAGAAACACCTACTTGAGGTTGTTTCTGCCAAAGGGGGCAATACCACCTATTGGAGCCAAGGGTGTACGTACTTTTTCCACATGCGAAATTTGCATTTATGTTTATTTAAATTATACAATGGACTACAAAATGTAAATGTTTCATGATATTTGTTATATTATATCACCTTTATCTATCAATATTGTTGAAATGAAGATCAAATAGCTGTATGTTGAAATATGTTGAAAAAGTCAAAACTTTACATGGGGTGTACTTACTTTTTCACGTGACTGTATATATGTGTGGGGCACCTATTATTTTTAATTTGGGGCACCAAGTTTGTTTTATATGTGTGGGGCATACGAGTGGGGCACCAGTGGGAATCCCACGGGCATGGACGTGTGTGACATTTGGACATCTTGATTTCGTTGCTGCACATTCAGTTTTACAAAATGGTTCCTGGCAATTCATCAGATCCACAAATGATGTAATCTACACAATTTATTGACTTCTGATAACATGTGAATGCATGTGCGTGCACATGGGGAATACAATTTGTAAGGTGTAATTACACCTAATGTAAAATGTGACTTCCCTCCCACCTCATGCACGCTGCACAGGGGAGAGGATCACACACAGGGTAGAGAATCATACACAGAGTAGAGAATCACACACAGGGGAGAGGATCACACACAGGGGAGAGGATCACACACAGGGGAGAGGATCACACACAGGGGAGAGGATCACATACAGGGTAAAGGATCACACACAGGATAGAGGATCACACAGGGTAGAGGATCACACATAGGGTGGAGGATCACACACAGAGTAGGGAATGAAATATACATATATACACACACACACACACACACACACACACACACACACATATATATATATATATATATATATATATATATATATATACATATATATATATTTATATACACACAACATGGCCAAAAGTATGTGGACACCTGCACATTGCACCCGTATGTGCTTGTCGAACATCTCATTCCAAAATCATGGGCATTAACATGAAGTTGGTCTCCCCCTTTGCTGCTTTTACAGCCTCCACTCTTCTTGGAAGGCTTTCCACCAGATGTTGGATCATTGCTGTGTTAATTTGCTTCCATTCAGCCACAAGAGCAATATAACACACAGAAACACACACACACACACACACACACACACACACACACACACACACACACAGAAACACACAGACACACACACACACACACACACTAACACACACACACACACACACACACACACACACACAGTAACACATAGTAACACACATGCAGTAACACACACACAGTAACACACACACAGTAACACACATACAGTAACAGTGTTTGAAGCCTTACCGATGGAAGTCACTCCTGCCTTTGTTCGTCCTTGTTCGTCACGATTTGTGCACATGATGACATTTTGCCTTAAACTTAAAGTACAGTAACACACACACACACACACACACACACACACACACACACACACACACACACACACACACACACACACACACACACACACACACACACACACACAGTAACACATACACACAGTAACACACACACATAGTAACACACACACACACACACACAGTAACACACACACAGTAACACACACACACACACACACCGGCACCGATCTTGTATAGCGAGATGCGTATATCTATCACCGGCACCTATGTCGTACAGCGAGATCTGTATATCTATCACCGGCACCTATCTCGTATAGCGAGATGCGTTTTACCTGACAAAGTAAAAAAAAAAAAAAAAAAAAAAAAAACACCAGAACGAGAATTCCAGCCTCGCTTAAATGAATGCATATATACACTTGGTTATAAAATCTCAAGATATGGTAAATTTTGTCACATTTCGCTCAATATTTGGAGATTATTTAGTCTACAGCATCCAATCCTCATACCGAATCCAGATTTTGATGATATGCTTCAATTAAGTAATGATAATCGATCGTGTTTCCAAGGCAAGGCACGTTTGAGTAGGCCGAAACAAAATGGCGGCTAAATAACCCAGCGAGGTGCAGTGAGCTGACCAAGATGGCTGGCAGCCATTTGGTAACCACCAGGTTGGGGTTTTTTTTCTTATGAACACCTCGTTAATCATCTTCATAAAGGATGTTATAACACACCCAAACATCCAGTTTTCATCCTTGCAATCTGTTGGAGATCCAGGTGTATGCATGCAAAGTTTGGGGCCGCTCGGCTTCATGGTTTTTGGAGTTATTGAGGTGACAGACAGATGGATGGACGGATGGGCGGTGCCAATTTGATTCATACAGTTACGTGAAGAAGTAAATGTATTTTCATTTACACCAAATGTACATATCTCAAAAAGTTGAAGATCAATTTTGACGAAAAATGGTTGAGAGGTTGGGTGTGTGACAAGGAAGAATTTGTTCAATTTTGCTGTAGATCCGAAATGGATTTGGATACGATGGTTATTTAATTTTTAAGTGATTCTTCACCATTGAGAGATCGGGTGAAAAGTGATATATGACATGATATTTTAAAAACGTTAGGGACGAGTTATGACTAAACTTGGTAGACGAGTTGGTTGGGTGACAAGAACAAGCCGATTAGATTTTGGTTCAGGGTCCGAATCCAGATCCGGCCTATCAGTGGGAGACAAAACATAAACTGTTCAAAAACTGGCGGAGGTATGTGCTCTACCGAGTGCCGTTCTAGTTGGAAGTCATGGATTAGGTGATATAAATAAAAATGGAAAAAAGCTTATTGAATTTTGCGGAATCAGAATCTCGTGATAACTGGCACCATTTTCCCACATAATGTAATACATAAGCAAGCATGGACCTACCCAGGAGGAAAAGCAAAGAACCAGATCCACCATGTGGTAAGCAAACAACATAGGACATCAATAATGGACACCCGAGTCATGAGGGGTGCAGATATTACAAGCGACCACCAAGTAGTGCGAACAAAAATCAAACTGAAATTATATTATGAATTGAAATAAATTTGATACAATTAAACTGCAACAACGAGCTATCAAAACACAGTTCTCATTAAAGATAAGAAACAAGTTTGATGTGCTGCAAGATTATGATGAATCGGAGGACATAGTGGAGAAGAAAGTGGTAGCATTTTGAGAAAGCATACAATGAAACGGCAAAAGAAGTGCTGGGCTACAAAAAAAAAAGAAAAAAAGGAACCACCTTTAGAGGCCATTTTTCCCCTGCAGAGCAGGGTTTGGCCTTTTTTCGGGCACCTTGGTCCCCTTTCAGGGGGACCAAGGGAAGGGGGAAGTCACACCTTGGTCCCCTTGGTCCCCTTGTGGGAGGGAAGTCACACCTTGGTCCCCTTTCAGGGGACCATGGTGCCCGAAAAAGGCCAGGGAGAAATGGCCTCTAAAGATGGTTCTTGGTCCCCTTTTTGAAGCAATGTTTTATGGCCGGATGCTCTTCCTGCCGCCAACCCTGTTGGTCACCTCTTGCGACACAGGGAATTACCAGTGAACTGGTACTCAATTTGTTGACCTCGGAAGGATGACAGGCTGAGTCAACCCCCCTGGCGTTAATTCAGCGATCGACCTGGATTCGAACGCAGGATCCTCAGATCCCAAGCCGGCACCCTAACCGCTAAGCCAACACCAGGTAGAAGCAGAGTGCTGGGCTACAAAAAGAGGGGTCAAAAACCATGGAACACTAAGGAGTGTTGGGAACTAGTTGAGGAGAGAAGAAGATTGAAGAGCAATGTGGAACAGGCAAAGTCAGACAGAATCAAACAGAACCTGAAAATAGAATAAAGGAATAATGATAAAGAAGTTAAGAAAAGTATGAGAAGAGACAGGAGAAAATGGGCAGATGACCTTGCTATGACAGCTGAAAAAGCAGCAGGTAATGGGAGGATGAAAGAGCTATTATGAGATCACTAAGACCCTCTGTAATGAAAAAAGCAAAACTAAGAAAGCAGTTAAATACAGGACGGGAAATGTACTAATAGGAAAAATAGCAAGAAACGAAAGGTGGAGAGAACATTTTGAAGAAATTTTAAATAGACCAATACCTGATGATCCGATAACAGAAGAGGAGCGTGATCCTGTTATAGAAGAAATCAGCACAAGTCATATGTCAAAAACAGAAATTCGAACAGCAATAGAGAAAAAGAAAAATCTGGAGGCAAGGATGGAATTACTGCTGGATTATTGAAAGTGGGCATACACACAACAGAGGAATGGCTTGAAAACTTGTTCAGAACAATTTGGGATAAAGAGGAAGTACCTAAGGTGTGAAAACAGGGGTTAATTGTCAAGATACCAAAGAAAGGCGATCTTACGGAATGTGGAAATTGGAGAAGAATTACTTTAATATCCGTTCCAAGTAAAGTATTTGGAAGAGTGCTGATAGACAAAATTAGAGATGGAGTTGCTGTGAACAATGTTCAGTACATCACAGGTGATGAAGGTTGTGTTAAAGTTCCATCTAAATAGTGTGTGTAGTTTCAGGGGAAAGAGCAAATTCCTATTTTGGAGGGTCAATCCTGGACCCATTTGTCCTGCCGTAAACCCCCTTGGACCCCGACTTTTTAATGCCGTTAAGAAACTTTAGTCACAACACAACAAATATCATTTGTGCCAAATTTGGTCGCAATCCCATCAGCGGTTTCAGAGGAGAAGTTTCAAGTGTTTATGGACGATGGACGTCTGGACTGCCAGACTGATGGACTGATGGATTGATGGACGAACGAAGCGCCATTAAATAAGCTCCCCTGAACTTTGCTCTAGGTGAGCTAAAAATCACTCATTCAACCAATTTGAAGAGAGAAAAGGAGTCATTCTGCTGTTTTGTGTCACTGTGTGTACCGCATTGAGCATGGAGAAAAGAAAGAAAACCAGAGAATTGTCTGAGGAGGTCAGACACAAGATTGTAGCCAAACATGGACAATCTCAAGGCGACAAGTCCATCTCCAGAGATCTTGATGTTCCTGTGTCCACCGGACGCAATGTTATTTCAGGAAGTTTAAGGCCCATGGCACTGTAGCCAACCTCCCTGGACGTAGTCGCAAGACAAAGCTTGATCGAAGATTGCAAAGAAGGATTGTTCGAAAGGTGGAGAAAGCACCTCGATCAACTGTCAAACAGATTCAAGCTGACCTTCAGACACAAGGTACGACAGTTTAAAATCGCACCATCCGTCGCAAACACAATGAAAGGGGTTTCTACAGTAGGAGACCCAGGAGGACCCCACTGCTGAGAAAGCCCAAATGGAGTTTTCCAAAACACACCTGAACAAGACAAAATCCTCCTGGGAGAATGTCATGTGGACAGATGAGACCAAATTATAGCTTTTGGGAAAGCACATAATCTCTATGTTTCCAGAAAACAGAATGAAGCCTTCGAAGAAAAGAACACCTTCCCTACAGTCAAACATGGAGGAGGTTCCGTGATGTTTTGGGGTTGCTGTGCTGCCACTGGCACTGGGTACCTTGAATGTGTGCATGGAATCATTAAATCAGGAGATTAACAAGGCATTTTGGAGCGCAATGTTCAACCCAGTGTCAGAAAGCTGGGTCTCCGTCGAAGATCATGGGTCTTATAGCAGGACAATGACCCCAAACACATTTCAAAAAGCACCCAGGAATGGTTCAAGATAAACGCTGGACTGTCCTGAAGTGGCCAGCAATGAGTCCAGATAGAAATCCCATTGAACACCTGTGGGGAGATCTGAAAACAGCAGTTGGGAGAAGGCACCCTTCAAATCTGGGAGAACTGGAGCAGTTTGCACAAGAAGAGTGGCCCAAACTGTCAGTAGAGAGGTGTAGGAAGCTCATTCATGGCTATAGGAAGCGCTTGACTGCTGTTATTTTGTCCAAAGTCCGTGATCCCAAATATTAAGTCTACAGTGTCAATAATTTTGTCAATGCCTTTTCTTTTTATTTTCTGATTTAAAATTATATATTAAGTTCTGAATCAAAAACAAAGGTTCTGTAATATTAACAGTCAAATAAAGAATTGTGGAGACCAAATACCTTTGTCAATTTCAACTTATTATTGGAGAAAATTGTGAGTTATTTGAAAAAAGTGCAAGGGTGCCAACATTTTTGGGCACGACTATACCTGGGAGGGCTCCGTTCCAGCTTCTGAAACCCACATGAAAGATGTACATCCTTTTGCATTTAAAGATGTACATCCAGTGTGTGTGTGTGTGTGTGTGTGTGTGTGTGTGTGTGTGTGTGAGTGTAGCCTTTGTCAGAGCAGAATATGAAGAATAGATAACACCTGAAACGTCAGCTTCTCCTTGCTTCACGCTGAGGTTAGAATTTCTCAAACAACATCCTGTTGATTTTATCCATTGCTTTACCTGATTGACACTAACCTTCACCAGTAAGAAATAGTTCTTCCTTCTAACTAAGCTCAAGTCAAATAACTTGAAAGATCTAATGTGATCGGACCTGTGTTGAAGCCAATAGGAATTGATTTTTAAAGAGACATTTGGGAAAACAAAAATCACATTTTCCAGCAACATGAAACATAACAAATTATAAATAAGTGATATAAACTTATACAACAGACATTCTTACAAAGGTTACACCACTAGTGAACTCGGTCACCGCGAAATCAGACCTTACTCGAAGCCGTTACTCGTTGCTGAGCTCTTTCTTTCTCTCCCTCTCTCTTCCTCCATGTATGGTAGACTCATCTTCCCTTTATATTGAACCTCTTCCTCCCAGGTGTATGAAATAATCATCAGAATTATTTGTACATTAATGAACCAGTTAAAAAAGTACTAAACATTTGTTAGCGAATGATAATTAGGATGATGCACGATTGCATTATGTAATTCCACTTTAAATTTCAAATTATTATGCACATCAGCGAAGGGTTGTCGAAATACTAATACTATTAAGTGCCTTCGGAAAATGTTCAAACCCGTGACGTTTTTCACCTTTTGTTGATACAGCCTGAATTTAAAATGGATTAAATTGAGACTTTTAAAATCACTGATCTTTACATAATACCCCACAATGTCAAAGTGGAATATTTAAATTTTTTACAAAGTAATTAAACATGAAAAGCTGAAATGTTTTGAGTCAATAAGTATTCAACCCCTTTGATGTGACACTCCAAAATGAGCTCAGGTGCACCCAATTTCCTATGATCATCCTTGAGATGTCTCCACAACTTATTTGGAATCCACCTGTGGCCAATTCAATTGATAGGACATGATTTAGCAAGAAAAACACCTTTCTATATAAGGTCCTACAGTTGACAGTGCACGTCAGAGCAGAAACTTCTCACGCCGCCTCCCCCCCCCTTCTCACGCCGCCTCCCCCCCCCTTCTCACGCCGCCTCCCCCCCCCCTTCTCACGCCGCCTCCCCCCCCCTTCTCACGCCGCCTCCCCTCCTCACGCCCTCTCCCTCCCACAGATCTCCCGATGTCCCTGCTCTCAAATGTTGTACTTGTGTGCTTCCCTCTCTCTCCCCATCTTGTCTCCCGCTCCCTTTATTGTTTTACGTGTTCGTTTTTTTGTTGTGTTTTATGTGCCAATATGTGTTTGACGTGCTAGCTCTTAAACGAGCCTCGATCGAGTATACAAAAAAAAAAAAAAAAAAAAAAAAAAAAACTCTACCACAAATTCCAAGGAACTCTCTGTAGAACCTCAAGGTAGAATTATGAGGAGGCATACATCTGGGAAGGGTCTAAAACAATTTCTAGAGTGTTGAAAGTTCTCAAGAGCCCAGTGAGCTCCATCATTAGGAAATGGAAAGGATATGGAAATATCCAGACTCTTCCTAGAGCTGAATGTTCGACCAAACTGAGCAACTAAGCAAGAAGGGCTTGTTGAGGGGGTGACCAGGAACCCAATGACCATTCTGACTGAACCACAGAGTTTAATGGCTGAGATGGGAGAACCTGCTGGAAGGACAACAGTATCTGCAGCACTTCACAAATCTAGGATTATGGGAGAGCGGCCAGACGGAAGCCTCTCCTGAGAAAATGGCACATGGCAGCACACCTAGAGTTTGTAAAAAGGCACGTGAAAGATGCAGAGCATGAGGCAAAATATTCTGTGGTCTGATGAGATGAAAATTGACCTCATGAGCCTGAATGCTACGTCTGGTAGAACCCGAACACTAAATGTGCACAGGACACTCATGGGCACTTAGCACCTGTCTGCTCTGAAGAGTTTTGCTGCTGTGCGCTGTCCTTCACGCCTCCAAGGAAACTCGTGAGGTACCCATGCTACGCACGGGGCCTGAAGCAAACAAACAATGCAGAAACGGCGAATGCTAAAGCATGAAACCAATAAATTCCACATTACTGTAGCACCTTCAGTCGCACGTCAGACATGGACAGCAAGTTAGTGAAGGATCTCCATGTAAAACGTACCCATTGGCAAACAAACGGGTTCATTTGTTCCATACCCAGTCAATGGCGAATCTGCATATGGCGATCCGCGAATTCACATTTAGAAAGTAGAAACCGTCACGGCATTCCGTCATTCACTTGAACTCGATATCTCTTTTTTCATTCCAAACAGCATAACTCCAATCACAAATGAAATAACATTAATATAAAAAATAAACTTTTAACAACATTCGTGACATAAACAAATATTTAAATCCTGATGTGAAGTTCCGTACGGTTGGGTGAACACAATTACGAATTCAAAATCGTAATTGTAATCACTCAATTCCAATCATCAATTGATACTTTAACAAAACAATTAACACGATTAACGTTTGACGATTAAACATTACGATTGAATGACGGTTGGATTTGGATATTATCAAACCCGCGCATTGCCGTCATCTGTCCACTTCCGGATTCGCTGCAGGTTCATAATTGTCATCAAAATCTAAACAGTATTTGTAGAATTTCAATAAAAGCCACATAACTGTTCATATCGGTAAATATTATTCCATCGTGTTTTGAAAAACTGGAAAATTGGAAAACTTTGAAAAATTGGAAAAACAATATAGCCTATTTTACTCCCAGGGGTCTCAGAAATACCCACCCAAAATATCATTGCGATCGGTTGAGCCGTTTTTGCAGTACCTTCGAACGGACGGATGGACATTTGTTGAATTATAGTAAGATAACTACCTGAGGTCCTGTATGTTGGGTGCCATTGCCTTCGGTGCCGGTTGCTTGAGCTACAACACTCCCAGAACCGCAACAATATGTTTGATGTATATATATATATATATATATATATATATATATATATATATATATATATATATATATATATACATATATATATACATACAGGGTGAGCCAGAAATATGGTCATTTTTGAAATTCGTGTGAAGGAAATAAAAAATTGTATTTCAAAATAAATTCATTCATGATATTGAAGAACATAACATGCATTTTAATTTTTTTACTGATTTGGTTTTTCTTTTTTGCAGGCAGAACATTTGAGTGACCATGTGGAACTGTTCGGGTGAAGAATGTGGTTTCGCAATCATGCTTTTTACAAGAATAATGATCGTGCAACTGCTGCACAACATCAATTCAAACTCCATTTCAATGTTCAACCTCATGGAAATGTGCCGTCTGTTCGTGCTATCAAGTTATGGGTTCAGAAGTTTGAGAGGACCGGTTCAACCTTGAAAGAGAAACCGCGGGGAGCACCCAAATCAGTAAGAATGGCACAAAACATTGAGCGTGTAAGGGAGTCAGTTTTGAGAAGTCCGCATCGCTCCAGCTGAAAGTATGCATCAGCCTTAATAATTTCTCACACGTCACTACACCGCATATTGCATAAGGATTTAAACTTTTATCCCTATAAAATTCAAACTGTCCAGGAATTAAGCCAAGGTGATGAGATTGCCGGCAATAATTTTTGTGAGGGAATGCTTTCATTTATGGACGGAAATGAAAACCAAAACATTGCTAACAATTTGTTCATGTCTGACGAAGCACATTT
This sequence comes from Myxine glutinosa, assembly GCF_964187855.1. NCBI lineage: Eukaryota > Metazoa > Chordata > Myxini > Myxiniformes > Myxinidae > Myxine > Myxine glutinosa. The sequence continues at coordinate 12,377,235 of NC_136263.1, forward strand.
TCATCTGTGTGACGATGTCAACAAGCAAAATACTCGTTTTTGGGCAGCCAAAAACCCAAAAAAAATGCACAGGAAACAGTTACACAGTCCCAAAGTCACAGTGTGGTGTGCACTTTCGTCATTCGGCATCAATAGGGCCTTACTTCTTTGAGAACGATAACGGAAATGCCGTCACTGTTACTGCAGCTCAATATACCGATATGGTTTCTAACTTCCTCTCCAAATAATTAAATAGATTTGCAGAAGTGAGCCCAATGACGTGGTTTCAGCAAGATGGTTCAAACTCCCACACCACCAGAGTGTCCATGACTACTGTAAGGGCGCTCTTTCCAAAGCATGTCATTTCCAGAAACGGCGATATTCCATCGCCAGCACGGTCACCCGATTTGACTGCATGTGATTATTTATTGTGGTCATATCTAAAGGACACAGAGTATGTTAACCGTCCACAAACTCTTCATGAACTTAAGGAAAACATCAGATGCCATATCAATGATATTGACGTGGCCATGTTGCAGAACGTCATGAATAATTGGCGTCTAGGATTGGAGGAAGGTGTCAGACGAAATGGTGCGCATCTCGATATTCTTTTCCACAAATAAATGGCATGTTATGTATTTCACTTTCTTGTGAGAATTTGTTTTGAAATGCAACTTTTTATTACCTTTGCACCAGTGTTAAAAATAACCATATTTCTGGCTCACCCTGTACTATATATATATATATATATATATATATATATATATATATATATATATATATATATATATATATATATTGTTGTGGATTTGTAATTGTTGTAAATATCACCCTCCGTAGTGTAAAAGGTCAAAGGTCGTCCTCTTAGTCCATATACATGCACGTAGCAAATCATATACCCTTCTAAATAGTTATCTCCTTTTTCTATGTAGTTGAAGGCTCTGTTCCCACTAGTTGACACTGCATTGCATCAGATGACATAAGGTAGTTCCCTTCCATTCCCAAAGCCCCCATTCCCAAAGCCTCCGTTGCCAACTGCATTGGGCGGTTTTCTGCATTTGCCGCCATTGGCCATGTGCTCCGTCTCGGGGAAGAAGGGCGTTGCCCTCCACTCGTCATGAGAAGGTGGAGCCCAGCGAGCCCCCACCAGCCAATCAGGGCTGGTGAGACACCATCACGGGCGTGGCGCGGCTTGATCGCGACGCGCCTTATAAAAGGGTGTGGGGAAGGATTGCGACGGGAGATGCGTCAGAGAGAGAACCCGTCACGCAACGCCCCCACGAGAGAGAGGAGATACGAAAGATGAGCTTTGAGTCCACCACGCAGCTTTGAATCCACCACGCAGCTTTGGAACCATCGCAGCTTTGAACGACCGCAGCTTCGGGGCTTTGACGGCAGTTTCGACCGTGGCCACGAAGGAACGGCGGCTGCTGAACGCGCTGATCGAGAAAGGGTGGCGGCTGCTCACTCCCGGCCCGACCGTGCTCCGGTTCCAGCTGAACCTGCCTCTCCCTCCAGCCATCCACCTCCTGCCATTCCTGTCATCATCCCCCGTGTAAGTGTGCTTGTAGTCTGTTTTGTGTGTCTTGTCCTGGGTTAAGTAAGACTGCAATAGGTAAGCTAATATTTGCACTGTGTCTCCTTGCTTCTTTCTATCTATATTTTCTTATCTTTCCTTCTCCTTGGTTACTTTTCATTGTGTACATAATAGTTAGTAATAAATAATATTTGTATCTCCTACCTTTGTTCTTCTTTCCTTTACATCCGTTTCGTCCTTGTCTTTTCCCCCATTGAAAACCTGTGGCACGATTTGGCCAACGTACAAGAATCGGTTCTAGTTCTTGTTAATAGTTCGTGCCGCGGTTGCTAAACCGCTCGGCAATTAACATCTGTCCGCGGACGCGAACGGGGTTGCGCACCTGCCTTTCCGGAGGTAGCTGTGCAGCGTCAGGAGCGGAGACGGCCAGTGAAAATAGAAGGGGGATTAACCCCCCCCCTAAGGGGAGTGCCGTACTCCGTTTCCGTAACAATATATATATATATATATATATATGTATGTATATATATATATATATATATATATATATATATATATTGTTACAGACACGACTTTGATGTTATGGTGGGCCGAGCGGAATGGCCGCCGTGTCCGCACAAGTTACCCGATTATACTCGAACGTTGCCGAGTCGCGCTACGCTAAATCAATTGAGGAAAAGGACACAACGGCTGGGATTAAAATGACACGACACCAGGGATACGGTTCTCAAGACCTCTGGAGGAGGTTATAATATGGCGGAAGGTTAGATTACAGGAATGAGAGGGACAGCATAGAAAGATAGGCACTTAGACACACTTATCTTATTCCCGACAGACCACAGATAAACAGGACAAAACTGACTCACACGGGGATTGATGGCAAGGAAAGCGGGCAGTCGATGGCTCAAGGTGCACTCTTGGCTCAAGGACAGAATCGACCCGGTCCGGTCCAAAGATGCGGGGAGGTATCGTCGCGCTGGGGGTGGCGTCCTTTGCTCTCCGTGGTTCAGGCGCATCTGACTTCACATCCGGTAAGTCGCTGCGTATCTCCGGCGGGGAGTGACACGCCCTCGGCTCGTTAGCTCCGCCCCAGATGGAATCGGCCCGTTGCTTCTCATTGGGTGCGGGGGGTTACCGGCTCCGCCCTTGACGAGGGGCCGACAGGCAGCCCCTTCGTGGTAACCCCGTCGGCGCACATGGGTAATGGCGGCTAACCGAGCCGGAGTGAGGACGCACACTCCCCGCGCGCGCCGTTGTTGTAGTTGTTGTAGTTGTTGTTGTAGTTGTTGTTTGGGGAAGAAGATGGGAGGAGGTATGGGAAGGTCCTAAACTCACTACTGGTGCCATATAATCACATTCTGGTGCAACGAAGAGTCAGAATTAATGGAAACGAGTCCTTAACTGACATAGACTAAGAATAACTAGCAAGATGTCCGAAAGTTGTCTACGTGAGATGCGGTGGACCTGGGCACGACATTTAATGGGGGAAAAAGGGGAAGGTCGGTTCTACAGAGTGTTGTTTACAGACAATGGGACTAGGGAATGGGGGATTGGGGATAGTTGGGGAGTATTGGGGAAATAGGGGAATATTTACAAGCGGATATGGAGGCCAAATGCCATATCCGCAACATTGCACCCTTCTCTACCCTCGGGGCGTCCCGACCCGATAAATTTTTACCTATTTTAGTGTGGCACTCAGATGTAGTTCCCTCTACTATTAACTCTACCCTGAGTGCGACAGTTTTACAGATGTTCACAAATGAGTAAATATGTCCCCCTGCGACGTTGCACCCTTCTCCTCACAGAAACACACCCACAGGATAACCGAATCGCGGAAAGAATTCGCAAACTAAACATACAGCCGGTAGGGAGCATTATTTACACAAGACTACGCTGATATTTACACTACGATCCAGGACCTGTTTTTGGAGGGACACATGCAGATGTTATGCATAGAGAGAGCACGCATGCCAGCATCGATACACCAACCCACGAGTGCTCTGTGGCCTTACGGCCTTTAATAATGTGCAGAGCACCCCTTCCAAGCACCAAAAGCACCACCCCAAGCACCAATCGGTGCACCAATAAAGTGTCTATAAATCACGGTGTGGTGTCGCAGCCGGCCGATGTTCTGCCGCTGGTCTTGCCTTCGTGTGGTGCACTTGGCCTTCGTACTTCTTTCAAAAATAAAGAAAGGCGCCAACCGCGTCCATTTCTTTATTGTGGCCGTCAGGGGGCCAACTATTAGTGGTTCACCTGTATGGCATAGGTGCCACGTTGACCCATAGGTCCATCCACGGGTGGTGCTTGGCCGCAAAAGAACTGCGGTCCATTGTGGGTGGCCACAAACATTGCGGTCCATATGGTGTATCGATCCAGGCAGCAAGCAGCGAAAGTGCAGGCCCACAACTGCGGAGCCAGCACCTCTCTCCTCTCTCTCTGCCCCAAAGCCAGATCCTCGGAGGTGGGAGACAAAAGAAGCAGACAAGTGAGTAAGGTGGTAAGGGCGCAAGAGTGCACGCAATGTAAGGTAATGCACACTGGGGGCACATGGGAACCAGGTGAGACAGGTACGTTCCTACCGTACGCCCCCCCCCCCCACCAGGTAACCTACATGGCCCCTCCCTTACCCCTTACTGTATCCACAAAACACAACACTACCCATAAACATCTACTTTACCAATCAACAAACGTCCCTACTGTCTTCCCCGTTCCTCCCATAAACCAAATTCGTCTTCTCTCCCTCCTAACCAATCAAATTTGCCATTTCCAACTCTCATCACAATTTGCCATCTTCAACTGAACATCAAAATTTGCCATTACCAATTCATCATCAGTCCCTCCTAAGGAGGGAGAGATGGAATCACCCCAATGTCTCATCCACGTCGTGATGCGTCTCACCAATCCAACAGCAATTCTCATTTCCTGCAACAGAACAAAGAAAACACAGGTGTGGAGTCATCATCATCACCACAGGTAAGTGGCTGCGTATGGTGCGACAGGTTCATCAATCCTAACTATTTCCTAAATGACTTTAACAACTTTACACTACCCGGGGTCTTTCTCCTGCCAAACCATTGGCCCTCTTACACTATGGGTTCTAAAAACCAATGCCCATTGACCAAACTGTGGTGCTTTTCAATTTGGGGTCTCACTCCCCCGATTCATCTCCCGGTGCCCTCGCACAATTTCTGGGCTGTGGTGTGTACCTCTCCCAGTGGGTCTACCCACCTGCACACCTCCACCACTGCAGTTGCCTCCGAGCTTACCTGCTCCTTACCCTAACCTAACTACCTGGGGAAGGCCCTCTGGCGCTCTCCCCACTCGGTGCCCTCTCTGGCACTGGGCTGCCCGATCCACACCCGGGATCCTTAGGCACCCACTCACAACTACCGGCTCCCAGAGCCCACCTGCGGCCTCACCTGGCCGACATCCTCACAGTAGTGGAGTGCCCAACCAACTACACACACTAACAGGCTACACGCCCAGCCATTTCCACAACACTAATGCACCCATCCACAATACCATTCTGTCACCCGCACCACAGATGCCAATATCCAACCACAATTTACCTGTACCCTCTACCTAACACTTACACTACCTGCCCCGGGTATCCGTGATGGGGGTCCACTCTTCCCCCATTCACACCTTCGCACCATGCACACCACTCCGTACCACTCACTCCAACTCTCTCCACACACCTGTACCTGCACACCTGTGCTCTCACACCTGGTGCCACCTGCACCCTTCTCTCCCCAAGCGCATTCGCGCTGATCCACAACACTCATTACTCACACACTGCTCCACACACCTGTCCAGTTGCACACCTGTGCAATCACACCTGTTCAATTCTCACACACACGGCATCATCTCAGCTAACTACTCCCTTCTGAAACTTGCGCTTCCCAGTCGTCCCTTTAAACTATTGCGCTCCCCCGTCATTATCATCCACACTAATCTACCTGCGTCCCCACTACAGGTATCAGTCACTAACTAAACTTAACGTCACCTAATGTCATCTTCGCTAGATCCCTACAATATAACCTCACCCACCCGGGCTAGTTTTCACTGCCATACACCCCATAAGCTATTGCTCCTTTGCCCCCTCTATGGGAAGGGTGGCAGGGATGCCCCCCTTACCCACTGGGCCCATCGCTCACTACCAATTTTGCACATCAAATTTCCACAAATCAAAAATTTGCCAATCACTACCCATCATCTGCCAATCACTACTGCCAATCCCTTGCCAATCATCAAATTTTGTTTTTCTCTAATTTTGCGTCCAAAACACTAACCTCATCACCCAGTCTACTCACTAATGCCTCTCGGTGCGCCAATTCCTGTCCAAAGCCCGGCTTCGTAAAGCCAAGCCATGAATGCTGGTTGTTTTGTGCCAGCGGCTGGACGCGTCCGGCACTCGGTGCAGGGACGGGGGCTTACCCGGGCCGAGATCCCACGCACCATCTCGGCGTGGAGCCATCCAATGTCCCGATCTCGACCTGCCGGAATGCCTCAACAAAAAGTGGTCGCCATGACGACCCTTTCTATCGGGCTGCCAGCTCCGCCTAGTGGAGCACGGACGCGGCCGTTCAAAGCGAGGCCCGGCACGCACCGAGGGCCCGATTCGGCTAAAAGTCGACCTAACCTCTAAACCGGTTACCGTCGATGCTTCACCTGGACGCTTACACCCCGCAGCCCGTTCCTTGCTCACACATCCAGCCGTTTCCATGCTCCACGTACCTTTCCTTACACACCCAGGTACCCTCATTCCACTCACAGCCTTGGTCACACACCTGACCACCGAACACTTTGGCACACATTCGTTGGTCGCACACCTCACCAACACACCTCTTCGCGCCCCCTCCTCGGTCACCTCCTCTGTGACAATCACAGGTGTGCTCTCATTCGCACACCCAACCACGTGCCTCACTACCAATTCCAGCGTGCATTCCCACTCACGCTCTACCATTCCAGGTGTGCATCCTCGCTCACCTGTCACAACCAACTCACGCTCCTTGTCACTCTCACTACTCTCACCTCCATTCTTGACAGCGCACTCACCCTTACTCTTGACAGCGCACTCTTTCCTCATGCACCTGTCCGTCACACACCTTTCTCGCGCACACTCTCCCGTTACACCCTCTGTAACACTCACCACAGGTGTGCATTCTCCTTCACTCTTGACAGCGCACTCTTTCCCCATGCACCTGTCCGTCACACACCTTTCTCGCGCACACTCCTGCGCACACTCTCCCGTCACACCCTCTGTAACACTTACCACACCGCGCTTCCATGTGCTCCCTCGCACACGCGCTACGACCGACTCACTCTCGCCAGCACCCTCACTCCTTGGCACGCACTTTTTCCTCACACACCCCAGAGTCGGACTTTCTCGCACACCTCCTTTTTCGCACACCAGACCTGTCGCACACTTCACCCACGGCCTCTCACGAACACCCGGGTCCATCTCGACCCCCAAGCTTCTTAAATCCCCTGGCGCATCATACGCACGACCATATTGGTCACCACTTACACCGGGTCCTCTTCCTCTTCGCTTCTCCTCCATCACCTGCGAATCCCTCATCCGGTTAATGAGCACATCATCACGATCCAAACACAGACTTTGGACCAATTCTTTTATCTCCTCTTTTATCTCCTTCTTATCCTCTCTCCGTCTCTTCTTAATTTCGCTCACCCCTTCTTCCACTTCTTCTAATTTCTGCTTCACCTCTTTTATTCCCCGGTACGTCTCCTCAAGCTCGTCCTCTAAGGCTACCTTGACCGTTTCCAGGTGCGTCCTCACCTGCCGGTCCTTCGTCTCCATTACCTCTACCACCTCGTCCAACCTCGCTGTCAGTCCCTCACGTACCATCTGACATTCCCTCTTTGTCGCTATTAAGTCGTTTTTTATGTCGTTTTGTGTCGCTTTTAAACCTCCTAATACCGCAGTGTTCCTTTGAACCTGCTCCGTTAGTCCTTTTTGTCCCTCCGTCAGCTGTTCCACCTCCTGCGTCAGGTCCTCTATGCCCCCTTGTAACTTTACAGTCCCCTTTCTCACCTCCTTCTCCATGTGCTCCTTACAGTGCCTCACCTCCTCACGCACTCCTCCGACCTCCTCACTCACTCCTCTTCTGATCTCCTCTCCCATCACTTGCATCTCCTGCCCAGATGCCACCCTCATCTGCTCCATTTCCTCCCTGTGAGCATCCAGTTTGGTTTCTACCCCCATTCTGACCCCCTCTATCTGCTGCCCCATTTGTTTAACTTCCCTTTCCGCTTGGTCCCTCATGTCCCTCAATTTGCCTTCCATCCTGTTTTCTAACCCCTCTAACCCCTTTTTCATTCCTTCCATTTGATTCTCTTGAGCGGCCATTCTGTTTTCTACCCCCATTAACCCCTCCTGTATTTCCCCTAATCTATCGTCTAATTTCCCAAATTTCTTGTCTAATCCCTTAAAATTATTGTCTAATCCCTTAAAATTATTGTCTAATCCCTCACCAGTACCCCTCGCTTCGTCCCTCATTACCCCCAATTGCTCACTCTGAGCATCCATCCGGTTCCCCATTACCCCCATCATTCTGCTTTCCATTTCTTCGCTATTCTTGTCCATAAGGGCCTTCATTTGTAGAAAAAAAAGGTTCAAATCCACCAGGGGCGCTGCCACGGTCGCGGGCGCCGCGACCAGCGAGGCGCCATTTTGCGCACCCGCAATGTCGGGCGCAACGACGCTATTTTGTGCGTCTGCTACCCTCGCTGCTTCGCTCTCCTCGCGTCCCTCAATTTGGTCCTGGACCGACCCTGCCTCACTCTCCTCTACCGGACCCCAGCTGTCTTGATCCGCCATAGCGCGACTTTCAAAATTCGGGTTTTTATATTTTGTAAAACACAATCAAATTTCGCCGTTATAATTTCGAGCGCGGGAAACGCGCTCCGGATCGAATTCTACCTCCCAACACCAATTGTTACCCTAGTGGTACAATTGGTGTTCCAAAATTTGGGCCTAATAAATTTAGTCCCAGGTCCGAATCCGACACTCCTGACACCAATTGTTACAGACACGACTTTGATGTTATGGTGGGCCGAGCGGAATGGCCGCCGTGTCCGCACAAGTTACCCGATTATACTCGAACGTTGCCGAGTCGCGCTACGCTAAATCAATTGAGGAAAAGGACACAACGGCTGGGATTAAAATGACACGACACCAGGGATACGGTTCTCAAGACCTCCGGAGGAGGTTATAATATGGCGGAAGGTTAGATTACAGGAATGAGAGGGACAGCATAGAAAGATAGGCACTTAGACACACTTATCTTATTCCCGACAGACCACAGATAAACAGGACAAAACTGACTCACACGGGGATTGATGGCAAGGAAAGCGGGCAGTCGATGGCTCAAGGTGCACTCTTGGCTCAAGGACAGAATCGACCCGGTCCGGTCCAAAGATGCGGGGAGGTATCGTCGCGCTGGGGGTGGCGTCCTTTGCTCTCCGTGGTTCAGGCGCATCTGACTTCACATCCGGTAAGTCGCTGCGTATCTCCGGCGGGGAGTGACACGCCCTCGGCTCGTTAGCTCCGCCCCAGATGGAATCGGCCCGTTGCTTCTCATTGGGTGCGGGGGGTTACCGGCTCCGCCCTTGACGAGGGGCCGACAGGCAGCCCCTTCGTGGTAACCCCGTCGGCGCACATGGGTAATGGCGGCTAACCGAGCCGGAGTGAGGACGCACACTCCCCGCGCGCGCCGTTGTTGTAGTTGTTGTAGTTGTTGTTGTAGTTGTTGTTTGGGGAAGAAGATGGGAGGAGGTATGGGAAGGTCCTAAACTCACTACTGGTGCCATATAATCACATTCTGGTGCAACGAAGAGTCAGAATTAATGGAAACGAGTCCTTAACTGACATAGACTAAGAATAACTAGCAAGATGTCCGAAAGTTGTCTACGTGAGATGCGGTGGACCTGGGCACGACATTTAATGGGGGAAAAAGGGGAAGGTCGGTTCTACAGAGTGTTGTTTACAGACAATGGGACTAGGGAATGGGGGATTGGGGATAGTTGGGGAGTATTGGGGAAATAGGGGAATATTTACAAGCGGATATGGAGGCCAAATGCCATATCCGCAACAATATATATATATATATATATATATATATATATATATATATATATATATATATATATTGTTGCGGATCCCGGATTACGGCGCTCCCCTTAGCAAGGGGGGTTTAATCCCCTCGTCTATTAAGCTGGCCGTCCGAGTCCTAGAATATATCGCGCTCCTTTGCGGGGTTGAGATTGACCAGGGTGAATGGTCAATGGGTTCCCAGATACCTTCGCCAACCTCTCCGCAAAGCAGGACGATACTTCTGCCCGAGCCACGGACAAGATGGAAGATTGCCGAGCGGTTTAGCAATCCGAAGCTCGAGCCGTTAGCAGAAAGACTAACCCGATTCTGAGCGGTTCCTATATCGTGCCCCCGATATTCAATTGGGGACAGGATGCAAGCGATCGGATGAGAGGGACCAAAGTAAAGCGAGAACAAATATAATTTATTAATTATGTACAAGAAACCTGAAGAGGAAATGAAAGAAGGGAATATACAAGAAGAAGAAGAAGCAGTGACACAGGGCAGCCTTAAACAGTCTTATATTATCACATGCCCAGGACAGTACAAACACACTTACACGAATGGGGTGGTGGTGGTGGGAAGGAAGAGAAGGGTCCAAGCAGATGGTTCCAGGCTCCGGGTCCGCCGCGAAGAATGGCAGGCAGCTTCGCTTGTCGTTGGCGCACGACCGGACCTTACATATGCGAGGGGTGGGGAAGCTGCGTGCGTATAGCGTGCCGAACGCTCTCAAACCAAACGGCAGTTCGTATCAAACGATGGTTCCAAGTGATCCTCTGCGCAGTGTTCTTATCATCCGCCGTCTCTGCGCTGTTCTCTCAATCGCAACGGTCCCCTGCACAGTTCTTCATCAATGGCCACCCCTCGCGCATCTTCTGCATCTCTTTAGGTTTGACTCCTTCTCTCTCCCTGGCACATCTCTCTGAGAGGGCTTTGCGCTTGCGATTTTATAACCCGCTTAGAAATCAAGCCGCGCTTCATCGAGCCACGCCTATTAACGAGCTCACCTCAGCCCTGGTTGGTCAGCGAGGACTCACTGGCTCCACCCTCGACGGCTCGTGGGCGAGGCCACACCTCTTCCCGTGGCTCCGCCCCTTCTTTCCTCGAGCCGACCGCATGTTCAATGGCGGCTTGAGCCAGGCAGCGAACGCTACTGGCAAGCCCAGGGAACACAATTTGGAGGAAGGCTACGCCGCAATATGAATTGACAAGGGGGCCTACTCTTATTTAATTAATACAACGCAGATTCAACTCTTGGGAACAGATCCTTACCTGAAACACATACTAATGAAATAACTAAAGGAGAAGCCTATGGTGTGCTACGTGTTGCTCGTGGCCTAACTAGGGTGCGACCTTTGACCTTTACACCAAAAATGGGAGTATTTACAGGGGATTATTTATAAGGGAATATTACAGATATTTACTAAGTGGAGGGTTTTAAAAACCACAACACAGCACCCTCATTTCCTCCAGGGCCATCCCGGCCCGACAGAACTTTAACTTAGTGTGACACTCAGGTGTGGTAACCCTCTACTATTAACTTCACCCTGAGTGCGACATTTTTAAAATGACTAAGTATGTCCCGCCTGCTGCGTTGCATTCTATCTATCAGACTCACGCCCACAGAATAACCGAATCACGGAATTGTCTTCAAAACTACACATTGACGGTGGGGAGCATTATTTACAAAGACACTAGTTGGTATTTACAAACGCGAACCCAGGACCTGTCTTTTGGGAAACAAAAAGAAGATATTTTGAGAAGAGGAAAGGCATGCACTGCACTGCACCGATACCACCAGCACCAATAAGCACCAAAAACACCAAAGCACCAAAATGCACAAAAAGCACCAAAAGCACCATCCGGTGCACAGTCATACATTGCAATAAACTATGCCTTGCGACGTCTTCTCTGCTGGGCCGATGGTTCTGGATGACTTCTTGCTTGCTGCCTCGTTGGTAATAATAAAAAAGGCACAAAACGTGTCCATTTCTTTAATTATGGCCAGCAGGGGCCAACTAAGGTGGTCTACCTGCATGGCTTAGGTGCCACCTTTACCGTGGTCCGCAAGCAAGATCTCCTGGCCACAATGGCCGGTCCCCAACAGAGGTGCCAGGCCCCAAAACGTGGGGACCATGAATGTGGTGCTCAGCCACAGACCTGTGGTCCATATGGTGGTGCTCGGACACAACAACGTGCAGTCCATAAGTGTGGTACCGGTCCAGGCAGGCAGCAGCGAGGGTGCGGGCACACAACTGCGGGCACCTGTGCACTCCCCCCGGGCCCAAAAGAAACAAATCCATGAGTGGGGGAAGGAGGACAAGCAAGCAGTGGGGCAAGATCGCAAGGGTACACATCAACACAAGGTAATGCAGAGGTGAGGTGCGCAGGAGAGCGAGCCAAGAAAGCTCGTCCCTACCGTCCGCCCCCCCCCCCCGTCACCTAATCTACCCTTGCCCTTACCCCGTATTTACACAATTTACAAATTCATCGCTAACGTCCTGTCTTCCCCATATCTCCCCTCTATACCAAATTCGTCATCAATCCCAATTTCTCATTAATCCCTCCATTCCGAATTTACCATCAATCCCTCATAAGGAGGAGGAGATGGAACAATGCACAATGTCACCCCCACGTCAAGATGCGACTTACATACCAGACATTTGCAAATCCGGTGGTGTGGAGTCCTGTCACCCTGGTGAGTGGATGCAGATGGTGCGAAGAGACTTTCTCCTAACTACCTTCTAAATGACTTTAACACTTTTACTCTCCCCGGGGTCTTTCCCTGCCAAACCATTGGCCATTTTACACTATGTGGTTCTAAGAGCCGAACTCCCATTGACCAGACTGTGGGGCTCACCACTTTGGGGTCTCACTCCCCCGATTCCTCACCCTGTGCCCTCGCACAATTTCTGGGCTGGGTTGTGTGGCGCTCCCAGCAGGTCTGCTCACCTGCACACCTCCGCCACTGTAGTTGTCTCCCGAGCTTACCTGCTCCTTACCCTAACCTATCTGGGGAAGGCCCTCTGGCGCTCTCACCCCCTACCGCCCGCCCTCTCTGGCATCGGGCTACCCGGGTCCGTCCTCCGGATCCTCGGGCCCCATTGAACAACTACTGGCTCCCAGGGCCTACCTGCGGCCTCACTAGGCCGACAGACTAACAGGGGTGGAGTGCCCATTCAACCATACGTACTAACAGGCCACATGCCCAGCCAATTTACTCTACTAATGCACCCAACACAACACTCCTGTGCAACTACCCTCACCACAGATGCCAATATCCAACCACAATTTACCTACTCCCTCTACCTACTTTTAAACTACCCTCCCCAGGTACTCGTGAAGGGGTCCATCTTCCCCATCCACTCCTTTCGCACCAACCACTCCACTCCATGTATTCCACACTACTCACTCCACACCATCCATTCCATACTCCATTTATTCCATGCTCCATTCACTCCATACCATCTATTCCATACAACCATTCCCCACACCTCCGTACTTCACTTACGCACCTGGTGCCCACACACCTGGGGGTACTTGCACACCTGTTGGCAACTGCACAGCTGGTGGCACTTGCACCCTCCTTCCCTCCAGGACCATTCACTCAATACAATACACTCAACTCAATGCACAATCACACCTTTCACAATACTCTGCTCAATCACTTCCTATACACACACTGCATCATCTGATCTACCTGGTTTTCCCTCTAACTTAGTGCTTCCCGTCTTCCCTTATACTATTGCACATCCCACGTCGTTATCATCCAAACTAATCTACCTACGTCCCCTACTACAGGTATAATGTCACTACTTAAATCTTGTCCCTTTGGTCACTTCTAAACCCTAACAATATCCAAGCCCTTCCTGGTTAGGTTTTCACCGCCATAACCCCATAAAACTATAGCTCCTTTGCCCCATACATACGATGTGAGGGATGGTAAATCTACCATCCCTCTACACCATATACCATTTAGCATCAATGTTTCTAATCTAGTCACTGTACTATGAGCCTCGGTGCGTCAATGCATTTTCAAAGCTCGGCTTCGCAAAGCCGAGCAATGAATGCGGGTGGTTTGGTCTCCTGCAGGTTGGGTCCGTCCGGCATTCGGATTCAGGGGAGGTGGTTTACTCGGGCCAAGGCTCCAAGCACCATCCCGGCATGGGGCCTTGCGCTCCCAAGCGCGATGGCCTAGCCTTGCACAGGTGGAGCGCCGCCACCACAAGGGGGCGCCGCGCCGGCCCCTCCTACCTCCCCTCGAACCGGGCCGGTCGCTTTGCCTGGCAAAGCGCGGAACCGACCATCCCGGGCGGGGCCCGGCACGGATCGCGCATGGTGGTTCTTTTGAAACCGCCATGATTACAACCCTCGCCGGATCCCGCAGTACACAAAGCCCGGCACGGACCGAGGGCTCGCGTCGGCTATCCGTCAGCCTAAACGCTGCCCCGGTCAACGTCGATGCTCCCCTCGCATGCTCACACCAAGCGTTCCTTTTTACATTCGCCAAACCCGGCGCTCCAACGCCTCTCGTACATCACATGCATTCTACTCGTGCACATTCTTGCACATCCATTCCACCATTCGCACACTCTGTTATCACACACTCCATTCCACACCTTTCTTCCCCCGTTACGTCCTCCGTAACACTCACCACGGGTGTGCACTCCTGCACATACCCACTCACGTGCTCCGTTGTGCCCTCCCGCACACGCGCCACAACCAACTCAGGTGTGCGTTCTCGCACACCCGCCACAACCAACTCACACTCCTGGTCACTCTCATCACACATACACTCCGACGTGCATTCTCGCTCGCACTCGGTTTCACTTCCATACTCTGTCGTGCATTCTCCCTCGCACCCGGTATCACACTCGCGCTCCGACGCCACTCACACACGCGCGCCATTTTCTCTCACACCACTCACAAGGGACCCTCCACAAACGCCCGGGTGCTTTCGCGATCCTAAGCGCGCGAAAAACCCTCTCGCGCCAAACATTCTCCTGCAAAATCTCCCCGCACAATATACAGCCCGACTCACCTGGGCGCTTCTTCCTCGTCGCTCCAACACCACCTGCAAATTTCATTGGGGTTAATAAGTACAGCATCACGATGCGAATTCAGACTTTGTACAATTTCTCTCTCTTCCTTCTGCGAGTGCTTTTCCAAGTCCAGCATCTCTTCAATTCCAATTTCCACTACTATTTGTTCGGTTTTAATTTCTTTTTCCTTTCCCTCGACGACCGCTGGCTCTATTAAAATTTTCTCTACTTCGGCGGTCACCGGCTTCCCCATACCCTGGGTCGCGATCTCTACTCCGGTCCACGTGACTTTGCCTTGCTCAACGTCGCTTCTCCCGCGCTCCTCACACCGCGCCACCTCGTCGCGTACAAATGCACTTTTCCCGCTTGACCTGTGGTCAAAGTCCTTCCCCAATGCTTTTATCTGGCCACCTATTCGGGTTCTAAACCCTTCAATTTGATTTCCCATGTCATTTCTTAATTCACCAATTTGGCTTCCCATCTCCCTACTATTCTTTGCCATGTCTTCACCAGTCTTGACCATAAAGGCCCTCATTTCAGCCATAAATGATTGCATGTCTTAACGTTGGTACAGTGGGCGCGGCTGCCGCGACCATGTGCGAGGCGCCGCCATCTGGTGCGCCTGCAACCCCCTCTACCGCACCTTATTCAACCTCCTCTTCCATTACTCCCACTGCCTCCATGGGGTCCTGGGTTGCCTATAACCCCTCTTCTATCTCCCCCACCGGCATCCGATCGCCTTGACTATCCATGGCACGACTATAATTTGGTTTTTAATAATAAATTTCGGCCGCTCGTAATTTCGACCAAATTATTCGGATGGATTAAAAATTTGGTTCGGGCTTCAATCCCACTCCCCGACACCAATTGTTGCGGCCAATAACACAATTGGTGTCCAAAATCTGGTCTAAATAAATTTAGTCCCAGGTTCTAAATCCCAACTCCTGACTACCAATTGTTGCGGATCCCGGATTACGGCGCTCCCCTTACCGAGGGGGGTTTAATCCCCTCGTCTATTAAGCTGGCCGTCCGAGTCCGAGAAGATATCGTGCTCCTTTGCGGGGTTGAGATTGACCAGGGTGACTGGTCAATGAGTTCCCAGATACCTTCGCCAACCTCTCCGCAAAGCAGGACGATACTTCTGCCCGAGCCACGGCCAAGATGGAAGATTGCCGAGCGGTTTAGCAATCCGAAGCTCGAGCCGTTAGCAGAAAGACTAACCCGATTCTGAGCGGTTCCTATATCGTGCCACCGATATTCAATTGGGGACAGGACGCAAGCGATCGGATGAGAGGAACCAAAGTAAAGCAAGAACAAATATAATTTATTAATTATGTACAAGAAACACGCAGAGGAAACAAAAGAAGGGAATATACAAGAAGAAGAAGAAGAAGAAGCAGTGACACAGGGCAGCCTTAAACAGTCTTATATTATCACACGCCCAGCACAGTACAAACACACTTACACGAATGGGGTGGTGGTGGTGGGAAGAAAGAGAAGGGTCCAATCAGATAGTTGCAGGCTCCAGGTCCGCCGCGAAGAATGGCAGGCAGCTTCGCGTGTTGTTGGCGCATGATGGCACCTTACATATGGCAGGCACCTTACATATGCGAGGGGTGGGGATGCTGCGTGCGTATAGCGTGCCAAACGCTCTCAAACCAAACAGCAGTTCGTATCAAACGATGGTTCCAAGCGATCCTCTGCGCAGTGTTCTTATCATCTGCCGTCTCTGTGCTGTTCTCTCAATCGCAACGGTCCCCTGTGCAGTTCTTCATCAATGGCCTCCCCTCGCGCATCTTCTGCATCTCTTTAGGTTTGACTCCTTCTCTCTCCATGGCGCATCTCTCTGAGAGGGCTTTGTGCTTGCGCTTTTATAACCCGCTTAGAAATCAAGCCGCGCTTCATCGAGCCACGCCTATTAACGAGCTCACCTCAGCCCTGGTTGGTCAGCGAGTGCTCACTGGCTCCATCCTCGACGGCTCGTGGGCGAGGCCACACCTCTTCCCGTGGCTCCGCCCCTTCTTTCATTGAGCCGACTGCATGTTCAATGGCGGCTTGAGCCAGGCAGTGAACGCTACTGGCAAGCCCAGGGAACACAATTTGGAGGAAGGCTGCGCCGCAATATGAATTGACAAGGAGGCCTTCTCTTATTTAATTAATACAACGCAGATTCAACTATTGGGAACAGATCCTTACCTGAAACACATACTTGAAGGAACTGCGCTCCAACGCGAGTCGAAAGAATTGACGCGACCAAAGACGGAATTCGTCCGAGTTGCTTTATTGAAACAAAACAGCTCAGGTATTCTGACAAGCCCGTTTATCGGGCAGCAATATATATACACATTTATGTCGGGAAGTTTGCCCGGCAAAAGCTATACCGGGCATGCCCGGGTGTCAAGGGCGAGCCTTGGAAAGGCGAGTCTGGACCTGCCCGGGCGTGTTTGGCTGCGGCCTGGCAAGTCGAGGCTGGGCGTGCCCGGGCGCTCTGGGCGAGCCCTGGAAAGGCGATAGCGGGCATGCCCGGACGCTCTGGGCGAGCCCTGAAAAGGCGATAGCGGGCATGCCCGGACGCTCTGGGCGAGCCCTGGAAAGGCGAGAGCGGGCATGCCCGGGAAAGACGAGACCGGGCGTGCCCGGGAGGTTCGGGCGTGCCCGGGAACAGTGAGTCCGGGCATGCCCGGGAGAGGCGCGTCTGGCCATGTTCTGGCCGGTGCAAGGCGATTGTGTGCATCCAGCGGTAACCGCTACACACGCCCCTCCAGAATCGACCTGCACCGGCAGGGTCAATTTAAGGGGGGTCCGGATGACCCGGCCGAAGCGACCCCTGGAGGGTCGTGGGGAGGGGTCCGACGTGGTGGTGGGTGGTCGAGCGGGGGGAACTGTGGACGGGGGGCGGCCTCGCCGCGGGGGAAAGGCCAACCGTGGTGGTCGGTCGACGTCCAGGTGCGCCGGTTTGAGGCGGTCCACAGAAATCCGGTCCGGCCGGCCGCCGAAGTCGACGATGAAAGACTTGTCGCCCCGTCGCAGGACCCGGAAGGGCCCGTCGTATGGTGGCCGGAGTGGCCCCCGGTGCGCGTCATGATGCACAAAGACGTACTCCGCTGTGCGAAGCGCCGGGGGGACGTAGGACTGGGGGCCACCGTGGCGGGACGTCGGCACGGGGGCAAATCGTCGGGCGGCCTCCTGGAGGTCCGAGCGCTGGCGAGCGGCAGACCAGGGACTGGTAGCGTCGGGCACGAATTCGCCCGGGACGCGGAGCGGCTGGCCGTAGACGAGCTCGGCGGCGGACGCCGGAGGTCTTCCTTGGGGGCCGTGCGAAGGCCCAAAAGGACCCACGGCAGCCGGTCGGCCCAACCGTCGTCCTGAAGGCCGGCCATGAGTGCGGCCTTCATGGAGCGGTGAAACCGCTCGCACAACCCGTTGGCTTGGGGGTGGTAGGCCGTGGTGCGGTGCAGCGTGACCCCCAACGAAAGGGCGACCGCGCCCCAAAGCTCAGACGTGAACTGTGGGCCGCGGTCGGACGAGATGTCCGCTGGTGCGCCGAAGCGCGCGACCCAGGTGGCGATGAACGCCTGCGCCACGTCGGCGGTGGTGGTGGAGGCGAAGGGGCACAGCCTCCGGCCACCTGGTGGTCCTGTCCACCATGGTGAGCAGGTGGGTGAACCCCCGTGAGGGGGGCAGGGGACCCACCAGGTCCACGTGGACGTGGTCGAAACGCCGTTCAGGCACGGCGAAAGGTGCCAGCGGGGCCTGGGTGTGGCGGTGGACCTTGACCAGCTGGCAGGCCGTGCAGGCATTGGCCCAGTCGCGGATGTTTCGTCGAAGGTCGTGCCAGACGAAACGTGCCGACACGAGCTTCTGAGAAGCTTTCCGGCCCGGGTGAGAAAGGCCGTGGATGGAGGCGAAGATGCGGCGCTGCCAGGAAACGGGCACGATGGGGCGAGGCTGGCCCTGGGAGACGTCGCAGAGCAGGACGGTGCCCGCGAAGCGAATGTCGGCCAGGCGGAGGCCCGTGTCCACCGCACGGAGTGCCTGCACCGAGGCGTCGGTGGTCTGGTCGGCCGCCATGAGCGCGAAGTCCATGCCAAGGTGGACCGCGTTCACGCTGGCCCGAGAAAGACAGTCGGCCACGGCGTTGTCTTTGCCGGCGACGTGCCGGATGTCCGTGGTGAACTCCGACACGGCGGAGAGGTGGCGCTGCTGGCGGGCCGACCACGGCTCCGTGACCTTAGCCATTGCGTAGACCAACGGCTTGTGGTCGATGAAAGCCGTGAACAGGCGGCCCTCCAGGAGGTGTCGGAAATGGCGAACGGCCAGGAATAGCCCGAGCAGCTCGCTGTCGAACGTGCTGTAGTTTAACTCGTTCGGCCGGAGTTGCCGGCTGAAAAAAGCGAGTGGCTGCCAAACCCCGTCCACCCATTGCTCATGGACAGCGCCCACCGCGTAGTTGGAGGCGTCCGTAGTGAGGGCAATGGGCGCGTTGAGCACCGGGTGAGCCAGCAGCGTTGCGTCGGCGAGGGCCCGTTTCGCGCTGGCGAAGGCCGCGTCCATGGCTGCGGACCAAACAATGTCATGCTTGGCCGGCTTGCCCCGGAGGGCCTCGTAAAGGGGCCGCATGAGCTGAGCAGCGCGGGGCACGAATCGGTGATAAAAATTCACCATGCCGAGGAACTCTTGGAGGGCCTTGATGGAACGGGGACGCGGGAACGTGGTGATGGCCTCGACCTTGGTCTGCAGCGGCACGGCCCCGGTCTTGGTGATGCGGTGGCCCAAAAAGTCAACGGTCGTCGCGCCGAAGTGGCATTTGACCGGGTTGACAATTAAGCCGTGCTCGCTGAGGCGACCGAACAGTGTTCGGAGGTGGAGGAGGTGCTCGGCGCGGGACGTGCTGGCGACGAGGATATCGTCCAGATAGACGACAAGAAACGGCAGGTCGCGCAGCACGCCATCCATCAAGCGCTGGAACGCCTGGGCCGCGTTCTTGAGGCCAAACGGCATCCGCAAAAATTCGAACAGGCCGAACGGCGTGATGACGGCCGTCTTCGGGACGTCGGCCGCCAGGACAGGTACCTGGTGGTAGCCCCGTATCAGGTCAATTTTCGAAAAGATGACCCGTCCCGCCAAACGGGCGGAAAAGTCCTGAATATGCGGGATCGGGTACCTGTCGGGGGTGGTAGCGTCGTTGAGAGGGTGGTAGTCGCCACACGGGCGCCATCCACCCCCCGGCTTTGGCACGATGTGCAGTGGCGAGGCCCACGCGCTATCGGAGCGCCGCACGATGCCGAGGTGCTCCAATGCGTCGAACTTGGCCTTCGCCACGGCGAGCTTGGCCGGGTCGAGGCGGCGGGCCCTGGCGTAGACCGGCGGGCCCGTAGTGGGTATGTGGTGCTCGATCCCGTGCCGCACCGTGACGACCAAAAACGTCGGCCGCGTGAGGGTCGGGAATTCCGCGAGCAGGCGAGCGAACTCGTTCGCTGCCGGGAGGGCGCACGCCAGTTCGGTCGGTGCGGAGCTGCTCATCGTGCACGCCAGGGAGCCGAAGGTCTCGGCGTTGACAAGGCGATGACGTTTGACGTCGGCCAGCAGCCCGTGCGCGCAGAGGAAGTCGGCGCCCAGCAAAGCCATGGGGACGCAGGCGGTCACAAAAGTCCATTGAAAACGCTGGCTGCCGAAGCAGAGGGTGACGACGCGTGGGCCGAAAGTGCGTATGGCCGAGCCATTAGCAGCGACCAAAGAGGGGCCGCAAACGGCGTCCCGCCTGTCCTGCTCGGAGGCGGGTATGACGCTCAGTTGGGCGCCGGTGTCACACAGGAAACGCCGCCCAGACGCTTTGTCCCGAATAAACAGCAAGTTGCCCGAGTGGCCGGCGCTCATGGCTGGGAATGAACGCCGGCCCGGCCGTTTCCCGACCTGCCGAAAGTGCACGGGGGCCGGCACGTCCGAGCCTTGTGTCCGAACCTGGCGTGGTAATAACACCATGCACGGTCTGGTGGAGGCCCCGGCCGTCGTGTCGAAAGCGGGCGGTGCGGCGTGGCGGCCGCCAGTTGCACCGGCAGTTCGGCCTCCAACCGCGCAGGGCGCTCGGGCGTCGTGGGCGTCGCCTCGGACGGCGGCGGGCTCCAGGTAACCGCGCCGATGTGCTGGCCCGCCGAGGAGATCTTATCGGCTTCGCTGGCGAGGGCGCGGGAATCCGTGATCAACGTGCCAGCCAGGGCGAGGCGTACCGGGTGAGGCAGCTGGCGAAGGAACAGCTCGCGGAACAGAAAATCCGGAGAGTGCTCACTGAGCAACGAGAGCATATAGTCCATGCGCTCTGACGGGCGCGTGTCGCCGAGCTCGGGCAGAGCGAGCAGGCGCCGTGCGCGTGCTGCCGGTGAGAGGGCGAAAGCGTCGAGGAGGAGTGTCTTCAGCGCGTCGTATTTGTCAGCAGCCGGCGGGTGCTCGAGGAGGCTCAAGGCGCGGGCCGCGGTGGCGGAACCGGGCGCCGCCACAACATGGTGGAAGCGGATGTCGTCCGCGGTGATGCCTCGCAGGGTGAACTGAGAGTCCGCCTGAGCGAACCAAACAGCCGCATGAGCCTCCCAGAAGGTAGGCAGTTTAAGCGTCACTGCCGTATCCATGTCGGTAGGTCACCAATGAAGGAACTGCGCTCCAACGCGAGTCAAAAGAATTGACGCGACCAAAGACGGAATTCGTCCGAGTTGCTTTATTGAAACAAAACAGCTCAGGTATTCTGACAAGCCCGTTTATCGGGCAGCAATATATATACACATTTATGTCGGGAAGTTTGCCCGGCAAAAGCTATACCGGGCATGCCCGGGTGTCAAGGGCGAGCCTTGGAAAGGCGAGTCTGGACCTGCCCGGGCGTGTTTGGCTGCGGCCTGGCAAGTCGAGGCTGGGCGTGCCCGGGCGCTCTGGGCGAGCCCTGGAAAGCGATAGCGGGCATGCGCGGATGCTCTGGGCGAGCCCTGGAAAGGCGATAGCGGGCATGCCCGGACGCTCTGGGCGAGCCCTGAAAAGGCGATAGCGGGCATGCCCGGATGCTCTGGGCGAGCTCTGGAAAGGTGAGAGCGGGCATGCCCGGGAAAGACGAGACCGGGCGTGCCCGGGAGGTTCGGGCGTGCCCGGGAACAGTGAGTCCGGGCATGCCCGGGAGAGGCGCGTCTGGCCGTGTTCTGGCCGGTGCTAGGCGATTGTGTGCATCCAGCGGTAACCGCTACATACTAATGAAATAACTAAAGGAGAAGCCTATGGTGTGCTACGTATTGCTCGTGGCCTAACTAGGGTGCGACCTTTGACCTGTACACCAAAAATGGGAGTTTTTACAGGGGATTATTTATATGGGAATATTACAGATATTTACTAAGTGGAGGGTTCTAAAAACCACAACAATATATATATATATATGATATATTTGAAAGCCCTAAATAATTCCCATACTCTAAAAAACTATATCTGTAAGGAATCTAATATTTTGCATAAATGTAGCCTTATGTTACAGAAAGACGTAAAGTAGTCCTGAGACTTATCATGCATCACGTGACCTGGCAGTGACGCAGTGACGTTTAAATTTCAACACTTACATTTAGATACACACCTAGACATACACCCACTTTGTAAATATATTTTATGCTTGTGTGATTATACTTACACACATACACAAACACATACAAGATAAAATATGTGTGTTCTATTGGAAACATAGTGTACTAAGTGTGAGGATGTTACAAAATAAAATATAATTAAAGTAGTTAATCATATGGTTCGAGTTTTAATGCAGTCGAAACTATGCTGTGTTAAAGTTAATTGTTCAGTCCCAAAACACAGCGAAATGGTCAAAGTTGCCTATCCCTCTGAAGCGACGTGTGGCGAGGCGCGCGGAGCAGGCCGAGTCACGCTAATGACTATAATTGGGTTATGACCTTAAAATTAGGTCAAGGTGAAAAACATGTTAACTCTGTGTACTTTCTATCCCATTATTGATGCAATGGAAACGGCAGCTTCTCCTTGCTTCCCTGCATGCTAATTTAAAAGTGCAAGCTCTGCTCAGTGTTCGGCTTATTTCTTCCTCATGTGTGCGGGAATATTGCAAAATCTGCGAGTCACACTGAGAAAATAACCAGACTCTGCAGTGTTGGAGAATCTCTTTCATTACATACAGATTTTTTTTTCTTTTTCCAACAACATTGTCAGTGGAGCTAAGTTGAGCGGTGAGAGTACAGATGTTTCACAGAAAGTTGGACAATAACACATCCAGGTGGGAGTATGTATCTGTTCACAAGATGAGTTCCACATTGGGAAGTTCACACTGGGTCAAACCATTGACGTTGACACTGGGATTGCAGAATGTTTTAGCCGCACTGCCTGGTCGGTTGTTGCACTGCCAACATCACTTTTCAAAGAAGGCGCGTTTTTTTCTTTCTTCCTTTTTTGATGGGACATGGATTTCACTTGTGCAATGTTCCATACAACTATGAAACTACGTGTATTGGGAATAAGGGATGAAATGTTGAGCAAAGCATAGTCGAGAGAATGCATCAAGAGGCCGAGGAATGTCCGTATGGTTCGCAAGAGTTCTACAGCTTGAGGAAGACTTGTTTCTGCACACAAATTTGTAGCCATCAAGCAACAATGTTTATTACCTCCACCACCGAAGGTGGACGGAGGTTATGTTTTCACCCCTGTCCTGTCTGTCTGTCTTTGAACAAGATGTCTCAAAAGGTTATGGACAGATTCGGACAAACTTGGTATGGCGGTTGGGTGTGTAATAAGGACGAATCGATTATCGATTTTGGTGAAGATCCGGATCCGGATACAATAATTACCTCCACCACCAAAGGTGGATGGAGGTTATGTTTTCACCCCTGTCTGTTTGTCTGTCCGTTTGTCTGTGAACAAAATATCTCAAAAAGTTATGGACAGATTCGGACGAAATTTGGCACAGATGTAGCGTGTGTGAAAAGCACGAAATTGTTAGATTTTGGTGAAGATCCGGATTTGGATCCGGCTACCAGAATGTTTTAAGTGATTCTTCACCATTGGTAGATGGGGCCAAAAACGATACGTAGCAGGATATCTCAAAAAAGTTACGGAGGGATTTGGACTAAATTTGGCAGAGATGTAGCGTGTGTGAAATGGACGAAATGATTAGATTTTGGTGAAGATCCGGATCCGGCTACCAGAATGTTTTAAGTGATTCTTCACCATTGGGAGATGGGGCCAAAAACGATACGTAGCAGGATATCTCAAAAAGTTACGGAGGGATTTGGACGAAACTTGTTGGACATGTTGGGTGTCTGAGAAGGACGATTTGATTCTACTTTAGTGAAGATCGGAATATGGATTCGGATATGACATTTATTTAATTTTTTGGATGATTTCACCATGGGGAGATAGGGCCAAAAACGACACATAGCAGGATATCTCAAAAAGTTATGGACGGATTTTGACGAAACTTGTTGGACAGGTTGTGTGTGCGACAAGGAAGAATCGATTCAATTTTGGTGAAGATCCGGAGCCGGATTCAGCTGGTATAATTTTTTAAGTGATTCTTCACCATTGAGTGATATGGCCAACCAGGTGGATGTTCTAGTTTTTCTTGTTTTTGATATCTAATGATTCTTCACCATTGAGAGTTGGGGCCTAAACTATATGTATGTAGCACGATATGTCAAAAAGTTGTGGACGAATTATGACAAAACTTGGTGGAGAGGTTGGGTAGGTGACAAGAACAAGCCGATTAGATTTGGGTTTAGGTCCAGATCCATATGTAGTCCATCAGTGGGATACAAAAGTTAAACTCCACAGTCTGGCGGAGGTATGTGTTTTACCGAGTGCCATTCTAATCTATAATGCAGCAATGCGACTTCATTTTGCGAGTGAAAAATGGGACTGAAGTGAAGATTTGAGTTCGGTTACAGTTGGTCAACCTGGTGCCCTTAGCGGACGTTTCCTGATCCATCGTGAGAGTTTCAAACGGTAGACAAAATATTGGGTTAGGGAGAGGGGGTGGCTGGGGCTGGCAAAAGGGGTAATGGGATGGAGCTGAGGTCAAGGTCTGCAGTTGTAAATCCCACATTTCTATTTGATTCATATATAAAAGTCGAGGGATAGGAGCACGGCAGCCTCAAATTGCTCGTTTGAAATGATTGCATTGTTGCCTCAACTAGTGATAAGAAACAAAATTGATGACGATACAACCAACCTCATTGTGGAACTCGTATGATCCAGGCTCATCGTGCTTCTGGAATGTCCTTGCTCAGTCAGCTCAATTCCACTCTTCCCTACAGGACTTCAACTTGGAAGTTCTTTGCCAACTCAGTTCACCTACCATCCCTACCTGTGATATTTCCCTCTGATTAACACTGACCACGCCCTCTCCGTTTCCTTGGAGGTTGCTATTCCTTTTCCCCTCTTCTCTTTCCTCCCGATGTTCGTTCTTCACTTTGTCCACGTGTTATCCGACTGGCCCATTGTCAGTGCGTCACATCTACCCTTTATTGCCTTGCTCTTCTATGAGCCTTGATCCAGTGTAGAAAAATCGGTTTGATATTTTACCCTGATGAGTGTATTTGTGGAGCGCCCCCTGCAGGCGGTATGGTGCAGCACCATCAAGATTATCGAGAACGGTTTCCATGATTATTTTATGAAGCATTGATTACGACGACTTCGTATCGACGTTGTTACCTGAGGCTTGCCTCCCCGTGCACGTTTATTGTCAATCCCCAAAAAGGTGTTGTGCCAAGGGCCTTTAAATTCTGGTCGCCATTTCTGGGTGTCGTGGACAGAAGGTCGTCACTGGGCCATCGGAGTGGCTTACGAATCTGTGGACCGCAGGGGCAATACCACATCACGCGGTCTCTGGGTTGTAATGTGGCCTCATGGTGCCTTTCCTTCACTATAGTTTTTCTCATTGAACGTCACAGAAGGTCGGCACTGGGCCATCGGGGTGGTCTAGAACTCTCTGGACCGCAGGGGCAATGCCACATCATGCGGTTTCTGGGTTGTAACGTGGCCTCATGGTGCCTTTCCTTCACTATAGTTTTTCTCATTGAATGTCACAGAAGGTCGGCACTGGGCCATCGGGGTGGTCTAGAACTCTCTGGACCGCAGGGGCAATGCCACATCATGCGGTCTCTGGGTTGTAACGTGGCCTCATGATGCCTTTCCTTCACTGGAGTTTTTCTCATTGAACGTCACAGAAGGTCGGCACTGGGCCATCGGGGTGGTCTAGAACTCTCTGGACCGCAGGGGCATGGCCACATCACGCGGTCTCTGGGTTGTAATGTGGCCTCATGGTGCCTTTCCTTCACTATAGTTTTTCTCATTGAACGTCACAGAAGGTCGGCACTGGGCCATCGGGGTGGTCTAGAACTCTCTGGACCGCAGGGGCAATGCCACATCATGCGGTCTCTGGGTTGTAACGTGGCCTCATGATGCCTTTCCTTCACTGGAGTTTTTCTCATTGAACGTCACAGAAGGTCGTCACTGGGCCATCGGGGTGGTCTAGGACTGTCTGGACCGCAGGGGCATGGCCACATCATGCGGTCTCTGGGTTGTAATGTGGCCTCATGGTGCCTTTCCTTCACGATAGTTTTTCTCATTGAACGTCACAGAAGGTCGTCAATGGGTATCGGAGTGGTCTAGGACTGTCTGGACCGCAGGGGCATGGCCGCATCATGTGGTCTCTGGGTTGTAACGTGGCCTCATGGTGCCTTTCCTTCACTATAGTTTTCTCATTCAATGCCACGGCAATCCGTTGTTCCCCATTGCAGATGAACGACCCAAATCCAAGGGCATCCACCTCGATTGCGACGAGGGTCGCCTCTCTTCCTATGACATTTCGGAAGACTGTGCTTGAGTCCATGCACACGTTCCACATTGTTTTGAGGAGCCCCTTTGTCCAGCCATCCAGGCAAGGTTCGATTCTGTTGTCGGCCTTTGCACTTTGGAGGAGGAATCCCCAAATTGAGAGTGTTATATATCAACTGAATTTGCAGAAGAGTGTGGAAACACCCTCCCCTCTTCTCCCCGACTCCTCCCTCTCAAAATACAGCAACTTTGTTTTCCTTTGACTTATATTAAAAGTTGTAATTTCGCTTTGCTCTTGATGGTTGTAGTGGTTTCATTTGGATTTAAGATGATAGTATCCATTTTTGGAAGTTTGAATAAATATGTTCCGCGAAACTCTGCACTAACCTTTCCTGACTTTGCTTGAATTTAATAATGTTAGATTCAGCATTTCTGGAGAGTCCTCAAAAGAAGTGGGTGGCATTTTTTTTGTTGTTGGGAGCCCTTTTACAAAGAGCTGTAATGTTTCATACAATGTAAGGCACACTGTGTCCAGGCAAGCAGCAGCATCTTCTGCAATGGAACATTTTAAGGGGAAGGCTACTGGGTGCTTTGCAAAACGGAAACCTCAACGAATGAGGAAGGAAATCGGGGAATTTGGTAACAGAACTACACTCTGTCGAGGTTGACAGTTGGAGAAAACTTGTAATTACAACGACAGTGTAATTTGACCATCCTTAAACTTTGCAAGTATCAGACAGCATAGAGCAAGCGCAGGCCAGTCGGTCCAGCCATCGTTCTTCACCCACGTGTGGGTGAAGGGGAAGGAAAAATTACACCGGGTGTCGAAATGAGTTTGTTTTGAAGTTTGCTGAAGAGAGCCAAAGCTATCATGGGCATCTGGAAACCGACGGAGGAAGCCAAGTTTGGTGTGGGTAAGTTTTTGAATTTTTACAGTTTCGTGCCTTCAAAACTTTAATCTGATAAAGCAGGTGTTGAGCCAGGGTTTATTTAGTTTGAACCAAAAAAATCTGCTTTACTTGATTTGAATTTTAAAAACATGTCATTCCCATTATTCACTTGCAAGGAAACTTGTCACTGGGAGGATAGGCCTTAAGAGGCACCATGCCCATGCGGTCCGATCCGTCGGTCTATGATGCCAACCCGATGTGTATGCCATTTACCCTTCTCGTTCACTTGCATTGACCTCTTTCCTTCACAGCAACATACAATTTTAAAGCAGCTGGGCCACACCAGATATCGTTGCAAGTTGGAGACACGGTGCACATTTTTGAGGAGTGTGAGGGTAAGGTTGAATGTTTCTTCCTGTGCCGTGTTTTACCAAAGTGCAGGTTTTTACGGTACCGTCAGATCCGTTCCGTGGAATGTTTTTGATCATTTTGGTTCTGGCTGGTGCTTGAATCGGTGCTTGATGTGATTAAAGGTTTTTCTTAAAACCAATCGTAGTATGTTATGATCACCTATAACTTACCTGGCTAGTTGAGGTTCATAAGAATGGTTTCTCACCCATGTTGTTCCACAATATTTTCGAAACCGCATGCTTGTTTGATTACTTGAGGGCTGCATTCGCATGATCGTCATTCAACACAAGGGTCGGAACAACTCGTTGAATTCTTCCTCAACTCAACAACGTTGGGCCAATGAAAAATTGACGTCGCGATTGCAACCAATAAACAACGTTGGGCCAACGTTGGAAATTGACGTCGCGATTGCAACCAATAAACAACGTTGGGCCAACGTTGGAAAATAGATGTGACGTTTACAACCAATAAACAACGTTGGGCCAATGATAAATGGACGTCGCGATTGCAACCAATAAACAACGTTGGGCCAACGTTGGTAAATAGATGTCGCGTTTGAAACAAGCAATGTCTCCCTGACGTCAACAATGCCCTTGTGACCAAATGCCAACGCCAACTTTGACCCAACTCCAAATGCCAACGCCAACTTTGACCCAACTCCAAATGCCAACGCCAACTTTGACCCAACCCCAAATGCCAACGCCAACTTTGACCCAACCCCAAATGCCAACGCCAACTTTGACCCAACTCCAAATGCCAACGCCAACTTTGACCCAACTCCAAATGCCAACGCCAACTTTGACCCAACTCCAAATGCCAACGCCAACTTTGACCCAACTCCAAATGCCAACGCCAACTTTGACCCAACTCCAAATGCCAACGCCAACTTTGACCCAACTCCAAATGCCAACGCCAACTTTGACCCAACTCCAAATGCCAACGCCAACTTTGACCCAACTCCAAATGCCAACGCCAACTTTGACCCAACTCCAAATGCCAACGCCAACTTTGACCCAACTCCAGATGCCAACGCCAACTTTGACCCAACTCCAAATGCCAACGCCAACTTTGACCCAACTCCAAATGCCAACGCCAACTTTGACCCAACTCCAAATGCCAACGCCAACTTTGACCCAACTCCAAATGCCAACGCCAACTTTGACCCAACTCCAAATGCCAACGCCAACTTTGACCCAACTCCAAATGCCAACGCCAACTTTGACCCAACTCCAAATGCCAACGCCAACTTTGACCCAACCCCAAATGCCAACGCCAACTTTGACCCAACCCCAAATGCCAACGCCAACTTTGACCCAACTCCAAATGCCAACGCCAACTTTGACCCAACTCCAAATGCCAACGCCAACTTTGACCCAACCCCAAATGCCAACGCCAACTTTGACCCAACTCCAAATGCCAACGCCAACTTTGACCCAACTCCAAATGCCAACGCCAACTTTGACCCAACCCCAAATGCCAACGCCAACTTTGACCCAACCCCAAATGCCAACGCCAACTTTGACCCAACTTCAAATGCCAACGCCAACTTTGACCCAACTCCAAATGCCAACGCCAACTTTGACCCAACTCCAAATGCCAACGCCAACTTTGACCCAACCCCAAATGCCAACGCCAACTTTGACCCAACCCCAAATGCCAACGCCAACTTTGACCCAACTTCAAATGCCAACGCCAACTTTGACCCAACTCCAAATGCCAACGCCAACTTTGACCCAACTCCAAATGCCAACGCCAACTTTGACCCAACCCCAAATGCCAACGCCAACTTTGACCCAACTTCAAATGCCAACGCCAACTTTGACCCAACTCCAAATGCCAACGTTGGCCCAACTCTTTTGTGTTAGCTGGATACTATCCTATTTTTCATGTGGGGTCGGCCTGGGGGAGGGGGGGGGCGGTGAAGCTTGGGCCAGGTCTTCACGAACCAGGCTCGTGAGGGCCTGACATTCGACTCGTAAAGGCAGGGATTTATAATTTGACCATGGTGCTGGTGATAGCTCACTTACTCTTCGCGAACTTCACCATCCACGAAATAATGCTGGCAGACGGGATGCCCGTTTAACATCCATCCCATGGCCAACCAGGGTGGATGTATGAAATAAAACTAGCGTTCTATTTCAGTACCAGCAGGAAGTTTGGAATTGTGGGATCTGCCGTTCTCAGGAGTGGACGAGAATACAGCTGTTGGACTCATTTGAGGACAGAGAAAAAGTGGAGATTTTTTTCAAATTCGCGTTAGGCCTTTGTTTTGTGAAACCAAAATCACCAAAGCACATCCGTAAGTCACAACAATGCAAAGTGCAGATATTTCAACAGTTTTCCACGTTAAACCATTAATGAGGCGGTTTTACATTTTTTATTGATTGCATGCGAGGGGCAGTCAATGCGTTATATGGATGAGACGTACTAGGGCAAGATGTACCGACATATAATTTGATATATAATGATTGCTAATAAGAGTTTAACAAAAAAAAATACATTATGTCCTTTGTAATTGCCTGACATCTATTGGACTATTTCGATCATCTCTTTGGTAAAAACCCTTTGTGAACATGCCCCGTATTTAGGATATCAAAGCATGTACCACCATGGTGATTATGTTCTTCCTGTATTCACGGTTCTTCTTCAGGATGGTATCACGGTGTGATCAGACATTCAGAACAAAAGGTAAGATGTCTGGCAGCACAACCTGTGTGTTGGCCTGCTCACTTTTCATAGTATGATTGAGATATATAACAAGTAACTGATTCGGTGTTGTGTTAGCAAACTCTGGCGTGTGTGTGTGTGTGTGTGTGTGTGTGTGTGTGTGTGTGTGTGTGTGTGTGTGTGTGTGTGTGTGTGTGTGTGTGAATATATATATATATATATATATATATATATATATATATATATATATATATATATTGCGCAACAACGTTGGGCCAACGTTGGTAAATAAATGTCATGTTTACAACCAATAAACAACGTTGGGCCAACGTTGGTAAATAGATGTCAAGTCCGTTTGAAATATATATATATACATGTGAAATGCCAAGACCAAATTATTTTGAATTCTGGAGTGGGTGGGTGGTTTGTGTGCAGCTACCCTGCTGCTGGTTGCATCATTTTGTGGGCGCATCTGCCACTGATGCAATCTGTGATTCATTTTTCCGACCTCGGAAGGATGACAGGCTGAGTCAACCCCACCTGGCATTAATTCACGGGATTTGAAATCAGGACCTTAGGATCCCAAGCCCGCCACCCTAACCACCCTAACCTAGACAACACCAGGTATAATTTTGGAGTGATTAGAAGTCATTTTTATTAGCTCACCTTGAACATAGTTCATGTTCAGGTGAGCTTATGGGATGAGATGGCACAGCCGTTAGTCTGTCCTTCTGTCCGTCCGTAAACACTTGCAACTTTTTCTACAAAACTTCTGATGGGATCGTGACGAAGCTTATCTAAAATGATATTTGGTGTGGTAGAAATCCAGTTTGTTCATGGCATCATCCCCCACTGCATATACGTAGGTCAGCATAAGGTTTAAAGGTCCCAAAATACTTGGATTTTGATCTAGTTTGCTCTCCATTTTGGATTACAGGTAATCTTCAAGCAATCTTCTTTTATCAAACTGCTTCACCGATCAATGCAAAACTTTTAATTTGGGATGAACCACCGAAGGAAAATATGGTTTGTCAACAATGGCATAATCAGTCACGTTATATGGCAGCCATATTGGATCATAAGAAAACCTTTAAAAACCTCCTTCTCTGAAACCACTTAACTGATCGATGCAAAAGTTTACATATATGATCGACAAGATTGTTCAATAGGAATTGTTCAATGCTCTACCGAGTGCTGTTCTATTTTTTTTTTTATCTCTATAAATTATAATCATTTCTCTCTGTGCTTTTCTGGCAAGAATTGTCATACAAACAAATTTGCCACATTTTAAACAGGTTTGTTTACACTGCATTAAAAATGAAATTGACCGAGCATAACCAGGCCCAGCACGATAACGAGGCCAGCTTGGTATTTTGTAGTGAGTGGCTATATCCTCTGTGCTCTCGTTATCTTGCCTTTCCTGTCTAATATTATGCGTGATGGCAAGTTCCTAAATGTGATGATGAAAGTCATCTTCGTCTTCTTGGGCTGCTGCGAGTCCGAGGACGAGCAATCGACTGCACACCCCTGCTGGTTTGGCCATGTCCGATCAGTCTACCTGGGATGAACCTTTGGCTGTTCACTGTTTCGCTACAAACGAATCCCTTACAGGCTCGCTTTAGCACCCAATTGTTTATAATATACACCTTAATTGTTCAGTCTACCTGGGATGAACCTTTGGCTGTTCACTGTTTCGCTACAAACGAATCCCTTACAGGCTCGCTTTAGCACCCAATTGTTTCCAGAGGATGATGTCTGCCATTTAAAAAAACCAGCCCAGAGCTCGGTGTTACCTAGATGATGTAATTGTTTTTGGAGGAACTCCCGAAACACATGATAAAAACCTCAGAGAGGAAGTACAACGTATCAATGCAGCTGGGCTGAAACTGAACCTTTCAAAATGCCAGTTCAGACAGGCGGAGTTGTCATTTTTAGGACATGTGGTGTCACACGCAGGACTGAAACCTTACCCTGCTCATGTTTTGCGGTGTCACAAGCACCCCCACCAAAAGACGGGCAGAGTTACGCTCTTTTCTCGGACTCACGTCATGGTATGCAAAATTCATCCCTAACTATGCATCAGTCGTGGAACCTCTGAGAGAATTACTACGGGGACCATCCACCTTCTCCTGGTCAGTCAAGGCACAGCAAAGTTTTGACTCAGTTAAAGAACTGATTGTCAGTAGTCCAGCTCTCGCTCTTTTTGATCCAGAGCTATACACCATAGTGACAACTGATGCCTCTGATTATGGTCTTGGAGCGGTCCTGATGCAAATCCATGCTGACAAAACAGAGAAAACCATCGCATTTGCATCCCGAACGCTGACTGAATCGGAAAGAAAATATTCCACCGGGGAAAAGGAAGCACTTGGATGTGTGTGGGTGACAGAGAAGTGGAGGACTTATCTCTGGGGCAGACATTTCACATTACGCACTGACCACAGTCCTCTCACTACACTGCTTTCCACAAAAGGATTGGGAAGAGCTTGAATGAGCATGACCAGATGGTCCGCAAGGCTTCTGTCATTTCATGATGACATCCAGTACAAGCCTGGCTCTGAAAATGTAACAGCTGATTGCTCGTCTCACCTGCCACTGCCTGCTTCAGAGCCAAGCCTGGAGGATGATGTTGAGGTTGTCGCGCTCACATCAACCCTCACTGCTGTGACAGCTGAAGAATTGAAAACTGAGTGTATTTCCTGCCCTGTTCAAGCAAAGCTGTGGGAAATGCTTACAAAGTGCTGGCTGAAAACGTCGAAAGGCCTGGATCCTGATCTCCTTCCTTACTTCAGATTGCAAAGTGAATTGTCATTACAAGAGGACTGCGTGATGAGAGGTACTCACTGCCTCCTTGTCCCGGATGCACTACAACCACATTTCATCAAATTAGCGCATGACACTCACCAGGGAATTGTGAGGACAAAGCAGCGGTTAAGGGATCTGTACTGGTGGCCGGGAATGGACGCGCACGTAGAGTCCGCAATCAAAGCTGGCATTAATTGACAGCAGAACGACAAGAGAGATGTGACACACGCATCACCACTGCAGCCGGTTCCTTATCCTGACGCAGCTTGGGAGAAAGTGGCAATCGACATAGTGGGGCTCTTCGATTCTGCACCACTGGACTGTCGTTTCGCTACCACACTCATCGATTACTTTAGCAAAATGCCCTCTCTTTTTGCAGGTGTTGCACTGTGCGTCCTTTGCTGGGCATCCATAGTAATTAGCTGTGTGGTTTACAGAACCGCATCTATAACACGTCTTCCCTTGAGCCGGTTGGGATCGCTGATCTGAAATACCTCTCCCAGCGAGTCTAAAGGGTCTTTTGCTGCTTTGCGAATCCTGTGTCTGCACAGGGTGTTTGGCCTGTATGGCGCTAGCAGCCCCTTGGCCTATGATCTTGGCCTCCGCCATTGCCGACTCAGTCTTATATAGCGATGGTTTTAGCTTTCTGTAATGTCAGTCCTGTTTCCAGCAGTAACTGCTCTCTAATCCGAGGTGAATTTGTTTTCTCGACCAGCTGGTCCCGGATCATTTCGTCTGCCAGCTCTCCAAACTCACATGAGACGACCATCTCCCTCAATGAAGCAATGTATTGTGACGTACACTCGCCGCCATTTTCCTGACCACTTTGCCCAAATTTATATCGTTCTGCCACGATATTAACTCTTGGGACAAAAAACTTCCTCAAGGCCGCAAGTGCAGTCTCAAAGCTATTTATCAGCCACTGTTAATGTATAGAAGAGTCTCTGACCTTCGGTGCCCAAGCAATGTATCAAAAGTGCACACTTTCTCACATCAGCAAGTGTTGTCTCCTGTATCGCCAGCATGAAGTTTTCAAAGACACGAGTCCAGGTCGTAAAAGGCATCGAAGGCTCACCTGGGTTTTGCAGAAAGGCTGTCGGTGGATTCAAGTTCAGTCCCATTCTCGTCGACAGTTTGTTGTGTCGTAAAGTTCAGTAAGAGGAATTCAGTGAGGTCCAACTGTTTTATTCAATCCAACATCGAACGTACATCCCGTTCCAATCCTCTCCACACTTCGTCCTTTACCCGGAACTCCTCCTCCTCTTGGCCACGCCCCCTCTAGCGTACCTTCCATGCACAACACCACACAGCACAATATAAATGTACGTCTTGAGTGACTATGGGAACAGGGCAGGTGAGTGAGACCACAGGTTAACTCGCCATTTATTTGGCTAAGTGTCTATGGGTGGTGCTTTGAGTGACATCATCCTCCAAATGAGGACTTTAGTACTCAGTTAATCCACAGTTCAATCTTTAAGTCCATCTTATATCATGAGCTCAGTGGATCCTGATCAGATCAGCCCAGATCAGCTCCATGGACAGTGGAAACGGACCTAATTGAATTGAGCTAACATTTACCATTTTGTTTTTGCAGGGTATCTTCCCAGTTTCCTTCATTGCATTGAAGAAAGCCAACGTTGTCAATCCAGGGTAGGAATTGTACAATCATGTATCTTGTACACATTTGTTCAATAACTGTAATACTTGAAGGACTCTCGACTTGTCTTGTAAACAACACTATTTTCGATTGACTATCTGCTTTCACAAAGATATGCAGATACTCAAACGATCATGGCAATTGCATTGCATGTTGTTACCTCCACCACCAAAAGTGGACAATGGTTGCGCTTTCACCCTTGTCTATCAGTCTGTCTGCCTGTCTGTGTGCATGTCAATCGCATACAGGTCACATTTTTACTCCGATATTCACTAAACTTCACCACCTGGCAGAGGTATTACTCCAGTGACAAGCTGGAAGCCTATTGTTTTAAGGTCATTAGGTTAAAAGGTCAAGGTCACAGAAACCGTCAATTTTCAACTCATTCACTTGATATCTATACATATGTGTATATATATATATGTATATATATACTAGCAGAAGTACCCGGCATTGCCGGGCGGGGGAGGGGAGGGGAGGGGGAAGGGGAGGGGAGGGGAACGGGGGGAGAG
>NC_136263.1:12417667-12735167 GCF_964187855.1 Myxine glutinosa
AATTCGGTGAATTCCGTCTCAACTTCGGATATTTCCGGCAGTGAAAAACTATCCCCTACGGCCGCGAGATTTCTAAAAAATAATTCTTCGTCAATTTTAGAATATTTGATGCGGTTTTCAGCCTCCGAAATGCGGTAAAAAGCTTTTTTGAAATAGTTTTTCAAATACTCGAATCTCATTGGTTCCGGTGTTTGGTGACGATTTTCGTTGAAGATAACCAGAGCCCGGGGAACGAGGTTGGTCTTAAAGTATTTTAATTACAAATTAGAGGTGCATAAGATTGTGAATCAAACAAAGATGGGTGAAACAAACTCCTATTGAACTTTTTCTAAATTTTTTATGCATACTTCCGCATCCGCAAGATGGCGGACTCCATTGAGTGATTTGGTGCGTCTAAGCTTCGAAATTCTCAAAGGATCAAGCAAAATCTGTTTTTTCAACATAATACGTACGCGTTCATTCACAACACCGGCTTCGCCGGCTATTAATTAGGTACTATTGAAATGTGCTTTTAAAACCTTTTGACCCTTCAGACTGCTGAGACCCATTAGACCTTTGAAGACCCTTTAAAACCCCCCCAAAAACCATTATCACCCCAAGACCATAAAGACCCTTTAGACCCCTAACACCATTAAAGTCCCAGAAGACCCTTTAGAATAGTCATAATCAAAAGCCCCTCCCCCATTGGTAAATCTCTGCAGCACCAAGGCTAAGAAGGCTCAAAAAATAATTAATTAATGAAATATCTCTTTCTTATTTTCAGTTTCTGCTCATATTGATTATTGGCAGAGGGAAAAGTCCCACGTGGAATAGAAAAAATCCCACGTGCCAAAGAGAAAACAACGTGTGGAACAACAATTACACCCTAATATAATCAAATGGAATCTTTTGGTGATTTTATTATTGCCAAATCTCAGGAATTTTTCAAAATATCAGATTTAAACTTACACAGCGTATTTGTACATATGTGTAGTACAGTGCCTAAAGTATTCACACCCCTCGACTTTTTTCACATCTTGTTGTGTTGCAGCCTGAATTGAAAATGGATTAAATTGAGATTTTTTGTCCCTGATCTACAGATAATACAACATAATGTCAAAGTGGAATTTTTTTTAGAAACTTTTACAAAATAATGAAAAATGAAATACAGAAATATCTAATTTACATAATTATTCATTCCACTGAGTCAATAGTTCATAGAAATGCCTTTGGCAGCGATTACAGCTTTGAGTCTTCTTGGGATAGTTGTTACATGCTCCTCCCCGACCACCTGGTCACGGTGTACCTTCGAGCCCCGAGAGAAGTCACGGCAGAAAAATGTGTTATTCTGTATGTCAAAGATCAATGGTGAAGCCACACCAATTGTTACAAACCAACAAGTATTGTATTAAGATCACACAAGAATAACAGTACAAAAACAATAGTAATCAATTGTACAACAAATAGTATATCATTCCTATGATGGTACCATCAGGTTCGTACAATATAACTCACTGTGCTGCAAGTGAGAAAAAAAAAGAAGATTCCCAATGTCTCAATTCCCCGGCTTCAAGCCAAAGTCGATCCGCTCCAGCGATCGACAGATCAATGTCCAATCGAGACCAGAATCCTGTTGGGTTGGCAGTTACTGTCCTGCTGCCAAAGCTGTGCCAAGGCGCCCTCCAGGCGACTGGGAAATCCAAAGGCGCCCTCCAGGCAACTGGGAAGTCACACCCTCGGGTATGGACATTCCAAGGCTCAGAATCGGCGAACCTCAGATTTACCTTCAAAATCCGCATTGCACACACACACACACCAGATACGTCTGAATGCGGAGAAAATGGCTGAAGTCAAGCAAAGAAATACCTTGCGCGATGCGCAAAGGCTGAAGCGGAGCAGAGAAACCTTGCTCGACGCGCAAAGCGCGCGAGTCAAAATGGCCGACGGCCCATACTCGAGACATAACGGCAGTCCAACAATTCTCTTCGGAATCGACTGCAAAACCTGACACGCAGGTTGATCTGTCACAGTGATAACAACTCTGTCGCAGGAATCCCTTTCCTGGGAAACCCAAAGTTCACTCGTGACTCTTGCTCGCCAACGTTCGCTCCAGACCGCAAAGCAACTATGCTTCTTGTCCGACTCCACTCGCTCCGCCTTCTTTTTGTTCTCTTCTTCCTCTTCGTCATCCGGTTCCCGATCTGGTTTCCGGTTTCTTTTAACTCTAACTTTTTCACCTTTTGAAAATAGTTCATAAACAATAAACCTTTTGAAAACAATAATAGTACATGGAATCAAAAATGTTTACAGTGGATAACAACCACCACAACGGAAGTGACAAATCCGTAACACTTCCCCCCCTCAAGAAAGAAAGTTTGAACATAGTGAAAACTTTCTTTGCAGGCAAAAACTCTTTTAACAAACAAAAGTAAAACTCACACCCAAATCATCAATTCATGTGAGCAACAATAATTAATATTTCCAAAAAATAAAGCAAGAAAACTTCCAAACAACCTACAGAAATTTCCAAAGTTAGTTCACTCTGGACAACGCATCAGCAACGACATTGTCCCTGCCCTTTACATGCTCAATTTCCAAGTTGAACTCCTGCAAAGCCAAACTCCATCTCATCAACCTCTGGTTTTTCTTTTTCATTTTTTGAATGAAGGTTAAGGGTTGTGATCAAAAATCCAAAGCAAAGCAAATCTATAGCACTTTTTGAAGGAGGCCGAGCTGAGAGCCAGGTTTCATGGTGGTTGGGTGGTGAGGCCTGGAAGTATTCACTACATGGACGCCTTTAGGAACGTGGAGTTCACGGTTAATCCATGTAGTAATCTTGGCTCGGCTGCTCCGCAGCATTCAGTGCTTCAACCTCTTCCTAACTTTCATAATAATCACGGTTGGAGCGCTTGTCGCTGTAGTCACGTGAATAGCAGTCTCCTTCTTGGCCACTACCCTGATAATCCTCCCTTCGGGAGCTGCCGTAACTCTGGGAGCCTCCATATTAATCTCGACTGCGGCCACCACCAAAACTATTACTCCCACCCCGGGAGCCATAGCCACCCCTGAAACTACCTCCACGTTTTCCTCCTCTGTAGCCCCCTCGACGCCCATGGCCTGCCTTTTTTTTTCTTTCTTTTTTTTGTATACTGAATCGAGGCTCGTGAAAGAGCTAACATTTACTTCACAAACAAAATATATAAAAAGAGGGAGCGGAAAACAAGATGGGGAGAGAAGGGGAAGCACACAAACACAACATTTGAGAGCAGGGAGATGTGTGGAAGGGAGAGGGCTTGGGGGGTGGAGGCGTGGGAAGGGGGGGGGTAGAGGGAGAAGTATAAAACACAAGGACACCAAGGACTTCCAGGACAGAAGTTGGTATTTCAAAAAAGTGGAATTGGGGTGAAATTAGCGGGGGTAGAAAAGATCAAGGTTTTGGATGGGGGAAGATAAGAGATGGTGGTGAACAGCTGTTTTAAAGACCTGGAGGGTGGAGTGGGATTGAAGAGAGTGAGGGAGTTTGTTCCAGAGGCGGGAGAAAAGAGGAATTATGGAGTGAAGGTGAGCAGAGAGTCTTGATTTCGGCAGTTTGACCAGAAGAGGGTTGCAGGCAGATCTTGTGCGACCTGTAGGAATATTTGCGGGACAGAGCCCAGAGAGAGCTGGGGGGGCAAGGCCAGAGAGGAGTCGGTTGAAGACGGAAAGACCACCAACCTGCCTGCGGTGAGTGACTGAGAGGCCCTTGGAGTTAGCTTCATCGTGGGAGATTCCAATGATTCTGAATGCTTTGGTTTCAACAGCGTGAAGACGAGCTAGGTGTGAGGCAGGAGCACCAGCCCAGAGGGGAGAGCAGTATTCCATGATATTGGAATATTGGAATATATTGGAATCACACCACCTTCTCTACTGTTATGGCCCGACCATCCAAATTCTTGCCATTCAAATCCTGTGCTGCATCTTTGGCGTCCTTTGTGTTTTCAAACATGACAAAGCCAAACCCTCTTAACTTTTGCGTCTCCCTGTCTTTTATCAGCAACACTTCCAAGAGTGGTCCATATTTGCCAAAGATAGATTCCAGAACATCTTCGCTTGTGTTGAAGTTCAGTCCACCTACAAAGAGCTTGCCAACATTGCCTCCATCCATGACTTGTGTGTGTTGACACTTAGTTTCAGGGTACTTGACAAGAAGTGTCTGTGCAAAGCGTGACGTCAGTACCTTCCTCTGCTCTTCAGAGCGCTTTCTACCCATAGCACGAGTCGCGGTACAGGATGGAAAGATACCCGGAATCTCCTGCTCTAACTGTGCAGTGTTATTTTCCATACTAGGCTTTTCAACAAACATCGGGTTACCAGAAACGTGACCACCGGCCAAATCATTCCCGATAACAAAAGAGATTCCCTCTACAGGAAGAGTGGCTTGTAAACCTACGGTGACCGGTCCTGACACCAAATCAGACTTTAAATGGATGACATGAAGTTGAGCTTTAACATAGCCACCAACCCCCTGTAAAAGAACACTAACACCAGTTGCCGTCTTCTCTGACAATGGCAAAATGCTTTCAAGCATCAAAGATTGATGTGCTCCTGTGTCCCTCAATACCCTAACAGGTCTCTGGTTAGTCAAGTCTCTATCCAGTGACACAAACCCCTCTGAAATAAAAGGTTTGTAACCCTCTTGAACAAGGGCATTCTGTGATGCCGTAACATTGGCATGGGAACCTTCACAAGGCACTGTCCTCTAAGGACGATTTCTCGCATTTGCCAATGCATTCGGAGTTGTACTCGTCTGACTCCGCTTCTGATTTTTCCTTTTCAGGGCATAACATTGGGACATCAAATGCCCAGGTTTCTTGCAAAAAGCGCAAGTAGGACCGGAGGAAAAACTCGTGGTCTGCCTCGGCCCCCCCGGAAGATAAGTCTGTCTTGGAACTGTAGTCTTCTGATCCCTAAAAGTCGCGGTATCAGATTTGTCCTCATAGTCATCTCTAGGCCGCCCCCATGAATATTCGTTCTCCGCACCGGATGTACCATAACTCCCCTGGCGAACTCTAGGCGGGAAGTTAGGTTTGTGGAACCCCATCCTGTGCGTCAAGGCATAGTCATCTGCCACGGTTGCTGCCTCATACAACTCTGGTACCTTCTTTTCCTCCAGATGTACTTTAATGTCCGCGTGGACACACTGTTTGAATTCCTCCACCAAGATCAATTGTCGCAACAGTTTGAAGTCTTTCCCAATCCCCTTCGAATCACACCACCGATCAAACATGGTTTCCTTCATTCTGGCAAACTCCACATGGGTCTCACTCTCCCTCTTCCTGGCATTCTGGAATTTTTGCCGGTAAGCTTCAGGGACCAATTCATAGGCTTTGAGAATGGTTTTCTTCACTATCTCATAATCTGCACATTTGTCAATCGGTAAAGCCGAATAGATATCTTGAGCTTTACCCACCAGAACACTTTGCACTAACATAGTCCAGGACCCCACAGGCCATTTTAGCATTTGAGCCACTTTCTCAAAGTGTAAAAAAAACTTGGCTACCTCCTTTTCATTGAAGGGTGGAACCAGCCTTACATGCCTACAAACATCCCAGGTGTTCTGACTAGTTGTCGAACTAGCTGGCATGGATACGACTTCTCTCCGTTCTCCCATTAATTCCAGCTCCTTGAGTTTAACTTCCTTCTGATACTCCATGTCACGTTCCTTTAACTCCCTTTCGGCTCTCCTTTCCTCTGCTCTTTCCTTTGCTCTTCTTTCTTCGAGTTCCCTTTCGGTTCTCCTTTCCTCTGTTCTTCTCTCCTCGAGTTCTCATTCCTGGTCTACTCTTTTTTCCTCGAGTTCTCGTTCCTGTTCTACTCTTCTTTCCTCGAGTTCTCTTTCAGCTCTCCTTTCCTCTGCTCTTCTCTCCTCAGCTTTCCATTCCAACTCTTTTAACCTTTCCTGGCTCTGCAGTTGCATTTCCATTTTCCGGAGCTCCACATTTTCTTTTTCCTCGGGTAACCAATCCAAGGCTACCTCTGTCCATGTTCCCTGTCCCACCAGAGATTCTACCA
Source organism: Myxine glutinosa (assembly GCF_964187855.1). Classification (NCBI taxonomy): domain Eukaryota; kingdom Metazoa; phylum Chordata; class Myxini; order Myxiniformes; family Myxinidae; genus Myxine; species Myxine glutinosa. The sequence goes on from NC_136263.1 coordinate 12,423,698, forward strand.
CCAATGTCTGCATCTCTGCTTTCTTCATATGAGCTCAGACCTCCAAGTTGCAATGTTTGGCCAATATCAAGAATTCCTATCTTTTTAACGCTAGGAACTGTGCCTCATTAGGGGACGCAGTAAACTTTTCTGCATCAAACACCATGGTGACTATCAGTTAACACCTGTTAACCTTCACACAAATTTCTTTCCAATTTTTTGAAAAATTTGGGAATGTTAGAAAAATTCCAAATTTGGGAATTCTGGGAATGTTAGGGAATTCTATCCCGGACGAGCCCCCGATTTCTGTTACGTGCTCCTCCCCGACCACCTGGTCACTGTGTACCTCCGAGCCGAGGCGTCACGGCAGAAAAATGTGTTATTCTGTATGTCAAAGATCAATGGTGAAGCCACACCAATTGTTACAAACCAACAAGTATTGTATTAAGATCACACAAGAATAACAGTACAAAAACAATAGTAATCAATTGTAGAACAAATAGTATATCATTCCTATGATGGTACCATCAGGTTCGTACAATATAACTCACTGTGCTCCAAGTGAGCGAAAATAAGAAGATTCCCAATGTCCCAATTCCCCGGCTTCAAGCCAAAGTCGATCCGCTCCAGTGATCGACAGATCAATATCCAATCGAGACCAGAATCCCGTTGGGTTGGCAGTTACCGTCCTGCTGCCAAAGCTGTGCCAAGGCGCACTCCAGGCGACTGGGAAATCCAAAGGCGCCCTCCAGGCGACTGGGAAGTCACACCCTCGGGTATGAACGTTCCAAGTCTCATAGTCGGCGAACCTCAGATTTACCTTCAAAATCCGCGTTGCACACACACACACCAGATACGTCTGAATGCGGTGAAAGCGGCTGAAGTCAAGCAAAGGAAAATCCTTGCGCGACACGCAAAGGCTGAAGCGAAGCAAAGAAACCTTGCTCGACGCCCAAAGCGTGTGAGTCAAAATGGCCGACGGCCTGTACTCGAGACGTAACGGCAGTCCAACGATTCTCTTCGGAATCGACCGCAAAACCTGACACGCAAGTTGATCTGTCACAGCGATAACAACTCTGTCGCAGGAATCCCTTTCCTGGGAAACCCAAAGTTCACTCGTGACTCTTGCTCGCCAACGTTAGCTCCAGACCGCAAAGCAACTATGCTTCTTGTCCGACTCCACTCGCTCCGCCTTCTTTTTTTTCTCTTCTTCCTCTTCGTCGTCCGGTTCCCGATCTGGTTTCCGGTTTCTTTTAACTCTAACTTTTTCACCTTTTGAAAATAGTTCATAAACAATAAACCTTTTGAAAACAATAAGAGTACATGGAATCAAAAATGTTTACAGTGGATGAAAACCACCACAACAGAAGTGACGAATCCGTAACATAGACTGTATCAACTTTACACATTTGGATTTGGAGTTTCTCCCATTATTCCTTGCAGATTTGCTCAAGCTCTTTGGCTGGGCCACTCAATGAATTTCACGTTCTTGTTTTGAAAAAAATTCCAGTTTGGTTATATACTTGGGGTCATTGTCCTGTTGGAATGTAAATCTTCGCCACAGTCTAAGATTTGCTGCACTCTGTAGAAGGTTCTCCTCGAGGATTTGCCAGTATTTGGCTGCATTCATTGTTCTCTATGACTCCTCTATTCTCACAAGTCTCCCAGTTCCTGCCACTGAAAAACATCCCCATAGCATGATACTACCACCACCATGCTTCACAATAGGGGTGGTGTTAGATGTGTGATGACCTGTGCTCGGTTTCCGCCAGACGTAGCACTTTGCATTCAGGCCAAAGAGTTCAATTTAATCTCATCAGACCTCATAATATTTTGCCTCATGCTCTAAGTCTCTTTCACGTGCCTTTTTGCAAATTCCAGGTGCACTACTGTCATGTGCCTTTTTCTCAGGAGTGGATTCCATCTGGCCACTCATCTATGAAGCCTAGATTTATGAAGTGCTGCAGAGACTGTTGTCCTTCTGGCAGATTCTCCCATTTCAGCCAAATAACTATGTAGTTCTGTCAGAGTGGTCATACGGTTCTTGGTCACCTCCCTGATAAAAGTCCTTCATGCCCAGTTGCTCAGTTTGGTCAGACAGCCAGCTTCTAGGAAGAGCCTGGGTAGTTCCATATTCTTTCCATTTCCTTATGATAGAGTTCACTGTGCTCTTGGGAACTTTCAACACTCGAGAAATTGTTTTTCGCCTTCGCCAGATCTATATGCCTCCTCCTATCTCGGACTTCTATGTGCAGTTCTTTGTACTTTGTCGTAGAATGTCTGCTCTGACAATCATGCACTGTCAAAAGTGTGACCTTTGATAGAAAGGTGTGTTTCTTTCTAAATCATGTCCAATCAATTGAATTGGCCACAGGTGGACTCAAATCAAGTTTTAGAGACATCTCAAGGATGATCAAAGAAAATTGCATGCACCTGAGCTCAATTTGGAGTGTCATAACAAAGGGGTTAAAACCGTTTATTACTTTCATTTCAGCTTTTCATCTTTAATTCATTTGTAAAAAATTCGAAATAAATAAATTCTTTGTCATTATGATTGAGGTATTATGTGTAGATCAGTGACAGCACATCTCAATTTAATCCATTTTAAGTTCAGGCTGTAACTCAACAAAATGTGAAAAACGTCAAGGGGTGAGAATATTTTCTGAAGGCACTGTAGTTTGTGTATCAAATCTGGTCAAAATCAGTGAAAGGTCAATACCATCCAAAACATGTAAAACACCTATTAGGAGGCAATTAGAAAAAGTATCAACCAAATTTGTTATGCACAACATTCAATCATGCAAAACACGTAATAGGTCATATTTTCCAAATAACCAAATTGCTGTTTCCATGGCAACTATTGTTTACTTGGATTTCGCAAGTATCGTGCTCTGCACGACATGACATCTTGCTTGTTTGTTACTAGCAAAATCGAAGATTTTTCAAGTATATTGGTCGGTTCCGTTTGTGGTTCTGTCTGTTTGACTGTCTGTCTGGTTGTTTGTCACCGGCCTACAGGTCACAATTCTAAACCGATCGTCACGAAACTTCACCACGTTGTATAAGTCGTCCCAATTGAGAAGCCTATTGATTTTGATGTCAAAGGCCATCTGGAGGTCAAATTTCTAAAATCGCCATTTTAAATCCGATTGACTTGAAAATTGAATAGCATTTGTATATCAAGTCAATAAATTGGGAAACATACTATTTTTGAGGTCAAAAGGTCAAAGGTCAACTTAAGGTCAAGTTTTAAAAATCAGCAATTTTCATCTAAAAAGCCGTCAATTCTCAACCGATTGACTTGAAAATTGAACAGCATTTGCATATCGAGTTACTAAATTGGGAAACATGCTATTTTTGAGGTCAAAAGGTAGGTCAACTCAAGGTCAAATTTTAAAAATATCATCAATTTTCATCTAAAAAGCCGTCAATTCTCAACCGATTGACTTGAAAATTGAACAGCATTTGCATATCGAGTCACTAAATTGGGAAACATACTATTTTTGAGGTCAAAAGGTAGGTCAACTCAAGGTCAAATTTTAAAAATATCATCAATTTTCATCTAAAAATCCGTCAATTCTCAACCGATTGACTTGAAAATTGAACAGCATTTGTATATCAAGTCACTAAATTGGGAAACATACTATTTGAGGTCAAAGGTCAAAGGTCAACTTAAGGTCAAATTTTTAAAATCAATTTTCATCTAAAAAGCCATCAATTCTCAACCGATTCACTTGAAAATTGAACAGCATTTGCATATCGAGTCAATAAATTGGGAAACATACTATTTTTGAGGTCAAAAGGTCAAAGGTCAACTCAAGGTCAACCTTCCAAAATCATCATTTTTCATCTGAAAAATCGTCACTTTTCATCCTGTTGACCCGAGCTTTCATCAAGATTGTCAATTTTAATCTTGATGAAATGGACAATTTGCTGTATCAATGGAATTTCTTTTCTTGGGGAGGGGGGGGGGCGTATTTTGCAAGTATCGTGCTCCGCATGACGTCTTCTTGTTTGTTTGTTTGTCTGTGAACAGGATATCTCAAAATATTGAGGACGGATTCAGACAAAACTTGGTGGACAGTTTGAGTGTGTGACAAGGAAGAATTGATTTGATGTTGGTGAAGATCCAGTTATACCATGGACTTTAAAAACGATACCTGCTGCTTCCTTGCTTGATGCTCGGCATTGCTCGGTAGTGCACATGCAGAAAATGAACCATAACCCTCGTATAGGATTTTTATGTATGGTCGAGGCTCATGGAAAAGCTACAGCAGAATGGAATGAAACAAAATGGAAAGGGTAAAACACCAACAGCAAAGTAGAAATGAGAGTGAGATCAAAGGGAGGGGGAGAACACAGACTAGGGTGAACTAGATGAACTAGGGTGAACAATCTCAAAGACAGCAAGAAGAGGAAGGGGAAAGTGGGGATGAAACGATAGAAAATGAATTAAAACAATCGACAAATTGACAAACGAAAAGAGGTGAGAGAGAGTGTGGGGGTGGCGAAATCAAAATAACCTGGAAAAGGGAGTGCTTCAGAATGGGGGTAATTTGTGGTAGAATAGATCATGACTTAGACTACGGATTTTTATGTTAAGAAAATAGGCCTTTTATGTTTTGAAAAGCGGAATTTTTTTTTTTTATGTGAAAAAATCCCGAAATATTTTTTTCCCCCGTTTTATTCATTTTTTATTATTACCAAGTTTTTCAGAAATCAGTCAAAAAAAGAACAAAAAATGGTAAGCTTTTTCCTGCACAACATTAAGCACTCTGGGCTAGTAAACAGGTAAAAAATGACGTTCAGGTACCTTTATTGCAACCGCATTGTTTGATAAGTAGAGGACTAGAAGAAATTGATAAGACCCTTTTAGGAACGGTTTAAGTAGGTGTTTGAAATCATTATCTTGGTAATGTTCTCCTTGGTGAGGCGGTGTCGGCGGTCGGTGAGGACGTTTCTGTAGACGGAGAAGGACCTTTCCACGTCGACGCTGACGATGGGGCAGTACCTCAAGAGGGGGATGTCGGCAAGCTTGACTCCAGCCGGCGCACCAACCTCAGATCCGTGCTGATCTCCATCCAGAATCAAAGCCACTGTCCTCAGCACACCAATGTCGGGATTGCGCTGCAGCACCGCCTTGAACTTGGTGAGTAGGATCTCCTTACGGCAGCCTCGGATCTTTTCGAGCTCCTCCTTGGCCTGATCAAGGAGCTGGAAGGCCTTGGCCAGCTCCATGCCGGCCTCCTCCAGCTGCTTAAGGATCTTCGGGATGAACGACACGTGGGCATTTAAGAAGACCAAACTGAGCTTGATGTCCGCCTTTCCGAACAGGTCCTTGGCACTCCGGATTGCCATCGCGTCGTCATCGTTCAGCTGGTCCACAATGTCCTTGACGGCCTCGAAGTGCTCGGCGTAAAACACCGCGGCGTCGATCCACGTCCCCCACCGAGTCAGAATGGGCTCCGGGGGGAGAGAAAGATTGGGCTGCTGCTCCTTCCAAAGGACAACACGCGACGGGGCTTTGACGAACACCTTCTTCGTCATGGCAATCAGGTCGTTGACGTCCTTGAACATTTCTCGGACTGTCTCGCAGACACGGTGGAGCGCGTGGGCAACGCAAGTCACATGCAGCAAGTCCGGGAAGAGTTCCTTCAGGGCATGGCCGGCCTTAATCATATAGGCCGCGGCGTCGTTGACGAGGACCTTGAGGCACTCCGGCTTGAAATCAGGCCAAAGATAGCGCAGCGTGTCATTGACTGCGTGCACGATCTCCCCGAAGTTGGTCTTCTCCAGAAACATGCACTGGACGAGGTGGGGACGAAAGTACCCCTCCTTGAGCAAGCGTCCTGCGATGATGTTGGCCACATATCGACCTGCCGAATCGGTCGTCTCGTCGACGGACAGCCAGATGGGCTGCTGTCCGAGGTCGGCACGGATCCCCGGCAAGGCCTCGTCGTAGCACTTGTCGAGGTAGTGCTTTCGAATCCAGCTTTCATCGGGGATCTGGAGAGTGATGTGCTTCTCCAGGAACGACCGGAGGGCAGGGTTTTCCAATTTCGACCATGGTATGCCAGCGGCCAGCATGGCCTGGCACAGCTCCTGAGCCACGACGTCGCACATGTGCCTCTTTCCGCCACCAAAGTCCTCCATGGTGGCTTGCGTGACTGTCCTCTTCTTCTTCAAGGCCAAGTTGCTCTTGTGGCGGTCTCCTCGGACATGTTGGGCCAGCTCAGACTTCTGCTTCGCCCGGAAAGTCTTTTCACAAGCTCGACAGAAAGCCGTGTCACTCGACACATACTTGAAGGTGGCCCCATCGCCACCAGCGTTGAATTCCTTCAGCCACTTGTCACGAAGAGCAGCACTCATCTTGATCGACTTGTTCACACTTTGTGTACACTCTCTCACTGTAGTACACCGCCTCACTGCTGTACACGCTGGGGGACGCAACGCACGCAAGTGGACGCAACATTTTGTTTTTGAGATCGATCGCAGTTAAAAATTTCGATCGCAGTTTAAAATTTCGAAAAATTCCCTAATTTTTTTTAGCGTTGCCAGACATTTTCGACCAAAAAGGGCATTTTATTTTATTTTTCCCGAAAAAGGGCGAAATATTTTTTTCTCCGAAAATAGCAAAATAATTTTTTTGCGCACAAAAAAGCCGTTTTATGTGAAAAAATATTTTTTATTTTTTCACATAAAAATCCGATGTGCATCATGAGTATAGATGGGGGGTGGCCAGAGATCGTGGTGAACTTGAAGTCCTGCAGGGAAGATGGGACTGAACAAACTGGGGAAGTTGGTTCCACAGGTGTGAAAAAAGAGGAACAAATGAGTGGAGGTGACCATTGAGGCTTGATTTGGGGAGATTACCAAGAACATAGTTACTGGTAGACCGTGTGCACCCTTCAGAAAAGTGGGAGGGACAGAGCCAAGAGAAGGCAGAGGGGTGTACAGGACCAAAAAAGAGGAGCAATAATACAGAGGCCAACCACCTTTCTGCAATGCAAAAGTAACAGGTGTAGACACTCTGTTTCGTTGTGGGAGATCCCAATAATTTTGAGGGCCTTGTTTTCCACGGCATCAGGTGTGAGGCAGGCAGAATGAAGACCATGTAGGTTGTCAAAGATTTGGATTGGCAAAGGAAAGACCTTGTAGGGTGAAGAATGCCCAGTCGGTGGCTTGCTTTGGAGGCCATCGTGGAAATATGGTTTGCCCAATAAAGATCATGTGTGATGACAAGGCCCAAAGATTTGAGTGACTTAACCTCTTCAAGGGATTTGGTGAGGAAGTGGATTGGAGAGTTTGTCAGACTGTTCTTTCAGAGAGACAGGCTGAGTGTGTGGGATTTGTTGGGGTTGACAGACATATTCCAAGTGCTGAACGATTCCATCAAGGTCTGCAGAGAGAGAAGACTCATACGTGCTTCGCTGTAGGATGAGAGATACAACAGAGGGTAGAATCATGAGCAAAGTGATCAGCAGGATTTAACAGGGAATCAGAAATCTTTGATGAAGATGAGGAATAAAATCGAGCCCAAGACACTGCCTTTGGGCACTCCAGCCTTGACAGCGAGAGGAGACGAGTGGCTCCCATGAAGACCTACACGCTGACGTGAGTGGAGGAAGTCAGTGATCCATGAGAGGAGTTGGCCTTAGATGTCAAAAGCAGAGAATTTGAATATCAAGATGGGGGTGCAGGACTGTATCAAATGCTAAAGATATGTCCAGACAGATATAGGGCTTTCATCCAATGTTGGTAGAGTAGAAACAGCATGTCCAGGGTCGATTGACAGGGCCTGCAACCGAACTCATGATCCAAGATCAGTCTGTTGGAGAGAAGGAAGGATTTGATGTCAACTGCAATGATATAATCCATGACTTTTATCATTATTGGAAGCAAGCTAATATTCATGAAGGTAAGAGGAACCGTTGTGGAAACATGTTTTTGTGTCGCGGTGTTGTTGGCTAAATTCCGGGTAGACGAAAACTGACCCAGGAAGAATGATCGAGTGAACAGAGCAGAAAGAGGATGAGGAAGAGCAGGTTTTTAGGTCATGGGCACTGATGCTGTCTGGGGCTGTCGAAAAATTGGAGTTGAGGGCCCAAATTTTGGTTAAAGGCCTTGTAAGGTGTGCGTGCGTTCTCTGATACTGGGGCTAATCAACAAGTTTATTGCACATCACGTATATAGATTGAAAGGTCAATGTTGTTCCGGTAGGAAACCAAGTTTTGCGTTTGAGTTAACATTTTAACATAACGCATTTATCATTCATTTGTTTTACTGCATTTTGTTTCAATTGAATTTAATTTTCATTTGTTAAAATTTCAAATGTAAAAATTTTCATTTAAAATTTAAATATTTCAATTAAAATTTTAATTCATTTCATTCGTTTTAATCTCTCATGCACAGATTTATCCCTTCCCGTCTTCAGTTGTCATACCCTTCCTCCCGTCCATGGTACAGGGAATATTGTGGTGAGGCAGTTGCCATGAAACAACTAACCATGACACATTGGATCAACACGTTTGGGCAGCCGTACATGACGCATTGGATCAACACGTTTGGGCAGCCGTACATGACGCATTGGATCAACACGTTTGGGCAGCCGTACATGACGCATTGGATCAACACGTTTGGGCAGCCGTACATGACGCATTGGATCAACACGTTTGGGCAGCCGTACATGACGCATTGGATCAACACGTTTGGGCAGCCGTACATGACGCATTGGATCAACACGTTTGGGCAGCCGTACATGACGCATTGGATCAACACGTTTGGGCAGCCGTACATGACGCATTGGATCAACACGTTTGGGCAACCGTACATGACGCATTGGATCAACACGTTTGGGCAGCCGTACATGGCACATTGGATCAGCACGTTTGGGCAGCCGTACATGGCACATTGGATCAACACGTTTGGTCATCTATACATGGCACATTGGATCAACACGTTTGGGCAGCTGTAAATGGCACATTGGATCAACACGTTTGGTCATCCGTACATGGCACATTGGATCAACACGTTTGGGCAGCTGTAAATGGCACATTAGATCAACACGTTTGGACAGCCGTACATGGCACTTTGGATCAACACGTATCGACATTCGTACATGGCACATTCGATCAACACATTTGGGCAGATGTAAATGGCACATTGGATCAACACGTTTGGGCAGCTGTAAATGGCACATTGGATCAACACGTTTGGTCATACGTACATGGCACATTGGATCAACACATTTGGACATTCGTACATGACACATTGGATCAACACGTTTCGACATTCGTACATGGCACATTGGATCAACACATTTGGACATTCGTACATGGCACATTGTATCAACACGTTTGGAAATCCGTACATGGCACATTGGATCAACACGTTTGGACATTCATACATGGCACATTGGATCAACACGTTTGGACATTCGTACATGGCACATTGGATCAACACGTTTGGACATTCGTACATGGCACATTGGATCAACACGTTTGGTCATCTATACATGACACATTGGATCAACACGTTTGGACATTCGTACATGGCACATTGGATCAACACGTTTGGACATTCGTACATGGCACATTGGATCAACACGTTTGGTCATCTATACATGACACATTGGATCAACACGTTTGGACAGCCGTACATGACACATTGGATCAACACGTTTGGTCATCTATACATGACGCATTGGATCAACACGTTAGGGCATCTATACATGACGCATTGGATCAACACGTTTGGTCATCTATACATGATGCATTGGATCAACACGTTTGGTCATCTGTACATGACACATTGGATCAACACGTTTGGACATTCGTGCATGGCACATTGGATCAACACTTTTGGACAGCCGTACATGGCACATTGGATCAACACGTTTGGTCATCTATACATGACGCATTGGATCAACACGTTTGGTCATCTATACATGACGCATTGGATCAACACGTTTGGTCATCTATACATGACACATTGGATCAACACGTTTGGTCATCCGTACATGGCACATTGGATCAACACGTTTGGTCATCTATACATGACGCATTGGATCAACACGTTTGGTCATCTATACATGACGCATTGGATCAACACGTTTGGTCATCTATACATGACACATTGGATCAACACGTTTGGACATTCGTACATGGCACATTGGATCAACACATTTTGACATCCGTACACGGCACATTGGATCAACACATTTTGACATCCGTACACGGCACATTGGATCAACACATTTGGACATCTGTACATGGCACATTGGATCAACACGTTTTGACATCCGTACACGGCACATTGGATCAACACATTTTGACATCCGTACATGGCACATTGGATCAACACGTTTGGACATCTGTACATGGCACATTGGATCAACACATTTGTCGAATTTCCTATCAACATTCGTCTGACAGATGTCTAACAAATCTGGATTGTCTGCAATTTTGAATTGGACAAACCTACATACGGGTCACTATCCATGGATAAGGCGTTATCCGGGCCAGAGGAGATCGGCTAAAGTTAAATGGAAAAATCACCAATTTACTCAATGGATAAAGTTTTCCAGGCTCTGGGCAACGAAACCTATCCTGTGGATAAATGTTATCACCCGGATAGATGATTTATCCCCAGGTTAGTGCTTATCCGGGTTTCTAGCAGCTGGAAACTGATGAAACAATTATTGACTTGTGTCCCTCTTTCACAGAGCATTTTATGGTAAAGGAAGTACGTATACAAGGTCGACCATCTTGTTGGTCTGCCTTTGTTTTATTTGGATATAAATATTTAAACACTGTGTCATATATCGTTACTGGCAACGTAATAATAAATCCACATACGCCAGCAAATTAGCCTGTAACCGCTAGAAAACTATATTCATTCCCGATCACAGCAATATAATGCAGTATCGGAACAGGCTATATGATGACACGGCAGGAATGAACATGATGACACGGCAGGTACGAGCATGATGACACGGCAGGTACGGGCATGATGACACGGCAGGTATGGGCATGATGACACGGCAGGTACGAGCATGGTGACACGGCAGGTACGAGCATGATGACACGGCAGGTACGAGCATGATGACATGGCAGGTATTAGTATGATGACATGAGAGGTGCGAGCATGATGACAGGGCAGGTATTAGAATGATGACATGGCAGGTACGAGCATGATGGCACGGCAGGTACGAGCATGATGACACGGCAGGTACAGCTAGGCTTGTTTGATACCACCACACTATGGCAGCACTATACTATGGGGATGGTTTTCAGTGGCAGGGACTGGGAGACTTGTTAAGATAGAGGTAACAATGAAAGGAGCGAAATACAGGCAAATCATTTGAATAGGACAGTATGACCTAGGTGGGGATACCTGTTACCAGTTAGCAAATAATGTAATTATTATTATTATTTTCAACAAATTTCACATTCATGTGCCACCTTCAGTCAAACGTCAGGCATTGACAGCAGGTCCGTGAATGACTTGGACAAAAAACCGTACCCCACCTGAATGTTGCTATATCCAGTCAATGGTGAAACTGCAAATGGGGAATCCGTGAATGTCATGGATGGAAACCCTTACATCATTTCCTCGTTCTGCTTTAAACTCAATATCTCTATATTTTCATTCCAAACAGCATCATTCATCATTCCAATTACAAATTAATACTATGGTATTAATATATCAAAATTTAATGTTAAATCACGATTGTATTGAGATATTATCAAACCAGCGAACCATCATCATCTGTTCATTTCTGGATTCATGAGAAAGGTCCATGTCGATCACATTTCAAAATCATAATTGTATTGAGGAATTTCTGAAACCTCCTACCACCTTACTACACCTGCTGGGACCCCAAAACGTTCCAAAGAAAGTTATTATATTTCCTTTTAATAAAATCTGAAACTGTAATGGTTAATAAATGTATCCCCCTGTCATGTGACCAGATTCTCAGCTCTGATTGGTGGATGTTTGTGAGGGGTAGCTGAGCTTGTTTGACACTTGCAGATCCAGACAGACATACGGACAGACAAACGCTGTTCCAGACGGCATTACCCTACGGGCTAGGCTGTAAAAAGTATTAAAATTATTAATGTGTAAAGCGATGAGTTGGTTGCATACACACTGTGGTACCATTTCGTCGCTTTCCCATTGTTGTTGAGTTGATATAAATAATACCATAAACTACACTCGAAAAGGACTAAATAGATCATATGTTGTGTCATATGCAGGGCCGGCGCCAGACTATTTTGCGCCCTAGGCAAGACCGGCTACTTGCAACCCCTCCCCCCAACCCCCTTCCCTTCCCCCTAAAAAAAATTGCCTACATCGATTTATTCATTCTCCCGTTTTCCTGACGACGATCAATCCATGCGCCCAATGACGAAAATAATGGCGGCAGCGTTTTGAACATGCCGGATGTGACATATGGGAGAAGGCGCATGGGAGCAGGCTATGTCCGTTTCAAACAGGATGTGACGTATGGGAGAAGGCGCATGGGAGCAGGCTATGTCCGTTTCAAACAGGATGTGACGTATGGAAGAAGGCGCATGGGAGCAGGCTATGCCCGTTTCAAACAGGATGTGACGTATGGAAGAAGGCGCATGGGAGCAGGCTATGTCCGTTTCAAACAGGATGTGACGTATGGAAGAAGGCGCATGGGAGCAGGCTATGTCCGTTTCAAACAGGATGTGACGTATGGAAGAAGGCGCATGGGAGCAGGCTATGTCCGTTTCAAACAGGATCTGACGTATGCCACGAAGCGTACATGCTCAAAATTAATCACTTACACTATTATGAACAATGAACTACTAGTACCGACTGCAAAGCTGCAATGAGCCAGCGAAGCCAAAACCTCTTGCCACTATTTTACCCATCACCATGGCATCAGTAGGTTAGGTAGTTGGTAGTAGGTAGGTAGGTAGTTGGTAGTAGGTAGGTAGGTAGTTGGTAGTAGGTAGGTGTAGTAGGTACCGTACCTGGTAAGACTTGGTAAAAGAGAAGAGCAGACAGTCCTCCCCAATGGCAATACCTGCATACAATAAATGTCACAAGAAGCTTAAGGAAGTAACGATACGATGTGCTAGCTTAAGGCCTATTTTTAACTGGGCTTAACATACGTTTTCACAGTAAGTGTGTAGTCTTCTAACTTCAGTCGCTGTCAGGCGCCAGGGCTGGTTCTCTGACTCTTTGGGCACGGCAGCTTCCTCCACCAGAAGACGTTAGCTTGCAGTGATTAATTCGGTGAATTTCATGTCAACTTCGGATATTTCCGGCCGTGAAAAACTATCCGTATTTCTCAACTAAATATGTAAACCGCTTATACCGTATTTCTGGCCGTCAAAAACTATCCCATACGGCCGCGAGATTTCTAAAAAATAATTCTTCGTCAATGTTAGAATATTTGACGCCGTTTTCACCGTCCGAAACGCGTAATAAGCTGTAAAAATAATATTTTTACAAATGCTCGAATCTCATTGGTTCTGGTGTTTGATGACGATTTTCATTGAAGATAACGAGGTTGGTCTTAACGTATTTTAATTACTAATGAGAGGTTTCATTAGATTGTGAATCAAAGAACGACGGGTGAAACAAACTCCTATTGAACTTTTTCGCAATTGTTTTATGGAAACTTCCGCATCCGGTCGATGGCACCCACCATTGAGCGCTTTCATTTTAGAAATATTTTTGCAAATGCTCGACTCTCATTGGGTCCGGTGTTTGGTGACGCGTTTTGTTGAAGATAACCAGGCCCGTGCGGGCCGATGTTGGTCTTAAATTATTTTATTAATACATCGGAGGTGCATAAGATTGTGAATCAAACGACGACGGGTGAAAGAAACTCCTAATGAACGTTCTAAATTTGTTATGCATACTTCCGCCTCCGCAAGATGGCTGCGCCCACTGCGCTTCGGATTCTCGAGCCAAGGCATAATCAGGTTTTCAACTTAATACGTACTCGTTTATTGACAACACCGGCTTCGCCGGCTATTATATTTTCCTTTTATTATGTTTTTTCTTAAAACAATAATTTGTACAAAACTGTGACCCTTTAAGGTTCAATAATGGGCCCCTTTGATGTCTGCGCCCTCAGCGGCTGCCTAGTTGGCCTAATGGTAGCGCCGGCCCTGGTCATATGACTAAATATTTCATACATTTCGACACTCAGGAAAGTATATATTTTTTGGTCAGACAACAAAGTGTTGGAATTGTTTTTCAAACAACATATTATTTACTGTCTCTCCAGGCCGGAGGAAACGATCATTCCCTGTACGCCGCATCTTCTCCAAGAAATTACAGCCACCCTGAGAGAATGGGGCAACATATGCCTCATGCATTACGTGGTAATGTCTGCATGACAGTCGTGGTACTGGTAGGATGAACATTTGGTGTGGAAGGCCATTTTTTTTCGCATGCTCTGAGGGGAATATTGTTGGTGTTTAACTTCATGTTGCAAGTTGTGTAATATGGTTGACATTACATCGGTTGCCCTTATTGTGTGTGCTTTCAATAAACTCCATGTTTGTGGTCGAAAAGTTTCTGTCGAGCACTCTGTTCAGTCTAAAATTTGCATATGATCTACTTGCATAATTGTTTTGAAAAAATGCAACTTTAAAGATCACAACAAAGCTTCTTGTCATCTTGTATAAATATTTGGCTAATCTTCGTGAACTTTTCATCACAAGGCCACTGTGTGTCGGTTACGTGGACAAATTTGCTTGCACTGTCAATGTGATCACTCCACGTGAAATGTATCAAAATGTACGATTTTTATGCAGTGCCTTCAGAAAGTATTCACACCCTTTGACTTTTTTCACCGGATTAAATTGAGACTTTTAAAATCACTGATCTTTACATAATACCCCATAATGTCAAAGTGAAATATTTTAATTTTTTACTAAGTAATTAAACATGAAGAGCTGAAATGTTTTGAGTCAATAAGTATTCAACCCCTTTGATACGACACTCCAAAATGAGTTCAGGTGCACCCAATTTCCTATGATCATCCTTGAGATGGCTCTACAACTTGATTGGAGTCCAACTGTGGCCAACTCAATAGATTGGACATGATTTAGAAAGAAATACACCTTCTATGAAAGGTCCCACAGTTGACAGTGCATGTCAGAGCAGAAACTCTACCTTGATGTCCAAGGAACTGTCTGTAGAACTCCGAGGTAGATTTGTGAGGAGGCATAGATCTGGGGAAGGGTATAAAACAACTTCTATGGTGTGGAAGGTTCCCAAGATCACAGTGAACTCAATCATTAGGAAATGGAAAGAATATGGGTCTATATATGGAAATGGAGAGATGGAACTACCCAGGTTTTTCCTCGAGCTGACCGTCCAACCAAACTGAGCAACCGGGCAAGAAGGACCTTGGTCAGGGAGGTGACCAGGAACCCAATGACCACTCTGACAGAACTACAGAGTTCCTTGTCTGAGATGGGAGAACCTGCTGGAAGAACAACAGTCTCTGCAGCACTTCACAAATCTAGGCTTTATGGGAGAGTGGCCAGACGGAAGCCACTCCTGAGAAAAAGCACATGACGACACCTGGAGATTGCAAAAAGGCACGTGAAAAGCTCTGAGAGCACGAGGCAAAAGGTTCTGTGGTCTGATGAGACAAAAATGACCTGTTTTGCCTGGATTCAAAGCACTACGTCTGGCGGAAAACGAGCGCAGCTCATCACCCGTCGAACACTATCCCTACCGAGAAGCTTCCCGGCAGCACCACACTTGCAGCACCGCACTATGGCAGCACCACACTATGGCAGCACCACGCTATGACAGCACCACACTATGGCAGCACCACACTATGGCAGCACCACACTATGGCCGCACCACACTATGGCAGCACCACACTATAGCAGCACCACACTATGGCAGCACCACACTATAGCAGCACCATATTATGGCAGCACCATACTATAGCAGCACCATACTATGGCAGCACCACACTATGGCAGCACCACACTATGGCAGCACCACACTTTGGCAGCACCACACTATGGCAGCACCACACTATAGCAGCACCACACTATGGCAGCACCACACTATGGCAGCACCACACTATGGCAGCACCACACTTTGGCAGCACCACACTATAGCAGCACCACACTATAGCAGCACCATACTATGGCAGCACCACACTTTGGCAGCACCACACTATGGCAGCACCACACTATAGCAGCACCACACTATAGCAGCACCATACTATGGGGATGGTTTTCAATGTCAGAGACTAGGAGACTTGTCAGGATAGAGGGAACAATGAATAGAGCCAAATACAGGCAACTCCTTCAGGGGAACCTGCTTCAGAGTGCAACAGATCTTCGACTGCGATAAAGATTTACATTCCAACAGGACAACGACCCCCAAGCAAACAGCCAAGCAACACTGGGATGGTTTCAGTACAAGAACGTGAAAGTCCTTGCGTGGCCCTGCCAAAGCCCAGACTTGAATCCCATTGAGAATCCGTGGAAAGACTTGACGATTGCTGTTTACCACAAATCTGTAAGGAAGGATGGGAGAAATTTCCCAAATCTAGATGTGCAAAGCTGATACAGACATGCCCAAGAAGACTTCAATAAATTTGTAAAAAATTCTACAAACACTTTCACTTTATCATTATGGGGTATTTTATGTAGATCGGTGACAGAAAATCTCAATTGAATACATTTTTAATTCAGGCTGCGACAGAACAATGTGAAAAATTCAAGGGGTGTGAATACTAAGGGTAATGTAACTCACTCAAAAATGACGTAATTTTGGGCAGGATAACCCTGGTTGGCAGTTCACTTGTCATCGGAGTTGGAGAGCACGTCTCCAGAGTGATGAGCTTTGAGTGCTGTTCTGGCATAGTTCAGCACATAAATGCTGCTGTATTCGAGTACTGTGCATCGTGCTCGGAATGGAGATGCAAAGCTAGCTGGCCCATCTGCAAGTAGATGAATGTCTAAAGTTGCACTGTCTTTTGAGAGGAGTACCAGCACCCTACATCCATTGTTTGCCAGCACCCTGGGTCCATTGTATACCGGTCTATTGTGTTCCAGTACCCCGGGTTCAATGTGTACCCGTACCCTGGGTCCATTGTGTTCTAGTACCCTGGGTCCATTGTGTACCAGTACCCTGGGTCCATTGTGTACCAGTACCCTGGGTCCATTGTGTACCAGTACCCTCGGAAATTTTTCTGCTTTGGGTCTACTCTTTGTCGCAACATTCCTCATCCCTCAGATCAGCAGTCTGCAGCCTCCTCACTCTCTGCAGACCTGGACAAAATAACAGACTGGGCAAACAAATGGAACATGTCTTTCAATCCTAATAAATCTCACACTCTTACGATGTCTCTCCGAAAAGACCGACTGGACAACCCTCCCATCCACTTTCTGAATAAGCCTCTCCAACAAGTTCTGTCACTCAAGCTTTTGGGTCTCACTATTTGCCATGATCTTTCCTGGGAAAACCACATTTCAAATCTGGCCTCCAAAGCCAGTCGCCGACTGGGCATCCTCGGTCGTGTGAAGTCCTTCCTTGGCACACCCGAGCTCCTCACCACATACAAGGCTTTCATCCGCAGCTCTATGGAATACTGCTCTCCCCTCTGGTCTGGTGCTCCTGCCTCACACCTAGCTCGTCTTTATGCTGTTGAAACCAAAGCGTTCAGAATCATTGGAATCTCCCGCGATGAAGCTAACTCCAAGGGCCTTTCACTCACTCACCGCAGGCAGGTTGGTGGTCTTTCTGTCTTCTACCGACTCCTCTCTGGCCTTGCCCCCCCAGCTCTCTCTGGGCTCTGTCCCGCAAATATTCCTACAGGTCGCACAAGATCTGCCTGCAAACCTCTTATGGTTAAACAGCCAAAATCAAGACTCTCTGCTCACCTTCACTCCTTCATTCCTCTTTTCTCCCGCCTCTGGAACAAACTCCCTCACTCTCTTCAATCCGACTCCACCCTCCAGGTCTTTAAAACAGCTGTTCACCACCATCTCTTATCCTCCCCCATCCAAAACCTTGATCTTTTCTACCCCCGCTAATTTCGGTCCCCTTGTGTTTTATACCTCTCCCCCCCCCCTTCCCACGCCTCCTCCCCCCCAAGCCCTCTCCCTCCCACACTTCTCCCTGCTCTCAAATGTTGTGGTTGTGTGCTTCCCCTTCTCTCCCCATCTTGTCTTCCGCTCCCTCTTTTTGTATATTTTATTTGGCTGGTTGATTTGTTTGTGAAATAAATGTTAGCTCTTTCACGAGCCTCGATTCAGTATACAAACCAAAAAAAATAAAAATGTGATGGACATTACCTGCAAGATGTGGAAATGCTGCAATGTTGATATGGCACAGACATGATAGAACAAATGGCCTTTTCCTTTTCCTTATTCACCTTAATAATATGCTTTAATTTTTTTGGCTTTCACACAAATGTAGATAAGATAGATGTGTTTTTTTTAATCGCCCAATTCCCCCAGAATGGCGGAGTGGAAAGAATCATGCAAGATCGGTCGAGGTTAAACAAGCTGCTGAACTGGAGGACACAACTCCTCTCAGGGAGTCTTCCAACGGACGAGGTGTTTTCCATCCAACAGACAGTCACTTCGACTATTGACTATGGAAACAAGTAAGTGTTGGGATGGCCTGATTTCCGTCGAGCCAAGAGTGATGTCATACCACGTCACGTGTACTTTTGTGAGTTCTTGAAATCTCCTGTCCCTTTTACAATATAAACTCGAGGTTCCAGGGAACCTGAACTCAACTGGTCTATATCAATATGGTTAGAATATGCATAATAGAACCACAAACTATCTAGTTCATATGTGCTAAAAATATATGACAAAAATTGATTTTTCAATATGGCCGCCCTGCCACGCCCATTTTTTGGCGTGCAACGCCCAAATGCAATCCCAAACTAGTTTATGTCTTAAAGATGCTGCGAAACAAGTTTCATCAAATCTTATCAATATTTGTGACTTTTAGAGCGTAGACGTCAAATTGTTTACAGACGACAGACAGACAGACAGACAGACGACAGACGGATGACGGACGACGGACAAAAACTCAGCTGGATATAGTCCAGTTGAGTTAAAAATGAAACATTTTAAAAATATCTTTGATAAAATTGTAGTTTATGTCTTAAACTAGTTTATGTCTTAAAGATGGTGCATATGTCCCTGCTCCCTGCTCTCAAATGTTGTGTTTATGTGCTTCCCCTTCTCTCCCCATTTTGTCTACCGCTCCCCTTTTTATATAATTTGGTTGTTTGTCTGTTTGATTTGATTGTGTGATAAATGTTAGCTCTTTCACGAGCCTCGATTATTAGGCTGGGCCAAATCGGAGGTGATTTTCCTAATTCAATGTAATTTACCTAAAAGTTGTGAGTGAGTATCAGGAACAAAATCATGAAAAAAAAATTCAAAAATATTGACGTTTTACGGTCAGATAGCCCGTTACCATAGCAACAGTTACAGACGACTCAAAAAATGCCTAAATTGACGATTTCTCAAGCTGTGTTTGACCCCCAGAGTTGATTCTGGTACCAAAAGATGCAGAATTGAAAGCCAAGGATGATTGGATAGCTTAACAATGTCTGTGACACAATTCAATACCACTTTTATCCAAAAAACTGATTTTTGTCTGAAATTTCAAGCATATTTATGGAAAAAAATTGAAAATTTTGCTTTTTAATCATAGGATAACCATTAATCAGATTAAATTTACTTTAAATTGTCTTTTACAACCTTGTATTGTCCAGTTTTTATAACTGTTATAACGTTGTTTAAATTTGGCCATCTTCATTTCAATAAAAAAAGTTAACAAAAGCAGCTTACAATCATTAATTTTAATGCCTGCTTTCGGTTGTTACTGTAACCATTCATCAGGGCGTTCAAGGCGCTCTTGCACACATCAAGGATAGGCGCTCTTGTCTTCGATACAACGGCAGTGAACTCTGGGGTCAAGAGTGGAGTCGTAGTAAGACTGGAGACTGAGTTTGGCAGGAGTCTTCTGCAACTGGCGTGTCGGCACCACATCCACGAATTGGTTGGAGGGGCGTCTTGCTCAATAGTGTATGGCCCCACCACAGGACCTAATGAACAGCTGTTCAAGCGACTGCTCAACACTTGGAGTGAATTGGACCAGGGCAACTACACATTGGTCGAGGTGTCTGCTCAACAGAGAGAGCTGGCTGGCCATGTACATGCCACCATCACCTTCCTTCAGACGTGGATGGACAATAGCACAAAGGAGACTCTTCGACACGACTACCTGGAGCTGGCACACCTCACACTGCTGTTTCTTGGAGGGACTGTCCCTGATGGTATGAGGACCATCACTATCAAATCTCCTGGGGCATTCCACCACGCCCGTTGGATGAGCAAGACTTTATACACTATAAAGGTGGCACTCTTCCGTTGGCAGCTGGGAGATATCTACACACCCGAAGAGCTGGAAGACATAACCAGTCTCGCTGCATTCATGTCAGTCTTCTACACTAAAGCGTGGTTGACATGTACCAGTGCTGCAGATGCACCATCTAACGACATGTACCTGATGAAGAACCTCCTCAAGGCTGAGGCCAGTATCGCAAAGAATCCAACAAAGTGGCCTGCCAAATTTCTGTCCTTTGTGACTGTGGCCCGAGAGAAGCTACAAAACCATTTGTGGTACCTCTCAGAGAGATTGGTCTCTTTGGCACTCTTCTCGGACAGAACGTCATCTGACAAGCAGACTATGAGAAGGGCTATGCTCAGGTACCATGGGACTGCACATAACGTGATACAGGAGATGCCAGCCTCACAGCAATTGGGGAGTAAAGCCCTCAAAGACTTTGTTGGTTACGACTCTTGGAGCATGTTTGAACTCTTGGGTATTGACTCCAGTTTTGTCAAGCTCCCCGTTGCACAGTGGCCCACCTCAGACAGCTATCGTCATGGCAAGGAAGTTGTGGCCAAACTCCCAGTTGTCAATGACGCAGCAGAGCGGACACTTGGACTCGCCACAGATTTGAACACTAACAAGGCCCCCAAATCTGAGGCGCAGCTCCAGGCTCTATACAGGGTTGTGAAGGGCGTCAGGGAGAAGCTGCATGGACTGGCAACATCCACTGAGGTTGTGACTAAGAAGTCATTGGCCTCCATTGATTACAATTGGGACTAGGTTTTTTATTTTGTTATCAATGTTCAATGTCAGACCTTAAATTTGAGACAAAAAAGCTTAATCAATGACAAAAGTTAATTTAAAGTACATTTAATTTGACTATAGCTCTGATTAATGATTATCCTATGATTAAAAAGCAAAATTTTCTTTTTTTTTTCAAACAAATGCCTTAAATTTGAGATAAAAATGAGTTTTTGGGATAAAAGTTGTATTGAATTGTGTCACAGACATTGTTAAGCTATCCAATCATCCTTGGCTTTCAATTCTGAATCTTTTGGTACCAGAATCAACTCTGGGGGTCACACACAGCCTGAGAAATCATCGATTTTAAGAATTTTTTGAGTCGTCTGTAACGGTTGCTATGGTAACGGGCTGTTTTACCGTAAGACGTCAATATTTTTGAAAAAAAATTTCATGGTTTTGTTTCTGTTACCCAGCCACAACTTTTAGGTAAATTACAACCTTGTAGTATGAAAAATTGAAAATCACCCCTGATTTGGCCCAGCCTATCGATTATGTATACAAAAAAAATAATAATAAAAAAAAATAACAAGTTTCATCAAATTTGATCAATATTTGTGACTTTTAGAGCGTAGACGTCAAATTGTTTACAGACGACAGACAGATAGACAGACGACAGACGGACGACGGACGACTGGACAAAAACTCAGCTGGACATCGTCCAGTTGAGTTAAAAATGAAACATTTTAAAAATATCTTTGGTAAAATGAAACATTTCAGAGATGTCCCGTTCCATTGCTGCTTCACATCCTGTAATGCATCCTGGACCATACAACCCTTTGCCCGTACATACTCGGTCCGAAAAGGGTGCACTATATGCTCATCCAGTAACTTGTCTTATTACCTTTCCCATGTTTCATCTTCCTGCTCACCCTCACTCCTTTGTCCCCCTATTCTCTTGTTTGTGGAACCAACTTCCTGTGTCTGTCATCTCATGTTGTCCCAAGATAGCTGCTCATTGGTGTCTCATAATGTCTCCCATATCCCATATCTCCCATGGTTCGTGTCATCGGGAGCACAGGTTCAAATCCTCCATGCCAAGTGTTTGTCCATCGTCCACTCATGTCTGTGTAATTCTTGGTAAAATAGACTGATGTACACTTGCATATGTACAAGCTCCACTATGAGCTTTCGATCAATGAAAATAAACAAATACAACACTGTGGACAAGAACTAAAGGCTTCCTGCTGAAGACCAAGAAGGTGGAGCAACTCTGGATGCATGGCGAAAGGTCTTGATGATGCACGGCGTTGTTCCCTGTTTTTGATGCATAACGGAGGCAAAATCCGCATTTGGCCATGTCCAAAATTGATCTCAGTTAAACATTGGTCGGGATTCCAACCCGAGATAGACAGCTTCGAGGCGAGTTTTCATTCCTCTGGAAGTCTGGACCATCCTGCACCGGCCTACATAGTTATTGAGCTAACCTAAAATCTTTTCAACAAGTAACAATATGTTGTCCTTTTCCTGAACCTGAAGTTGTCTGTCCTATCCCTCCTATGTTCCCTGACCTCTGCCATATTAGAATGCTGGGTTTGGACCTGGTGGTGCGTGATAAGGACGGCGTTGCCCTTGATCCAGACTGCACCAGCACCATCAGCTT
Source organism: Myxine glutinosa (assembly GCF_964187855.1). Taxonomy (NCBI): domain Eukaryota; kingdom Metazoa; phylum Chordata; class Myxini; order Myxiniformes; family Myxinidae; genus Myxine; species Myxine glutinosa. Next base: position 12,446,469 of record NC_136263.1, read on the forward strand.
GTATCAAGCCCACTGCGATTCCACGACTCGACTGGCCACCGTGGAGGAGCAGGTTCGAATTTTTTTTTGGTTTAATTGAAGAAAACTTTGAGTACTTTACTTTACTTATTTGTTTGGTGTACACTGGATTTTGTTGTTCAGAAAACAGCTCGGATGTTTGGCTTGCTAATGGAAGCACGTGTCCAACACTGAGATTTTAAACTGCTCATTCAAACACTACAACGGCCTGTTTTTAGGATGTTTTCTCAAACTCCTGTCTGTCTGACTGACACTCTGTCTGACTGACTTGCCCTCTGACTGACTTGCTCTCTGACTGACTTGCTCTCTGACTGACTTGCTCTCTGACTGACTTGCTCTCTGACTGACTTGCTCTCTGACTGACTTGCTCTCTGACTGACTTGCCCTCTGACTGACTTGCTCTCTGACTGACTTGCTCTCTGACTGACTTGCTCTCTGACTGACATACTCTCTGACTGACTTGCTCTCTGACTGACTTGCTCCCTGACTGATTTGCTCTCTGACTGACTTGCTCTCTGACTGATTTGCTCTCTGACTGACTTGCTCTCTGACTGACTTTCTCTCTGACTGACATACTCTCTGACTGACTTGCTCTCTGACTGACTTGCTCTCTGACTGACTTTCTCTCTGACTGACTTGCTCTCTGACTGACTTGCTCTCTGACTGACTTGCTCTCTGACTGACTTGCTCTCTGACTGACTTTCTCTCTGACTGACTTTCTCTCTGACTGACTTGCTCTCTGACTGACTTGCTCTCTGACTGACATACTCTCTGACTGACTTGCTCTCTGACTGACTTGCTCTCTGACTGAGATACTCTCTGACTGACTTGCTCTCTGACTGACTTACCCTCTGACAGACTTGCTCTCTGACTGATTTGCTCTCTGACTGACTTGCTCTCTGACTGACTTGCTCTCTGACTGACGTACTCTCTGACTGGCGTACTCTCTGACTGATTTACTCTCTGACTGACTTGCTCTCTGACTGACTTGCTCTCTGACTGACTTTCTCTCTGACTGACTTGCTCTCTGACTGACTTTCTCTCTGACTGACATACTCTCTGACTGACTTGCTCTCTGACTGACTTGCTCTCTGACTGACTTGCTCTCTGACTGACTTGCTCTCTGACTGACTTTCTCTGTGACTGACATACTCTCTGACTGACTTGCTCTCTGACTGACTTGCTCTCTGACTGACTTGCTCTCTGACTGACTTGCTCTCTGACTGACTTGCTCTCTGACTGACTTGCTCTCTGACTGACTTGCTCTCTGACTGACTTGCCCTCTGACTGACTTGCTCTCTGACTGACTTGCTCTCTGACTGACTTGCTCTCTGACTGACATACTCTCTGACTGACTTGCTCTCTGACTGACTTGCTCCCTGACTGATTTGCTCTCTGACTGACTTGCTCTCTGACTGATTTGCTCTCTGACTGACTTGCTCTCTGACTGACTTGCTCTCTGACTGACTTGCTCTCTGACTGACATACTCTCTGACTGACTTGCTCTCTGACTGACTTGCTCCCTGACTGATTTGCTCTCTGACTGACTTGCTCTCTGACTGACTTTCTCTCTGACTGACATACTCTCTGACTGACTTGCTCTCTGACTGACTTGCTCTCTGACTGACTTTCTCTCTGACTGACTTGCTCTCTGACTGACTTGCTCTCTGACTGACTTGCTCTCTGATTGACTTGCTCTCTGACTGACTTTCTCTCTGACTGACTTGCTCTCTGACTGACTTGCTCTCTGACTGACATACTCTCTGACTGACTTGCTCTCTGACTGACTTGCTCTCTGACTGAGATACTCTCTGACTGACTTGCTCTCTGACTGACTTACCCTCTGACAGACTTGCTCTCTGACTGATTTGCTCTCTGACTGACTTGCTCTCTGACTGACTTGCTCTCTGACTGACGTACTCTCTGACTGGCGTACTCTCTGACTGATTTACTCTCTGACTGACTTGCTCTCTGACTGACTTGCTCTCTGACTGACTTTCTCTCTGACTGACTTGCTCTCTGACTGACTTTCTCTGTGACTGACATACTCTCTGACTGACTTGCTCTCTGACTGACTTGCTCTCTGACTGACTTGCTCTCTGACTGATTTGCTCTCTGACTGACTTGCTCTCTGACTGACTTGCTCTCTGACTGACTTTCTCTCTGACTGACATACTCTCTGACTGACGTACTCTCTGACTGACGTACTCTCTGACTGACGTACTCTCTGACTGACATACTCTCTGACTGACGTACTCTCTGACTGATGTACTCTCTGACTGACATACTCTCTGACTGGCTCACTGTCTGACTTACTCTCTGACTGATTTACTCTCTGACTGATTTACTCTCTGACTGATTTATTCTCTGACAGACTTGCTCTCTGACAGACCTGCTCTCTGACAGACTTGCTCTGTGACAGACTTGTTCTCTGACTGACTCACTGTCTGACTGACTGACTCACTGTCTGACTGACTGACTCACTGTCTGACTGACTTCACTGTCTGACTGACTCACTGTCTGACATTGTCTGTTTGACTCACTGTCTGACTGACACCCTGTCTGACTGACACCCTGTCTGACTGACACCCTGTCTGGCTGACACTGTCTGACTGACACTGCCTGACTGACGGACACTGCCTGACTGATGGACACTGTCTGACTGACTCACTGCCTGACTGACCGACACTGCCTGACTAATGGACACTGCCCTTTAAAATCACTGTGTGACGGACTGACACTGTCTGACTGACTCACTGCCTGACTGACGGACACTGCACGATGCTAATACATCCCCTGAACAATTTTTGTTCCAGGTGAACTCAAAACAGGGGAGTAATCAGGTCTATTTATCTGTCTGGATATCTGTCTGGCTATCTCCTCCTAAATAGTTGTGCAGAGATTCACTAAACTTGGTAGTTTGATCACCACATGGTAAGAAGGTGCGAGAGCAGCATCAATTTTTGCTTCGATCCCCCTGAGATCCTTGGGTGGGGATCAAAAGGTCAAATACCCCAAAAATGCAATTACGGTCACATTTGAATTTTTTAAATGAAACTTTGTACATATACAATCAAACCATGGACACATGAAATATGTAACGATTTTTTGGAATTGACTCCCAGTTTATGCCCCATGGGGTGGGGATTTGGGGTCACAAGGATCAAACCTCAAAATTTGATATTTGGTTATTCCTGGTGGAACCGTTGGCTATCTTTCAACTTTGCTTCAGGTGGGAAGCATTAGGGTTTGTGATTGCGTGCGTCTAGTTATGTTTTTGATGATTTCTGTCCCACTAATTCCAATTGGTATGATGTGGGATTCATTTTTTTTCATGACATTATGATTCTGAGATCAAGGTCAAGGTTTTCCCTGATTATTCAAATGGGCAGGTCCAAGCAAGCTAAGCCCCATTGAATGTCTCCACCCCCTTTCCTAGTTACCATCCTTGAGTGGTGTATTTTACTACCATGGTCAGGGGTCGGTACTAAGTCCACTACTATTTGTGAACACGTGGAAGGAATGTATGGAGACAAAAGGTCTGAAGGTGAATATCGGAAAGACGAAGGTGATGGCAAGTGGTAAAGCATGAGGTGAGGTGGAAAGAACTGGGAAGTGGCCATGTGCTGTGTGTAGGAAGGGTGTCGGAGTGAACTCCATTCAATGTACAATGTGCGCTGAGTGGGTTCATCAAAAATGTAGTGGTCTGAGAGGGTCATTAACCAGTGTGGCAGCTACATTCAAATGTAAGGTGTGCACAGAGGGAGCTGCAGATGGAGGAAATGTTGAGTTGGATCTTGGAGACGGCGTGAAGCTGGAAGGTGTGAAAACATTTTGCTACCTCGGAGACATGCTGAATGGAGAAGGTGGATCAGACTCGGCAACGGTTGCTCGAGTGAGATGTGCATGGAAGAAGTTTCGGGAATTGAGTGGCGTGCTGATGATGAGGGGAGTGTCGTTGAAGCTGAAGGGAAAGGTGTATGCTGCATGTGTGAGAAGTGTTATGAATTATGGGAGCGAGACATGGGTAATGAACGTAGAGCAGCAACGAAGGTTGGAAAGGGTGGAAATGCGAATGGTTCGACGGATGTGCGGAGTATCGTTGAGAGAGAGGAAGACAAATGATGAATTGCGAAAGATGATGGGAATAGAGCCTGTGATGGATGCTGTGAAGAGGAACAGGTTGAGATGGTTTGGTCATGTGTTGAGGAAGGATGAAAGTGATTGGTTGAGAAGAGTGATGGAAATGAATGTAGAAGGAAGTAGAAGACGGGGAAGACCGAGAAAGACTTGGCTAAAGATGGTGGAAGAAGAAATGCGGGCAAGGGGGTTAACAAGGAGAGATGCAGAAAATAGGGCAAAATGGAGAAGATTGTCATGGGGACCGCAAGGCTAACCCCCGCTCTAGCAGGGAAAATGGCCTTAAAATGCATGTTGTTTTTGTTGTGGTGATGTGAAAACACAGAATAATAAAATGATTGTTTCTTTTGATGTTTTGGCAATCTCAACTGCATACTGAAGATTTTTCAAGACAAAAAACAAACAAACTGACAACAGTGTAGAAGAGCAGGCGTTCGGTTCAGGGACCTGAACGAACATTAATGTATGGATAAAGCTGCAGATAAACAGTGAGGAACAGGGTGAGCGAGGAGATAAAAGACCATGATGGAAAGTTACCGGAACAACACGATATAGCAATAGGACTTCCTTCTTGAAAGAGTGGAAAGAACTTAGACATGTTAGACATGTTAGACATGTTAGACATGTTAGACATGTTAGACTTGGGAGGATAATTACACAAATGGTGAACAATGTGTGTTTTGCATCAGCGTTATTCTAAATTTTATTTGGAAACACCTTGTCCTCGTAAATATACATAAAAGTTTGATTTTATGGCTAATACTCTGTCTGCTGATTTTTTAAAAACTTTGCTTGTATTCCATGTAATATGTTTTGTTTAGTGTATAAGTAACATGCCTTGCATTTTTATCCCCCATTGGACTTAGTCTGAAACGGGGGCTAATGGAATGAGTCTCATCCGTCCATGCGTCCGTCCGCAGCCATATCTCAGACATGTATCGACCAATTTTGTTCAATCTTGGCACGAGACAATACATGACGTTCTACAGATGCACATCATTTTGTTTTGCGATGCGATCAAAGATGGCCGACTGGCAGCCATTTTAGTTGTAAAAACCTGATGGTGAACTCCTCTTCAACCATTTCTCAGACACGTATTTTACCGATGTTGTGCAAACTTGGCACACAGATAAGGAATGATGGTTTACATATGCCCGTCATTTTGTTTCAAGATCAGATCCAAGATGGCCGACTGGTGGCCATTTTGTTACTTAAAAGTGTCCCAACTTCAACATGCATGGACCAATTTTGTTCAAACTTGGCAAAAAGCCAATACATGAGAGTACACATATGCAGAAGATTTTATTTTGTAACTAGAACGCCACTCAGTAGAGCGCATACTCCCGCTGTGGGTCAAGTTGGAATAGTACGATTTCACAAAAAATTTGAGGGAGTAGTTCAGTGACAACACAAGACAAGACAACACAAGACAGACACTGCACAGATACCGGTATAGGCCTATATTTAGAATATGTAGAAGATAATGTTAAAAAAAAAAACAAGGCAATTTCACTTACATTTTCGGATTCAGCGTTCAAGGCATGTGTGACTTCAAATAAAATTGTAAGCCAGGAAAAACGTTCGTTTCATTCCTTAGGGATACAACATGTAAAACTGGCCCAAACGTCAAAACAAAACTCGCTCATTTTAAGTCGTACAAGCTAATGCGACCACTCATTCTTCTGGAAGAATCCCGTGCACATGCTTGTCACACTTATAAGTCACCTAAGTCTTTATAAGTTCATCAAATACTGACACCGCGATTGACATTCGCTGAAGTAAATGTTGATATCTCTTCTGAGGTAAAAAAAAAATAATAATAATAATAATAAAAAAAACAGTTTTAAAGCATTCTATGTATCAAACGATACATTTTATGAAACGGGGAAACCTAATACACACTTTGGTGGTTTTAAAATAACAGAATATGTCTTTATTAAAAATAAAAAAAGAACATTGAAGACGACGCTGCTAAAAAAAATACACCGCTCTAACGCATAACCACGAGTTTAAACTACATTTACAACAAATATGAAAACTATTTTCATATCACAATGTTAAATATAGAATATATAGAAGATAATGTTAAAAAAAATGAGCCCTATCTTCCAATGGTGAAAAAAATCCTTCAAAAAATTCCTGGATCCGGAATAATATCCTGAGCTTCACCAAAAACGAATCAGTTCTTCATTATCCCAAGGGCAATCATCCCACCAACTTTCATCCAAATCTGTTCAGAACTTTTCCAGATATCTTGTTCACAAACACACGAACACACACAGGCACACACACACACACGGACGGACACGATCGAATGCATTACTCCCTGGCGGGAGTAAAGATTGCTGACTGGCGGCCAAAGCAGTTCATTATTTTTTCGCAATCTGATCAAAGATGGCTGAGTGGTGGCCATTTTGTTGACGTGTATAATTTTATTGGACAACATAATGGTGAGTATAATTCCATTTTAAAGCTATAAAGCTACTAGCACCCGACTGCAAAGCCGCAATGAGCCGGCGAAGCCAAAGCCTCTTGCCACTATTTTACCACTCTTGCCACGTGAAAAACTATCCCGTACGGCCGCGAGATTTCTAAAAAATAATTATTCGTCAATGTTAGAATATTTGATGCCGTTTTCACCGTCCGAAACGCGTAATAAGCTTAAAAAAGATTTTTTTTTTCAAATGCTCGAATCTCATTGGTTCTGGTGTTTGATGACGATTTTCGTTGAAGATAACGAGGTTGGTCTTAACGTATTTTAATTACTAATGAGAGGTTTCATTAGATTGTGAATCAAAGAACGACGGGTGAAACAAACTCCTATTGAACTTTTTCGCAATTGTTTTATGCAAACTTCCGCATCCGGTCGATGGCACCCACCATTGAGCGCTTTCATTTTAGAAATATTTTTGCAAATGCTCGACTCTCATTGGGTCCGGTGTTTGGTGACGCATTTTGTTGAAGATAACCAGGCCCGTGCGGGCCGATGTTGGTCTTAAATTATTTTACTAGTACCGACTGCAAAGCCGCAATGAGCCGACGAAGCCAAAGCCTCTTGCCACTATTTTACCCATCACTATGGCATCAGTAGGTTAGGTAGTTGGTAGTAGGTAGGTGTAGTAGGTACCGTACCTGGTAAGACTTGGTAGGTAGTTGGTAGTAGGTAGGTAGGTAGGTAGTTGGTAGTAGGTAGGTGTAGTAGGTACCGTACCTGGTAAGACTTGGTAAAAGAGAAGAGCAGACAGTCCTCCCCAATACCTGCATGCAATAAATGTCAGAAGAAGCTTAAGGAAATAACTATACGATGTGCTAGCTTAAGGCCTATTTTAAGAAATTTTAACTGGGCTTAACATACGTTTTCACAGTATGTGTGTAGTCTTCTAACTTCAGTCGCTGGCAGGACTGGTTCTCTCCGGGCACGGCGGCTTCGTCCACCAGAAGAAGTTAGCTTGCAGTGATTAATTCGGTGAATTCCGTCTCAACTTCGGATATTTCCGGCCGTGAAAAACTATCCGTATTTCTAAACTAAATATGTAAACTGCTTATACCGTATTTCTGGCCGTGAAAAACTATCCCATACGGCCGCGAGATTTCTAAAAAATAATTCTTCGTCAATGTTAGAATATTTGACGCCGTTTTCACCGTCCGAAACGCGTAATAAGCTTTAAAAAAAATATTTTTTCAAATGCTCGAATCTCATTGGTTCTGGTGTTTGATGACGATTTTCGTTGAAGATAACGAGGTTGGTCTTAACGTATTTTAATTACTAATGAGAGGTTTCATTAGATTGTGAATCAAAGAACGACGGGTGAAGCAAACTCCTATTGAACTTTTTCGCAATTGTTTTATGCAAACTTCCGCATCCGGTCGATGGCGCCCACCATTGAGCGCTTTCATTTTAGAAATATTTTTGCAAATACTCGACTCTCATTGGGTCCGGTGTTTGGTGATGCGTTTTGTTGAAGATAACCAGGCCCGTGCGGGCCGATGTTGGTCTTAAATTATTTTATTAATACATCGGAGGTGCATAAGATTGTGAATCAAACGACGACGGGTGAAAGAAACTCCTAATGAACGTTTTAATTTGTTATGCATACTTCCGCATCCGCAAGATGGCTGCGCCCACTGCGCTTCGGATTCTCGAGCCAAGGCATAATCAGGTTTTCAACATAATACGTACTCGTTTATTGACAACACCGGCTTTGCCGGCTACTAGTACCGACTGCAAAACCGCAATGAGCCGGCGAAGCCAAAACCTCTTGCCACTATTTTACCCATCACCATGGCATCAGTAGGTTAGGTAGTTGGTAGTAGGTAGGTAGGTAGTTGGTAGTAGGTAGGTAGGTAGTTGGTAGTAGGTAGGTGTAGTAGGTACCGTACCTGGTAAGACTTGGTAAAAGAGAACAGCAGACAGTCCTCCCCAATACCTGCATACCTCTTGCCACTATTTTACCCATCACCATGGCATCAGTAGGTTAGGTAGTTGGTAGTAGGTAGGTAGGTAGTTGGTAGTAGGTAGGTGTAGTAGGTACCGTACATGGTAAGACTTGGTAAAAGAGAAGAGCAGACAGTCCTCCCCAATACCTGCATACCTCTTGCCACTATTTTACCCATCACCATGGCATCAGTAGGTTAGGTAGTTGGTAGTAGGTAGGAAGGTAGTTGGTAGTAGGTAGGTGTAGTAGGTACCGTACCTGGTAAGACTTGGTAAAAGAGAAGAGCAGACAGTCCTCCCCAATGGCAATACCTGCATACAATACAATAAATGTCACAAGAAGCTTAAGGAAGTAACTATACGATGTGCTAGCTTAAGGCCTATTTTTAGCTGGGCTTAACATACGTTTTCACAGTGTGTAGTTTTCTAACTTCAGTCGCTGTCAGGCGCCAGGGCTGGTTCTCTGACTCTCCGGGCACGGCAGCTTCGTCCACCAGAAGACGTTAGCTTGCAGTGATTAATTCGGTGAATTACATCTCAACTTCGGATATTTCCGGCCGTGAAAAACTATCCGTATTTCTAAACTAAATATGTAAACCGCTTATACCATATTTCTGGCCGTGAAAAACTATCCCGTACGGACGCGAGATTTCTAAAAAATAATTCTTCGTCAATGTTAGAATTTTTGACGCCGTTTTCACCGTCCGAAACGCGTAATAATATTTTTTCAAATGCTCGAATCTCATTGGTTCTGGTGCTTGATGACGATTTTCGTTGAAGATAACGAGGTTGGTCTTAACGTATTTTAATTACTAATTAGAGGTTTCATGAGATTGTGAATCAAAGAACGACGGGTGAAACAAACTCCTATTGAATTTTTTCGCAATTGTTTTATGCAAACTTCCGCATCCGGTCGATGGCTGTCTCCAGCACTCCATCCAGTGAGTGATTTCATTTTAGAAATCTTTTTTCAAATGCTCGAATCTCATTGGGTCCGGTGTTTGGTGACGCGTTTTGTTGAAGATAACCAGGCCCGTGCGGGCCGATGTTGGTCTTAAATTATTTTATTAATACATCGGAGGTGCATAAGATTGTGAATCAAACGACGACGGGTGAAAGAAACTCCTAATGAACGTTTTAAATTTGTTATGCATACTTCCGCATCCGCAAGATGGCTGCCTCCACTGCGCTTCGGATTCTCGAGCCAAGGCATAATCAGGTTTTCAACATAATACGTACTCGTTTATTGACAACACCGGCTTCGCCGGCTACTAGTACTGACTGCAAAGCCGCAATGAGCCGGCGAAGCCAAAACCTCTTGCCACTATTTTACTCATCACCATGGCATCAGTAGGTTAGGTAGTTGGTAGTAGGTAGGTAGGTAGTTGGTAGTATGTAGGTAGGTAGTTGGTAGTAGGTAGGTGTAGTAGGTACCGTACCTGGTAAGACTTGGTAAAAGAGAACAGCAGACAGTCCTCCCCAATACCTGCATACATCTTGCCACTATTTTACCCATCACCATGGCATCAGTAGGTTAGGTAGTTGGTAGTAGGTAGGTAGGTAGTTGGTAGTAGGTAGGTGTAGTAGGTACCATACATGGTAAGACTTGGTAAAAGAGAAGAGCAGACAGTCCTCCCCAATACCTGCATACCTCTTGCCACTATTTTACCCATCACCATGGCATCAGTAGGTTAGGTAGTTGGTAGTAGGTAGGTAGGTAGTTGGTAGTAGGTAGGTGTAGTAGGTACCGTACCTGGTAAGACTTGGTAAAAGAGAACAGCAGACAGTCCTCCCCAATACCTGAATACCTCTTGCCACTATTTTACCCATCACCATGGCATCAGTAGGTTAGGTAGTTGGTAGTAGGTAGGTAGGTAGTTGGTAGTAGGTAGGTGTAGTAGGTACCATACATGGTAAGACTTGGTAAAAGAGAAGAGCAGACAGTCCTCCCCAATACCTGCATACCTCTTGCCACTATTTTACCCATCACCATGGCATCAGTAGGTTAGGTAGTTCGTAGTAGGTAGGTAGGTAGTTGGTAGTAGGTAGGTGTAGTAGGTACCGTACCTGGTAAGACTTGGTAAAAGAGAAGAGCAGACAGTCCTCCCCAATGGCAATACCTGCATACAATACAATAAATGTCACAAGAAGCTTAAGGAAGTAACTATACGATGTGCTAGCTTAAGGCCTATTTTTAACTGGGCTTAACATACGTTTTCACAGTAAGTGTGTAGTCTTCTAACTTCAGTCGCTGTCAGGCGCCAGGGCTGGTTCTCTGACTCTCCGGGCACGGCAGCTTCGTCCACCAGAAGACATTAGCTTGCAGTGATTAATTCGGTGAATTCCATCTCAACTTCGGATATTTCCGGCCGTGAAAAACTATCCGTATTTCTAAACTAAATATGTAAACCGCTTATACCATATTTCTGGCCGTGAAAAACTATCCCGTACGGCCGCGAGATTTCTAAAAAATAATTCTCGTCAATGTTAGAATTTTTGACGCCGTTTTCACCGTCCGAAACGCGTAATAATATTTTTTCAAATGCTCGAATCTCATTGGTTCTGGTGCTTGATGACGATTTTCGTTGAAGATAACGAGGTTGGTCTTAACGTATTTTAATTACTAATTAGAGGTTTCATGAGATTGTGAATCAAAGAACGATGGGTGAAACAAACTCCTATTGAACTTTTTCGCAATTGTTTTATGCAAACTTCCGCATCCGGTCGATGGCTGTCTCCAGCACTCCATCCAGTGAGCGCTTTCATTTTAGAAATATTTTTGCAAATGCTCAACTCTCATTGGGTCCGGTGTTTGGTGACGCATTTTGTTGAAGATAACCAGGCCCGTGCGGGCCGATGTTGGTCTTAAATTATTTTATTAATACATCGGAGGTGCATAAGATTGTGAATCAAACGACGACGGGTGAAAGAAACTCCTAATGAACGTTTTAAATTTGTTATGCATACTTCCGCCTCCGCAAGATGGCTGCGCCCACTGCGCTTCGGATTCTCGAGCTAAGGCATAATCAGGTTTTCAACATCATACGTACTCGTTTATTGACAACACCGGCTTCGCCGGCTATAATAAGATCATACGTACTCGTTTATTGACAACACCGGCTTCGCCGGCTATAATAAGATCATTCAATCGTTTGTGGTTGCCAAAATATAAAAGTACCCGCAATGCAGGTGGGGTGGGGTGGGGAGGGGGAGGGGAGGGGAGGGGAGGGGAGGGGAGGTGGAGATGGAGAGGGAGAGGGTGCATGTCCTAGCACTAAGGGGATAGCGGGGAGTGGTATGGGAGGAAAGTGCATGTCCAAGCGTTGTGGAGTATCATACATGTCACGTGACCAACTATTTTGCACAATATAACTATGTGACCCACATCATTGATATTCATGACCAAATAACCCAATCGCACGCAATCATACATGTCACATGACTGCTCAAGTCAATTGTGCATCGCGTGCACATAAATCTTGTAACGTACAGAAAAAAATACTAAAACCACGGGGGCTATGACATTGTATGTCTTTTTCCCCTTGTTAATTTTGCATTTGGTTTCTGAATTTTGAGAGTTTCGAATTTTTCATTTGGTCCGATTTAAACACAAATTTCCATTGGTCACTTTTTCTAAATGTTCCCAATGGAGCGCTTGATGCAGATATCAGATCCCACTTGCTGTGTTGACATGTCAGTTTTCTCCAAACATTCCTCTTGCCCTTGTCCCACGTGGAGCATATGGACAAGCTTGTCGATGTTCCTTGGCCGACTCAGGATGAAATTCCTTTTGGCCTTTGAGTGCGGTATTAGTCACCGTTGAACCTGCAGTTCGGTTGCGTCTTTCGTTGTTCTTTGTCATAGATTTAGCATATTCCTTTTATTAATTATATTTAATCATTATTTTTAAAAATCTTGTCTTTGCATCACGTCATGTTTTGTGAACTTTTCAAAAGTAAAACCTCCATTTGATTTTGTTGAACAGGTTAATGTTACATTTAATTTTTCTTTTTTTAATTGTTTTTCAGGCAATTAACATTGACATTGTGGACACCTCTTCGGGAGGAAGCAATGCTGTGGGCTTTCCCAATTTTTCTCTCTTCCTGTTGCTCAAGAATTTTGTTTGTAAAATTGGTGAAGAGGCCGAGTTGTGCATGGGGCTGTATGATGGGCAGGAGAGTGCCTTCATCAGGTAAGCGGGCTAATGGAAAGTAAATATTAATAACGATGCTGAACAGCAACGACTTTGGATGAATATCCCATATCAATCAGAAGATGTTTTCTTTTTCATGATAAAAAATTTCCGTTATGTACACTGTTGATTTGTTTATTTATTTTCTTGGATTTATTTATTTATTTATTTATGTTACTTATTTTATTTTATTTTTTTACTTATTTTAATTTACTTTTTTTTTACAGTTCTTATTTATTCATTTATTTATTTTGTTTCTTTTTACATCTTCTAAGACTCGTTTTTACATCTTTTTTTTTTTTTTTTTTTTTTACAGACACCAGACGAGACTTTTGGGGGAAATGCCGTAACTTCCATTACCCACAAAGGTCTTGTCCGGTGTCTCTATCTGCATGTGTGCATAATGTAGAACTCGTAATGCTCTGGGTCTTTTGTGACGTTTTTTCCTCCCTGCAGTTAATGGAGCAATTTAGGAGAACTACCCCCACCCTTCCCCTAGGAATTCAACACACAGGGTGTCTCTGCTCTATCCTCGACATGCTGAGAACGTTCTTCATTTTTAAAAAGCTTTTTAAAGTATCACTTTACAGTTTTTGGTATGACTGGGTCAGGGCTGGAATCAGATTGCCACCGCCCAGACTCTGAGCGGATATGTAACCACCATCCCACCATGTGTATTACTTGTATTCATAACTAGCTGAAGTACCTGGCGTTGCCCAGGTAAGGGAGCGGGGGGGGGGGGGGGGGGGGCTGGGAGAGGGAAAGGAAGAAGGGTGGGAGGGTGGGGAGAGGAGGAGAACAAATTTACCCATGCGAAAAGTGCTTTAACCTCAGCGTTGCCCAGGTAAAAAAGGAAATTGTAATACCACCAGGTGGCGCTACATGATACGCATTTACATCGAGAATTTACCCCACCCCTCTACCCCACCCCCGGCACCCCCACACCTCCACCAGACATGCCCAAAGGCCCCTTTCTATTATCCCCCATAATATTCTTTTACACGACCCCATAAGTACACAACATTTACCAATAATTAAAACACATTTTTATTTACACTTAGGTTTTATTCACACGTTAATTTCCATTGCATCAAGACATTGTACACGCCATTCAATTTCACCCACCTGAAAACCTCACCACTCCACTTGCCACAACCTTTGCTTCAACACACGGGACTGTTCACCTTCCTCATAGTCATTACCTTATCTACCTGACCATGATTGTATGCCGCGGCTTGGAGGCGAAGCAAGGTTAGTGCAGCAGCGTCAAAACAGTTGTCGTTTGTGGTTGGCCAGCAACCTGCCATGGTACGAAGTTATTTGTGCTCGGTATCCTCAGGCCTGGTAAGTTCGAGGAGAACCAGGGACTCCCCCACGTAGTACCCTGAAACCCTCCGCCATCACAATGTATGTGTGTGTGGATATATATATATATATATATATATATATATATATATATATATATATATATATATCGGGGTTAAATGTGTAAAGAAGGAAGGATTTTTGATCACAATTGGTTTTCATAATGATTTCCATAATAATTGAACGATATTTTAAATTTTTGTCTCCTTTTTAGTGAGAACTATGTTGTACGCTGGGGCCAACAAGGTCTACCTAAGCAACTGGAGTTGCTCAACAACATGCATGTGCTTTTTACCGTAAGGAAATGTGATTAGTTATGCCTCCTCCGCTGAAGTCGCTGGAGGCATTATGTTTTCGGGTTGTCGGTCCAGCTGTCCATCCGTCCGTCCGTGATAAGTTTTCGTTAACTTAAGAACGGTTGAAGAGATCAAAGTCAAATATGGTAGAAGTATGTAGAATGAATAACTGAGTAGATTTTGGGGTCAAGAGGTTAAAGGTCAAAGGTCAGATGTCTTGTTAAGTAAAAATTCTGTTACTGAGCTAATGTGTGAATCAGTGATGGGATTTTCACCAAACTTGGTATGATGATGATACAGAGATGAACTGATTAGATTTCGGCATCATAGGTCAGAGATAAGGTCAGGTAAAGATGTGATACTTGAGAACAGCTGAAGGGTGTTAAATCATACCTGGTACAAGTATCTTCTTACTATAATTCACCAAATGTCCGTCTGTCCGTTCGAAGGTACCGCAAAAACGGCTCAACCGATCGCAACGATATTTTGGGTGGGTATTCCTGGGACCCTGTTAGTAAAATAGGCTATATTGTTTTTCCAATTTTTCCAAGTTTTCCAATTTTCCAATTTTCCAGTTTTTCCAAACACGATGGAATAATATTTACCGATATGAACAGTGATGTGGCTTTTGTTGAAATTCCACAAATACTGTTTATTCTACGTACCAGGAGAGTAGATCGACTCCTGACGAACTCTTCCTATATAAACGTGCAGCTCCAAAGTAACATGGCAGCATGTGCAAAGCGACTGTGAAACAGGTGTAGCGGCTGCTTCCGTTTTGCAGAATTCAATCTTTTTTCTAAATGGGCGCCATGTATTGTTTAGATTTTCATGATTTACGTGTGATATGATTCAACGGATGTTTTTATGAATCGTTAACAAAAAAAAAGCCTTCAATTTCTGATATATTGCCTTTTCATTTGGGCCTTCCAATTGAAGCCCTACCCATAGGGCGGGTACCGTTGCTAGTATGTATAATGATATAATAATGTAGGCGGAGGGATATCGGTCGAAGTTGCGACGTCAAAGTGCCGTTCTAGTTTTTTTCTATTTGGTTGCAATTCTCCTAAACCGCTCAGATCTTGGAAGCTCTAAGTGAATTAATTTTTTTCACAAACAAATGTGAATTTTTGTTTTTCTTTTTTTTTCAAACAAATGTTGAGAGAGGAATACTAACCACCTATTCTCATCTAAAGTACTTCGAAACTGCAGGTTCATTCCCCGATTCATGTTCCAGTTCATGTTCAAAGTATAACATTTAATTGAAAGTGAGTTGTTTTTTTTTATCATAAACTGACATTTGTACATACATAGACAGACAGAAAGATAAAGTGATCCTGCAATTGCTTAACCCCGCTTTTCACTTCACATGCGTGAGTTAACTATCGGAGTCTCTCGTAATGAGGCTGAAACACACATCGCAGGCAAGTCTTCACTCTCGCATCACAGGCAAGTCTGCGCTCTCGCATCGCAGGCAAGTCTGCGCTCTCGCATCGCAGGCAAGTCTGCGCTCTCGCATCGCAGGCAAGTCTGCGCTCTCGCATCGCAGGCAAGTCTGCACTCTCGCATCGCAGGCAAGTCTGCGCTCTCGCATCGCAGGCAAGTCTGCGCTCTCGCATCACAGGCAAGTCTGCGCTCTCGCATCGCAGGCAAGTCTGCGCTCTTGCATCGCAGGCAAGTCTGCGCTCTCGCATCGCAGGCAAGTCTGCGCTCTCGCATCGCAGGCAAGTCTGCGCTCTCGCATCGCAGGCAAGTCTGCGCTCTCGCATCGCAGGCAAGTCTGCGCTCTCGCATCGCAGGCAAGTCTGCGCTCTCGCATCGCAGGCAAGTCTGTGCTCTCAGTTTTCTGGAGTCTGTTTTCCAACATTGCTCCCTGTGCTCTCTCAGTTTTCTGGAGTCTGTTTTCCAACATTGCTCCCTATGCTCTCTCAGTCCTCCAAACCTCCTGGGCAACTCAAGGATATACACGTTCTTTCAGTAAACCACTTCTGGTTAAACTTCTGAAATCTAGGCTGACTGCACACCACAACTCTTTTTATTCCTCACTCCTCCCATCTATGGAGCTGTCTGCCAGAGGCTGTTCTGCTTCAATCTTCTCTCCACGGCCTTAAGCAGGCAATGCAGTGCCACTTGGTGCCATCCACCATTCTGAACCATGACGTTTATTACTGCAATGAACCCTTCCCAACCCAACCCAACCCTGTTGCTGATTTCAGTGTATCCTCCCTCTCTCTATAATATCCATCTGTCTACCTCTCTCCCTCTCTCTCTCCCCATGGTTCGGTGGGTAGCTCGGCAACCATGGACACCGATTGAATTCACCAAGTCGAGCAGGGTCCTCGCTCCTTAACTACCACATTACCTTACCTGTGGATTGGTAGTCCCAATTGGGGATCTGCACCCTCGAGGTCCACCCGTCTACTTAATACGTATGGCTGAGCAAGCCGTGGATCAACACTGTAACATCAACACTGCAACATCAACACTGTAACACTTCATCTCTCAACACTGTAACACCCTAAGATTTGACCAGAGAAGTGGTACACAGACACAGTTCTGTTACAATGCGAGAGTATGATAATTACAAATCATTAGAAAAGTACATATGCAATAAGTTAATATTATTAGTCCCCTACCGGTGTACACCGGAGGGGACATATAGGTTTGCACGCCGTCCCTCCGTCCCTCCGTCCGTCAGTCCGTCAGTCTGTCAGTCCGTCAGTCCGCCACGCAAAGAACAGTTTTCCGGACTTTTTTTCTAAACGCTTAATGCTAATGATTTCAAACTTGGCACATGGTTTCCTCATGATAAGTTACAGGTCAAGTTCGAACTTCACGACGTTTCGATCATTTTTGACAAAGTTATGGCACTTTGAACATTGGTAATTCTGATAATTCTGATGAACCTTAACTCAGTGCCATTTAAAGTTTTAATTTCCTTTAAAAACGATTTTCTCTGCAATAATAGGGCCGATTGAGATAAAAATTTTCACCATATGATGGACTCGGTCTGTAGAATATTTTATTGGTAATTATGACGTCACAGGTCACGTGGTTCAGCCGCCATATTGTTTTTCGTGAAAACACGAAAACCCCTTTTTCTCTGCAACGGCTGAAGAGATCGAGGCCAACCTTTGCAGGCAGAATCAGATACCCATGACGAACAAAAAAGTCAGTGAGCATGACGTCATGCATCACATGGTTTCAGAGTTATGACGTTTTTAAGCGTGAACCTTCAATAACCGAGCTCCTCCCTCATTTTTGATCCAATCGAGGGGAAACTTCACAGATCTGTTCAGCACTAAAATGTCCTTTTGGAATTTGCGATAGGGCACGTGGTTTGGCAGATATCGTTAATAAAACGAAAATAATTTAAAAAATGGATATCTCTTGTTTATTCTTGAGTTCTCCTCAAGCCGCACTGCGCGTCCTCAGCCTCATCTCACGAACTTCAACAGCGCGACACAGCGCGTGCCTTCCAGAGGGGCGGAGCCAAGCCGAGCAACATATATATACACATCGATCATTGATCGTGAACCGAAAAATATAATAAATTACTGATGGTTTCAGAGTTATGACGTTTTTAAGCATGAATCTTTAAAACCGAGCCCCTCCCTCATTTTTGATCCAATCGAGGGGAAACTTCACAAATCTGTTCAGCATGTCAGTCTACTAAAATGTCCTTTTGAAATTTGCGATAGGGCACGTGGTTTGGCAGATATCGTTAATTAAACGAAAAAAAAAAAATGGATATCTCTTGAATCGCTAGAACCTCAGGCCGTGAGTTGGTAATAATTTATATAATTCACACAGTGCAACACGTGCAGGCCGCTCCACGGAGCGACCTTGCGGGCTTATCAATGAGACGGGGCGTGACACACGTGTCTCAGCATACCTCAGATCAAGTTTGAAAACCAGCATCAACCGTGCATAAATTTGCATATTCGATCATTTTTGACAAAGTTATGGCACTTTGAACTTTGGTAGGGGACATGTATTGCAGCGCAATACTCAGAATGCTTGTTTAGCTTAAATACTTTGGTAAATGCTTCCCACTTATCCTGCCAAGCTCGAGCCTTCTTGGTTGTTTCCTGCCAAGCAAGTTACAACCTGGTCTATGTTTATTAGTCCCATACCGGTGTACACCGGAGGGGACTATAGGTTTGCACGCCATCCCTACGTCCGTCAGTCTGTCAGTCCATCAGTCCGTCAGTCCGTCACGCAAAGAACAGTTTTCCGGACTTTTTTTTCTAAACGCTTAAAGCTAATGATTTCAAACTTGGCACATGGTTTCCTCATGATAAGTTACAGGTAAAGTTCGAACCTCACGACATTTCGATCATTTTTGACAAAGTTATAGCACTTTGAACTTTGGGAATTCTGATAATTCTGATGATCCTTATCTCAGTGCCATTTTAAGTTTTAATTTCCTTTAAAAAAGATTTTCTCTGCAATAATTGGACGGATTCAGATCAAATTTTCACCATATGATGGACTCGGTCTGTAGAATATTTTAATGGTAATTATGACGTCACAGGTCACGTGGTCGGCCGCCATATTGTTTTTCGTGAAAACACGGAAACCCATTTTTCTCTGCAACGGCTGAACAGATCGAGGCCAAACCTTGCAGGCAGAATCACATACCCATGACGAACAAAAAAGTCATCGAGCATGACGTCATGCATCACATGGTTTCAGAGTTATGACGTTTTTAAGCATGAACCTTCAATAACCGAGCTCCTCCCTCATTTTTGATCCAATCGAGGGGAAACTTCACAGATCTGTTCAGCACTAAAATGTCCTTTTGGAATTTGCGATAGGGCACGTGGTTTGGTAGATATCGTTAATTAAACGAAAATAATTTTAAAAATGGATATCTCTTGTTTATTCTCGAGTTCTCCTCAAGCCGCACTGCGCGTCCTCAGCCTCATCTCACGAACGTCCACAGCGCGACACAGCGCGCACCTTCCGGAGGGGCGGGGCCAAGCCGAGCAACATATATATACACATCGATCATTGATCGTGAACCGAAAAATATAATAAATTACTGATGGTTTCAGAGTTATGACGTTTTTAAGCATGAACCTTTAAAACCGAGCTCCTCCCTCATTTGTGATCCAATCGAGGGGAAACTTCACATGTCTGTTCAGCATGTCAATCGACTAACATGTCCTTTTGGAATTTGCCATAGGGCACGTGGTTTGGCAGATATCGTTAATTAAACGAAAATATTTTTTAAAAATGGATATCTATTGTTTATTCTCGAGTTCTTCTCAAGCCGCACCGCATGCCCTCAGCCTCATCTGGCGAACGTCAACAGCGCGACACAGCGCGCGCTTTCTGGAGGGGCGGAGCCAAGCCGAGCAACATATATATACACATCGATCATTGATCGTGAACTGGAAAATAAAAGAAATTACTGATATTTAGCGACTCGAAAGGTTCTTTATCAACAACTTATTTTCTCGTGCTTCTGCTGACCTGTCTGCAAGGTGTATAAATCGAAGTCCCGAGTGTGAATCACAGGTGAGCCCGTCCTGAGGTAATTAGCGATTGGGAACGATTCAGAACCTGTGGGTGAATAACCCTTTTTAATTTCCCCAACAGTTTTCCGGACGACAGACTGCCGGTAGGGGACATGTATTGCAGCGCAATACTCAGAATGCTTGTTGCATTAAATTACATTTGGCTGAATGGTGTCTTCAAGGCCTCAAGGGTGTCAATTTGTGCTGAAGCTTTCACCCTTCCACCTATATTAGGTGTAGGCTGTTATTAGTCCCCTACCGGTGTACACCGGAGGGGCCTATAGGTTTGCACGCCGTCCCTCCGTCTGTCCATCTGCCAGTTCGTCAGTCTGTCTGTCCGTCACGCAAAGAACAGTTTTCCGGACTTTTTTTCTAAACTCTTAATGCTTACGATTTCAAACTTGGTACATGGTTTCCTCATGACAAGCTACGGATGAATTTCGAATTTCACGACGTTTCGATCATTTTTGACAAAGTTATGGCACTTTGAACTTTGGGAATTCTGATAATTCTGATGATCCTTATCTCAGTGCCATTTTAAGCTTTAATTTCCTTTAAAAAAGATTTTCTCTGTAATAATAGGACCAATTGAGATCAAATTTTCACCGTAGAGGGGACTCGGTCTGTACAATATTTAAATGGTAATTATGACGTCACAGGTCACGTGGTTCGACCGCCATATTGTTTTTCGTGAAAACACGAAAACCCCTTTTTCCCTGCAACGGCTGAACAGATCGAGGCCAAACTTTGCAGACAGAATCGCATACCCATGTCGAACAAAAAAGGCAGCGAGCATGACGTCATGCGTCACATGGTTTTAGAGGTATGAAGTTTTTAAGCATGAACCTTTAAAACCGAGCTCCTCCCTCATTTGTGATCCAATCGAGGGGAAACTTCACAGATCTGTTCAGCATGTCAGTCTACTAAAATGTTCTTTTGGAATTTGCGATAGGGCACGTGGTTTGGCAGATATCGTTAAACGAAAATATTTTTGAAATGGATATCTCTTGTTTATTCTAGAGTTCTCCTCAAGCCGCACCGCCCGCCCTCAGCCTCGTCTCGTGAACGTCAAATGTGCGACACAGCGTGCGCTTTCCGGAGGGGCGGAGCCAAGCCGAGCAACATATGTATACACATCGATCATTGATCGTGAACCGGACAATATAATAAATTACTGATATTTAGCGACTCGAAAGGTTCTTTATCAACAACTTATTTTCTCGTGCTTGTGCTGACCTGTCTGCAAGGTGTATAAATCGAAGTCCCCAGTGCGAATCACAGGTGAGCCCGTCCTGAGGTAATTAGCGATTGGGAACGATTCAGAACCTGTGGATAAATAACCCTTGGTAATTTCCCCAACAGTTTTCCGGACGACAGACTGCCGGTAGGGGACATGTATTGCAGCGCAATACTCAGAATGCTTGTTCCTTTTATCCCGGTCTAACTGCTATCGATACTTACGATATATATAGTTAGTCTAACTAACCTTGTCAATTGTTCGGTGTCATCAGTGGTGGTAGAAGCAGAAATCTTCCTGTAGATCTCTAGGTTTTTGTCCTGACCAGAGCTTCTCAGAAATGGTGACATTTTATTTCTGCATTTTATGGAACCAACTGAGTAGAACATGCTCCATTTGTTAATTCTTCAATTACTTACCAAGTTGGATATTCTTTAACCACCAACCCTCTCCTTTTAGTGTAGTTCACACTTGGCATATTTTTCTTTCCCACATCTTCCATTCAGACACTCGGGCAAAGCCTACTTTAACACTAGAACTACCAGTCTCACCCACCTACCAAATAGCTCAAAAATCTCTGTCCGTGAGCCCTGGCCGCCGTGACATGTTTACTGTATAGCGTGAATACAGTACACTGTCTGAAATCGAATGAATGAACGAACGAATGAAAAATTTGGAAATTTTACATGCACTTCCTGCTTAACAGATTCGGCACACAGAGATGAAATCTCATCGAAACATGTATTGATAATAACTTATCTCAAATTACAATTCATCAATGCTGAACCCATGTGTTTTATGCAATGCATTTCCTTAGCGGTCAAATTGACCGCAGTGGCGGTTTTAGGTATAATTTGCCTGTAACGCAAATGTGGTTGAGGTCAGGAGGTCAATATTTTGTATGAATATTCAACACCCAGAATCAAGAAAGGTCAAGGAAAATCAAAACTGTGAACAAAAAAAATTACACTCATAGTCGACTACCAAACATGTGCTTGCGGTCAAATTGACCGCTCCGGGGATTCTAGTGTTAATGTTGGAACCCATCTGTGGATCGGTCCCATCGGCCGATGGGTCTGACCCATCTGTGGATGCACGAGAAATGACAATGCAGACCCATCGGCCGATGGGTCTGCATTGTCATTTCTCGTGCATCCACAGATGGGTCAGACCCATCGGCCGATGGGACCGATCCACAGATGGGTTCCAACATTAAGACTCCACACGACTGTCTGACGTAGACTTGCCAGCTTTCACCGGTGATCACTCGCTTCTTCTTCAAAGTCCTATTCTTATATGAGCATGCTTCTCTTTCCCATACTTTTCAACTGTTGTTCATAAATGACAATTGAAAAAGGGGAATCACAAAAATGAACCCAGCCTCAAATCATCGAGCAAGCAGCACAAGTGAGCTTTGCCAAACAACTGGCGTATTGATACAGGCAATTAATGAATGTGCCAAGTATAATGCTACAGTTGCTCAGGGTTCATAAATTATGAAGGATGTATTTACGCTAACCAGAGGCAGAAGAAGAAGAAGAAGCGTACACAAGCCGATATGCTATTGTTTGGGATTGTCATTTTGAATGAAGAATATTCCTTCAGCAGCATCTAAGTTTTCCGCAACTGCTTGATGCTGCGCATTTATAATATTGTGCTTGCTTCATTAGGTATCCTGTCCTGGAATTGCTCGTTTCTCGGTGTAGCATTGACAAAGTGGGATTACTTAATTTTGTGTGGCCGAATATCATTCGAGTTCTCTGTTCTGCTTTGCTTTGTACAATTTTTTAAACGATTTTTGCTGTAGTTGTTTTGGTGTATTGCTATTTGGTTATTAAGGCACTGGGTAAATGAATCACTGTTCCCTATACATGGCAAATTAGCTCCACTGGGACTCTACTATAGATCCTAAATGTTTTTAGCCGCGTCGCAGACGCTGCTCATAGAGTGCCCTCTGCTGTTGTTGTTGTTGTTGTTCTTCTTGTTCTTCTTCTTGTTCTTGCAGAGAAGACAAAACCTCAAAGCTCCACCCATTCTGGGAACCATAGCTCCACCCATTCTGGGAGAGCCTTCATATAAACAAATATCCACCATTTTATTAACTCGCATAGCTTTGAGGCCTGTTTTGTAGGCCCGTGGTGTCTTCCTCTCTCACACAGTTTTATTTCAAATCAAATTCGATATATCATTTCATTTTTCACAGTCACTAACATAGTTTTAGACTCGGTTGAAAAAAAACGGGAAGAAAATCCGATGAAAGTTGCCCTTTATAGAACGAAATGAATTCTCAAAGGCCTGTAACTTCAAGTCCATTGAGATTTTTTTTTTTTAAAGCGCGGCATGGTCAGTCATACACCGCCCGAAATAAGAGATGGGAAAATGCCGAGATATATATATTTTGTTTAAATCGCGGCATGGGCAGTCATACACCGCCCGAAATAACAGACGGGAAAATGCCGAGATATATTAAAAATTCGTCCATTTGATGACAATCGTCACGATGAAATATTTAATTTATACGTCGTCACAATAATGTGGAGAGAGGAGCATAGCTTCGTTCACGTGTCGCCACACACGGGAAATTGCCGAGATATATATTTTTTAAATCGCGGCATGGTCAGTCATACACCGCCTGAAATAACAGACGGGAAAATGCCGAGATATATTAAAAATTCGTCGCCACACATGGGAAATTGCCGAGATATATTTTCACTTTGCACAAAAATAACATCAAGTAATCGAATCAATAGGAATGTCCTGTGCCTATAACATCGACGTTATAGGCACAGCTGCATCTAGGCATTGTGTAACATCGACGCGGCTTTTGTTTTAGTTAAAACTTTTTGTACTTGTTGTTATTTAGCGTTCAGGAAAAGACGTCCGAGATGTTCAGATTCTGAGTCGATCCTTTATTTATTAAAATTATAAATTTATTTATAATAAAAATTATATTTTATTAAATTAAATTTAATTAAATTATTAAATTTATTAAATTAAATATTAAAAAATTTAAAAAATTATATTTAAATAATAAATTTATTAAAATTTATTAAAACCACTACCAACCAAATTGTCCAACCTCTCCAAAAACCACTGCTGGGAAACTCCGTTAACCCAAAGCTAAAGCGTGTTCAACACTCACATAAATGAGCGATGTAAACACAAATCAAGCTGTAGAAACCTTCTCCAAAAGTAGCCATAGCACTGTTGTTAGAGGCATGTATGGCGGAACAAGGCTTACCTCTGACCCTGTATCCACAATAAAACAAAGTCCTGAAGTACGATCCACAAGGAAGAGAAGATGATTGACGTATGGCGCAGGTGAACATGCCACCATTTGTTGTGGGACTCGTCATTTTGCTGCATCTGGTATGAGCACGGTGCTCTGGCACAGTATGAGCACTGATGAACATTAGCACCGATGGTCATTTGGTACCATCACCAATCTGGAGTGTTCACGGTAGGTGAAGGCGAATGATGGTGTGAGGTGCGGTGTTTCTCTGTGTCCCTACAAAGGGTACACGAAGATGGACACGACTGGTATTGTGCAGCATTGAGCTCCAGGACGAGCCTCTTAAGGTCTGCCATTTCAGATTGTAGCTGTGCTATGTGTTGTGGTGGAGGTGCCACATTGACCAGGGTCGGTGTACTGGTGTACATGAGATGAACAGCCAGATCCGCAGGGGTAGTTAGTGCCAGCTGTGCATTAGCTGCAAGTATCATGTGCATGTGTGTTGGTAAATGTTCCAAGAACAGCTCATGAAGCAGAGACTGGTCGAAGGTGGCATGGCGGTCACCGCGGAGCTATTGCATATGACCAGTAGTTGTATGGGTCTCCCATCTCCTAAATCCCTGGCTGTAAGAAGTTGTTGAAAGCGGCGGTGCTCCGAGGGGGGCAGGGTGGTCTTCAAAATCGTGTACGGGTTGTTCGTTGAAGGTTGTAGTAAAATATATCTCACCTCCATCACACACTGTGTTGACAAGGAGCCAATAATGTATTTGAACCGCATCAGGGGAAGTAATGTACCGGGTATCAAATTGGGTTTCGCCCTAAGTAAACCATGGCTGTTAGTCCGTGGGCTGAGTAGGGTTTACATGCACCCCCCCCCCCCCCCCACAACTTAACTTCCCGGGTATGTCCATGTACCCCCCACCCTAGGGGTTAGGAAAAACCATGTTCACAGAAAAAAAACTCATTCCCAAGGTACCTCCCACGCATATTTTGATGTTACCCCCCCCCCCCCCCCCCCTGTGTCAGTGATTTCCGAAAATTATGGGTAGGCGAAATTCAAATGGCCATAACTTTTTACCTCGTCATCCTATGGTTGCATATGACCCCTCAAAATGTTTGTCCTGGGACACTCTTTACAATGATATGTGTTATATGCAAATGAGGCCACTAATGAGGTCACCAGAGGTCAAACTATGAGGGAATGAGTTTTTTTTCTGTTAACATGGTTTTTCCTAACCCCTAGGGTGGGGGGTACATGGACATACCCGGGAAGTTAAGTTGTGGGGGGGGGGGTGCATTTAAACCCTACTCAGCCCACGGACTATGTGGATCATTACGCAGGAATGGCGGTTGCTTCATCAAAATCGTTGCTGGTTGCGTGTTTGCATCTCCGTGTCCGTCCATTTGGATCACATCAGGGTCAGCAATTTAGCATGGAAAAAAGACGTCCGAGACGTTTGGATTCCGAGTCATTAGTTTTATTCAACCACAACAATCCAACCTCTCCAAAAAAAACCCTGCCGGGAAAAACCCTGTAAAACCAAAGCGCATTCATATATTACGAAAACAAAGGCAAAATGATGCAACTACTGTTCGTTATCGCACAATGACAAGGGCTCGTTTGATTACATGATTGTTTGATTGTGGATTAGATAGTTCGAGTTCCCAAACCTGTTGAGCAACATCGCAACAAATTGCAAATGCACTTGTTTATTCTTTTTCTGCACAATTCCCGCACTTACAGGACTTGGGACCCAGAGACATGAACCGGGAACACATCTACCTGGTTTGCAACATAGTTCGCGTCGGGCGGATGGACCTGCGAGAGACGACGCACAAGAAGCACACCACCGGTTTGCGGCGACCCTTTGGGGTTTGTGGTGAGAAGAAGAAGAAGAAGCAGAACGACCTCAATCTTTAGGGGTCCCTACTGTCGTAGAATAATAAAAATGGTACCGTTAGAAAGCCAGGAGTTGGTGTATGTGGTTGGAAAGGTAGTAATCGATTTACTTGGTTGGAAAGCTAATCGTAGATCGACTGGGAAGAAAAGTCCGTGTCTGTTTAATCACAGAGATACCTGTTTTAAAAGCCCCTCCATCTGAGATTGAGCTTAATGTAGCGGTTGAAACGATAACATTGATTATTTTACAACGGCAGGAACCTTTTTGAAGGACAAAGGGGAACACACAACATTATATATAGTCATATTTCCTGTGTTGTGCTTCATTTTCCTTCCTCATTGACATTCACAGATAAACATGCAATATATTTGTGAAGTGTAGCTTGCTGTCTTTTAATTAAACCCTACGGCGAGGCAACGGTTAGGCATGCCTAGTATTGTAGAATAATGTTTTGTTTTGTGCCTTCATATTGCATCAAACACTAAAATTGCAAATATTTTGAGTATCTTATCTGTATCATTGGTGATGCATGGGGAAGGGA
Organism: Myxine glutinosa; assembly: GCF_964187855.1. NCBI lineage: Eukaryota > Metazoa > Chordata > Myxini > Myxiniformes > Myxinidae > Myxine > Myxine glutinosa. The sequence continues at coordinate 12,473,351 of NC_136263.1, forward strand.
GATGATGCATCCTTCACCTAATGAACACCTTGGCAAGAAGCAAGCAAGCTATGTATTACCTCCGTCGCCAAAGGTGGATGGAGGTTATGTTTTCACCCCTGTCTGTTTGTCTGGTTGTCTGTCTATTTGTTTGCGAACAAAATATCTCAAAAAGTTGTGGACGGATTCGGCCGAAATTTGGCAGAGATGTAGTGTATTTCACAAGGATGAAATTATTAGATTTTGGTGAAGATCCGGATTCGGATCCGGCTACTAGAAATTTTAAAAGTGATTCTTCACCATTGGAAGATCGGGCCAAAACCGATACATAGCGGGATATCTCACAAAGTTGTTGATGGATATGGACGAAACTTGGTGGACCAATTGTGTGTGTAATGACTAATCAATTCGATTTTTGGTGAAAATCTGAATATGGATTCGGATCCGAGAATTATTTTTATTATTAAGTGATTCTTCACCATTGAGAGATAGGTCCCAAAATGATACATAGCAGGATATCTCAAAGAGTTATGGATGGATTTGGATGAAACTTGGTGGACCAGTTGTGTGTGTGACGAGGAAGAATCATTTCGATTTTGGTGAAGATTTGAATATGGATTCGGATATGAGAATTATTTAATTTTTAAGCAATTCTTCACAATTGAGTGATATGGCCAACCAGGCGGAGGTATGCTCTCTACTGAGTGCCGTTCTAGTTATTGATGCAAATATGGCTGATAATTCTTTCTTTCCTTTTTCCTGTTTTTTATTTTATTTTATTCTGGCATCTCTGGTATTTTCAACTTGATCCTGTTCTGACATATTTTGCATCATATAAGCTGATCAACTCATATTCCATGGTTTTCCAGCACAACTATGGCAATCACTCACTTTCACATTGGCCTTTTTTCCATCTTGTTTGCATTGGCTTATCTACGAGTATTTCCTTCGGCAGTTGGAATATTTTGAGTTCATCGCCGGTAGTAGGTTGTAGACAACAACCGCCCAAGGTAGCACTGCCGTTCTAACTTGAAGTGTTAAAGCGTTGCCCAGGAACCATCTTATACTCTCCTTGTCAAGATTGTTGGTCTTGCTTTCTGTCTTACTTGCTACCAGGCGAGCTTTATTCTGTTTTTTTTGCAAACAAACATCAAACACTTGTCATCATCCACTTTTCTTACTCATTTTCACTCCTCACCTTTCGGCCGAAAAAAATATATTGCTGGTCTTTGGTCAGACCAAAGTTCCAGAATTGATGCGGCGATGCGGTTTTTTCTTTTCTTTTTTGAAAAGCATGGATTGCACGTACAAAAGATGTTTTTTTGTGTCCTTGTGCCTTGCGGTCCTCCTCATCTGCCGTGTCACCGTCCAGAGAGAAATTAAAGACAGCCAATGGGACAGGTAGGCCTTTTTGTAAATAATGAACACAAGCTTGAAGGAACTTCGCTCCAACGCGAGTCGAAAGAATTGACGCGACCAAAGACGGAATTCGTCCGAGTTGCTTTATTGAAACAAAACAGCTCAGGTATTCTGACAAGCCCGTTTTTCGGGCAACAATATATATACACATTTATGTCGGGAAGTTTGCCCGGCAAAAGCTATACCGGGCATGCCCGGGTATCAAGGGCGAGCCTTGGAAAGGCGAGTCTGGACCTGCCCGGGCGTGTTTGGCTGCGGCCTGGCAAGTCGAGGCTGGGCGTGCCCGGGCGCTCTGGGCGAGCACTGGAAAGGCGATAGCGGGCATGCCCGGACGCTCTGGGCGAGCCCTGGAAAGGCGATAGCGGGCATGCCCGGACGCTCTGGGCGAGCCCTGGAAAGGCGAGAGCGGGCATGCCCGGGAAAGACGAGACCGGGCGTGCCCGGGAGGTTCGGGCGTGCCCGGGAACAGTGAGTCCGGGCATGCCCGGGAGAGGCGCGTCTGGCCGTGTTCTGGCCGGTGCAAGGCGATTATGTACATCCAGCGGTAACCGCTACACACGCCCCTCCAGAATCGACCTGCACCGGCAGGGTCAATTTAAGGGGGGTCCGGATGACCCGGCCGAAGCGACCCCTGGAGGGTCGTGGGGAGGGGTCTGACGTGGTGGTGGGTGGTCGAGCGGGGGGGACTGTGGATGGGGGGCGGCCTCGCCGTGGAGGAAGGGCCAACCGTGGTGGTCGGTCGACGTCCATGTGCGCCGGTTTGAGGCGGTCCACAGAAATCCGGTCCGGCCGGCCGCCGAAGTCGACGATGAAAGACTTGTCGCCCCGTCGCAGGACCCGGAAGGGCCCGTCGTACGGCAGCCGGAGTGGCCCCCGGTGCGCGTCATGACGCACAAAGACGTACTCCGCTGTGCGAAGCGCTGGGGGGACGTAGGACTGGGGGCCACCGTGGCGGGACGTCGGCACGGGGGCAAATCGTCGGGCGGCCTCCTGGAGGTCCGAGCGCTGGCGAGCGGCGGACCAGGGACTGGTAGCGTCAGGCACGAATTCGCCCGGGACGCGGAGTGGCTGGCCGTAGACGAGCTCGGCGGCAGACGCCTGGAGGTCTTCCTTGGGGGCCGTGCGAAGGCCCAAAAGGACCCACGGCAGCCGGTCGGCCCAACCGTCGTCCTGAAGGCCGGCCATGAGTGCGGCCTTCATGGAGCGGTGAAACCGCTCGCACAACCCATTGGCTTGGGGGTGGTAGGCCGTGGTGCGGTGCAGCGTGACCCCCAATGAACGGGCGACCGCGCCCCAAAGCTCAGACGTGAACTGTGGGCCGCGGTCGGACGAGATGTCCGCTGGTGCGCCGAAGCGCGCGACCCAGGTGGCGATGAACGCCTGCGCCACGTCGGCGGTGGTGGTGGAGGTGAGGGGCACGGCCTCCGGCCACCTGGTGGTCCTGTCCACCATGGTGAGCAGGTGGGTGAACCCCCGCGAGGGGGGCAGGGGACCCACCAGGTCCACGTGGACGTGGTCGAAACGCCGTTCAGGCACGGCGAAAGGTGCCAGCGGGGCCTGGGTGTGGCGGTGGACCTTGGCTCGCTGGCAGGCCGTGCAGGCGTTGGCCCAGTCGCGGATGTTTCGTCGAAGGCCGTGCCAGACGAAACGCGCCGACACCAGCTTCTGAGAAGCTTTCCGGCCCGGGTGAGAAAGGCCATGGATGGAGGCGAAGATGCGGCGCTGCCAGGAAACGGGCACGATGGGGCGAGGCTGGCCCTGGGAGACGTCGCAGAGCAGGACGGTGCCCGCGAAGGGGATGTCGGCCAGGCGGAGGCCCGTGTCCGCCACGCGGAGTGCCTGCACCGAGGCGTCGGTGGTCTGGTCGGCCGCCATGAGCGTGAAGTCCACGCCGAGGTGGACCGCGTTCGCGCTGGCCCGCGAAAGGCAGTCGGCCACGGCGTTGTCTTTGCCGGCGACGTGCTGGATGTCCGTGGTGAACTCCGACACGGCGGAGAGGTGGCGCTGCTGGCGGGCCGACCACGGCTCCGTGACCTTAGCCATTGCGTAGACCAACGGCTTGTGGTCGACGAAAGCCGTGAACGGGCGGCCCTCCAGGAGGTGTCGGAAATGGCGAACGGCCAGGAATAGCCCGAGCAGCTCGCGGTCGAACGTGCTGTAGTTTAACTCGTTCGGCCGGAGTTGCCGGCTGAAAAAAGCGAGTGGCTGCCAAACCCCGTCCACCCATTGCTCATGGACGGCGCCCACCGCGTAGTTGGAGGCATCCGTAGTGAGGGCGATGGGCGCGTTGAGCACCGGGTGAGCCAGCAGCGTTGCGTCGGCGAGGGCCCGTTTGGCACTGGCGAAAGCCGCGTCCATGGCCGCGGACCAAACAATGTCATGCTTGGCCGGCTTGCCCCGGAGGGCCTCGTAAAGGGGCCGCATGAGCTGAGCAGCGCGGGGCACGAATCGGTGATAAAAATTCACCATGCCGAGGAACTCTTGGAGGGCCTTGATGGAACGGGGATGCGGGAACGTGGTGATGGCCTCGACCTTGGTCGGCAGCGGCACGGCCCCGGTCTTGGTGATGCGGTGGCCCAAAAAGTAAACGGTCGTCGCGCCGAAGTGGCATTTGACCGGGTTGACAATTAAGCCGTGCTCGCTGAGGCGACCGAACAGTGTTCGGAGGTGGAGGAGGTGCTCGGCGCGGGACGTGCTGGCGACGAGGATGTCGTCCAGATAGACGAAAAGAAACGGCAGGTCGCGCAGCACGCCGTCCATCAAGCGCTGGAACGCCTGGGCCGCGTTCTTGAGGCCAAACGGCATCCGCAAAAATTCGAACAGGCCGAACGGCGTGATGACGGCCGTCTTCGGGACGTCGGCCGCCCGGACAGGTACCTGGTGGTAGCCCCGTATCAGGTCAATTTTCGAAAAGCTGACCCGTCCCACCAAACGGGCGGAAAAGTCCTGAATATGCGGGATCGGGTACCTGTCGGGGGTGGTAGCGTCATTGAGACGGCGGTAGTCGCCACACGGGCGCCATCCACCCCCCGGCTTTGGCACGATGTGCAGTGGCGAGGCCCACGCGCTATCGGAGCGCCGCACGATGCCGAGGTGCTCCAACGCGTCAAATTCGGCCTTTGCCACGGCGAGCTTGGCTGGGTCGAGGCGGCGGGCCCTGGCGTAGACCGGCGGGCCCGTAGTGGGTATGTGGTGCTCGATCCCGTGCCGCACCGCGACGGCCGAAAACGTCGGTCGCGTGAGGGCCGGGAATTCCATGAGCAGGCGAGCGAACTCGTTCGTTGCCGGGAGGGCGCACGCCAGTTCGGTCGGCGCGGAGCTGCTCATTGTGCACGCCAGGGAGCTGAAGGTCTCGGCGTGGACAAGGCGACGTCGTTTGACGTCGACCAGCAGCCCGTGCGCGCAGAGGAAGTCGGCGCCCAGCAAAGCCACGGGGACGCTGGCGGTAACAAAAGTCCATTGAAAGCGCTGGCTGCCGAAGCAGAGGGTGACGACGCGTGGGCCGAAAGTGCGTATGGCCGAGCCATTAGCAGCGACCAAAGAGGGGCCGCAAACTGCGTCCAGCCTGTCCTGCTCGGAGGCAGGTATGACGCTCAGCTGGGCGCCGGTGTCGCACAGGAAACGCCGTCCAGACGCTTTGTCCCGAATAAACAGCAAGTTGCCCGAGTGGCCGGCGCTCATGGCTGGGAATGAACGCCGGCCCGGCCGTTTCCCGACCTGCCGAAAGTGCACGGGGGCCGGCACGTCCGAGCCTTGTGTCCGAACCTGGCGTGGTAATAACACCACGCCCGGTCAGGTGGAGGCCCCGGCCGTCGTGTCGGAAGCGGGCGGTGCGGCGTGGCGGCCGCCAGTTGCACCGGCAGTTCGGCCTCCAACCGCACAGGGCGCTTGGGCGTCGTGGGCGTCGCCTCGGACGGCGGCGGGCTCCAGGTAACCGCGCCGATGTGCTGGCCCGCCGAGGAGATCTTATCGGCTTCCCTGGCGAGGGCGCGGGAATCCGTGATCAACGTGCCAGCCAGGGCGAGGCATACCGGGTTAGGTAGCTGACGGAGGAATAGCTCCCGGAACAGGAATGCCGGAGAGTGCTCGCCGAGCAATGAGAGCATATAGTCCATGCGCTCGGACGGGCGCGTGTCGCCGAGCTCGGGCAGGTCAAGCAGGCGCCGTGCGCGTGCTGCCGGTGAGAGGGCGAAAGCGCCGAGGAGGAGCGTCTTCAGCGCGTCGTATTTGTCAGCAGCCGGCGGGTGCTGGAGGAGGCTCAAGGCGCGGGCTGCGGTGGCGGAACCGAGCGCCGCCACAACATGGTGGAAGCGGGTGTCGTCCGCGGTGATGCCTCGCAGGGCGAACTGGGAGTCCGCCTGGGCGAACCAAACAGCCGCGTGAGCCTCCCAGAAGGTAGGCAGTTTAAACGTCACTGCCGTATCCATGTCGGTAGGTCACCAATGAAGGAACTTCGCTCCAACGCGAGTCGAAAGAATTGACGCGACCAAAGACGGAATTCGTCCGAGTTGCTTTATTGAAACAAAACAGCTCAGGTATTCTGACAAGCCCGTTTTTCGGGCAACAATATATATACACATTTATGTCGGGAAGTTTGCCCGGCAAAAGCTATACCGGGCATGCCCGGGTATCAAGGGCGAGCCTTGGAAAGGCGAGTCTGGACCTGCCCGGGCGTGTTTGGCTGCGGCCTGGCAAGTCGAGGCTGGGCGTGCCCGGGCGCTCTGGGCGAGCACTGGAAAGGCGATAGCGGGCATGCCCGGACGCTCTGGGCGAGCCCTGGAAAGGCGATAGCGGGCATGCCCGGACGCTCTGGGCGAGCCCTGGAAAGGCGAGAGCGGGCATGCCCGGGAAAGACGAGACCGGGCGTGCCCGGGAGGTTCGGGCGTGCCCGGGAACAGTGAGTCCGGGCATGCCCGGGAGAGGCGCGTCTGGCCGTGTTCTGGCCGGTGCAAGGCGATTATGTACATCCAGCGGTAACCGCTACAAGCTTAAGTTATTTTAAATGTATTTATTCTGAAAATCATTAAGTTCTTCAAGCATATTATAGACTGCCATTTCGTTCTCCAGATCGCCTCGCCGTACCGTCAAACATTCCAATGCGTCGATCGCGTCAACACTGCGCATGCGCAAGTGGTCTAACAGGCCGATGGTCTCCCACGATCTCTTCTCCCAGTCCACCAGATTATCACAGACACTTACAACTTCATGACAAACGAGATAGGATCCAGTCGTAACTAACGAGACCACCCGCAGCTCTCTTGACCTTCCGGTTGCTTCACACGAACCCGACAAAGAACGTCTTCGTTTCAATAAATGACTATATCTAGCCGATTGGATTCATCACGGCACAGCACACAACACTACTCATATCTTTGGAACGGCTGGTTGTATTTGGACAAACTAAACGTAGTTTTGTAGGGGAGAACCGTGTGCGAACGTCACGTGTGCGAACGACCCTCACAGACCCGTATTTCCCGAGATAGCGCGCCGGCCCGGCAACAACAGGCGCGCGCTGTTGTAGGTACCGTTTGAAATTTGAAAAAAAAAAAATTGTTGACGCGCAGGGTCAAAATCGATGCACGCGCTGACCAGAGACCGGAAATATATTTTTCTCGGCCTTACATTCACTCTTTTATTTCTCTTTCCTCTCACCTCCTCAGAAACCTCCAATTAAATATGATAAAGTCTGAAAAGTTAATGGCTCCTAGTTTCCGGCATTATAGGGTGTGAAGAATCTCTGGTGACCTGCCTGTCTCTGTTGCCAATGAGAGAGGGGAGGCTCAGGCAGTAGTAGTATCGGTCCTCTTCAAGACCCTTACCTGGTGAATCAACGTGACTCTTTTTCAATTCATATCACCAACATTCGTGGTCTTTCTTCAAATCTTTCCCCTGTTGAACATCTTCTAGTTCTAGTAAGTTCCTCTCATAATATTTTGCGTCTCTCAGAGACCCAATTGTCACATGACGTTCTTCTTAACTCCTTTAACATTTCGAACTACAACCTTTTCTCAAGAGTCCGCTTCAAAGGAGGAGTGTGTGTCTACTGCAACATCAACCCACCTGCTGTACGCCTTGTGGACCTCGAATCTCCAAACTTCGATATCATCTGGCTTAAGATTTGCTTCCTGACCATCACTGTTTTTCTCTGTTTCACTTACTGCTCTTCCAACTCTACAAACCGTATAACTTTATTTCACCATCCTAATTCTTGCAATGAGGCCATAACATCAGAACACCCTAAAGAAGAATTCCTCTATTTTGGAGACTTCATTGCATACCCCAGGGAGTGGTTGAAATCTTTCCATATGGATGTTGGCGGAGTTGATGCTCTTACGTTTTACATTCTGAATGATTTGGAACAAATTATCACCCATCCTACCCTTATCCCAGATTGTCACGACCACTCTTCCAATACTTTGGATTTGTTGTTCAACTCCAATCCTCTGCATTACAGCTACACAATCTCACCACCAATTGGTTCTTATGACCTCAATCTCGTGAACATCACTTTACCTACCACCACTCGTTATTCTCCGACTGTTCCGACTAAACACCAGTATTGGCATTTTAATAGCGCTGACTGGATTGGCTTAGAAACCCATTTTTCTGACTTTCCCTGGTAAGACTACTGCCTCTCCTCGGGTGATGCCTCTATCACTGCTGAACGTATAGCTGAAGTTTTTGTTGCATGAGTCTATCTCTCCTACCAATTCTTGATTCAATAATCCCTGCTCTGTGGCCATTCGTGCAGGACATGCGGCATATCACACATGGAAAAAAACTCTTCTTCCTCTGACTCACATTCAGCTTTCATATCTGCCAGAAATCATTGCAAACATGTTATTCTTGAGGTGAAGCATTCCTTTATCCAAAAAACATAGGGGCAATACCCCTGGCGCTCACCTGGGAGAATAAACAGCATACTACACTGACTAAAGGTATTTTAAACCAATTTGAATGGTTTATAGAAGATAGGGTAGCATGTACAATCATACGAACATAATCATAAGACTTTAAGCAAACAAACAAAAAATTCCTATTTCGGGGCATTCACTTATTGTATATAGCAAATTCCTATATCCTGTATACCTCCTCAGACCCCAATTTTTCTAATGTCGTGAACAAACTTTGGTACATCATGGTGATTTTTTTTTTTTTTTGGATGCAGGATCGAGGCTCGTGAAAGAGCTAACATTTATCACATAAAAAAATCAAACAGACACACAAAGTGTATAATAAGGGTAGCGGTAGACAAGATGGGGAGAGAAGGGGAAGCACACAAACACAACATTTGAGAGCAGGGACATCGGGAGATCTGTGGGAGGGAGAGGGCTTGGGGGGAGGAGGTGTGGGAAGGGGGGGGGAGGGGAGGGGAGGGAGAAGTATAAAACACAAGGACACTGCAAGGACTTCCAGGAAGGAAGTTGGTATTTCAAAAAAGTGAATCTGGGGTGAAATTAGCAGGGGTAGAAAAGATCAAGGATTTGGATGGGGGAAGATAAGAGAAGGTTGGTTGTGGTCTGGTTCCATTGAAATATTGTGTGTAGTTTCAGAGGAAAAAGCAAATTCCTATTTTGTGAGGTCAAACCTGGATGCACTTTGACACCCGGTAACGCCCTTAGACCCTGATTTTTTTTTTTAATGCCGCGAACAAACTTGAGTCAACAACACAACAAACCAAATATCATTTGTGTCAAATTTGGTCGCATTCTATTCAGCGGTTTTGGAGAAGAAGTTTGAAGTGTTTACGGACGGACTGACAAACTGACGGACTGATGGACGGACGACGCGCCATCGCATAAGCTCCCCTGAACTTCGTTCCAGGTGAGCTAAAAATGTGACGACCTCTCATCTTCTTCCACAAATAGATCTTTCTGTTCCTTCGCTAAAAGTATCTCCAACAATTTCTGTCGCTGTACCTTTCCTCCGCTTTTCCATTCCGATGATACTATCGCTGCCTCTCCAACTGATAAAGCAACACTCTACCTTTAGTCCTTGAGCCAACCGGCCATATTTTGAAGTGAATGCTCCGGCGGGGGGAGTAATTCTCATTATGATTTTCCATTAGACCAATGTCTCAAGTGTCAGAAAAGGTGTGATGGACATCTGAGAACGGTAGCTTAGTGCCCGGATGGACGCCATCTTTGAAACCACCCAGCTCGAAAATGCCCATTTGGTGGGGTACATTGTTGCACGTGTATCTGGACTTCTATACTAGCTATCGATGTGCGGTTGACGACTAAATATACGTCCGATGTGTACCGTCTAAATAAAAAATAATATGAAGCATTTTGTTTTAGATTAATTATTATAAAAATCAATTATCGAAAAAAAATCATATATTTTTCAATATTTTATTATTAGACTTGTACTTTTTTTAGTGAAACAACACTGGTATGATTTTCCAAATTATGCATTGTGCTACACCGTTTATCTGTCTATAAAAATAACTCAAAAACTAAAACATATCATCCACCACGAGTTTACACAAAAAATATATGAAAAGGCATGCACTTTCCACAAACCGAAACTATGTCAGTTGGAATTTCCCGCCGATAATCAACCCACAGAACCCAGTGCCGAAAGTGACGTCAGTCTATTCTATATCTATATTCTATATTCTATATCTCAGTCTGAGATTTGTTGCGGTGACCTGATTAATTTCTGCGGGGGGGGGGGGGGGGGGGTGGGTGGCTTAAGAACTAAAAGTGAACATGTTAGATGGCGCCACATACAAGAAATGATACGATGTATATTCAATTTCATTCGCACTGACTTGTTCTTGAACCCGAGGATTGTTCCAATAGTTGATGTTGCAACAGATATCCTGTCTTCAGATACATTTTCAGTTGATGTTCGTGACTCCATCAAGAAGAATCTGCAGCGCACATTACAAAGAGAGTTTGGAGAATCGCTCATCTTCTTCAATGTGAAACACCGTGTATACTTGATGCCCGATAATCTGACAAAGCGAGAGATTGCTGCAGAGTGCGTAAACCTGAAAGCAGAAGTGAAAGCATTTGAACGAACGGACGGTGAAAGTAACATTGTGCGTGCAGCTACTTCACTGCGACACCAGATCAAAGATGCTCATTACAATGAACGTTGGCCGCCTCAGCCAGCAGAACTCACTTCAGATTACGTGAAGATACCAGATTCTCTTCGTGTATTTCTGCATACTTTGATTTGCGGGAGTGGGGGTAGCTCTGCGCGTGCCGACACACTGGTATGGTCGATGGCTCAAGATATCATCAATGCTGTACACCGGGGTACCATCAGAACATCGAAGCATGTCCTACTTCCGTGGGTCATGAAAACGCTCACCGGTAATACAGAGGTCATCAGAATATTGAATCGACTCGGGCACGGATGTTCGTACACAGTTCTGGAAGAAATCGAGACAGCGCTATGCATAGACAAATTAGCAAGTGTGGAGAAAGATACAGTACCACTTCCGTCACATGTGCACCCTTCGGTCCCGACTGTATTAGCATTCGATAACATCGACAGGCTAGAGGAATCGCTGAGTGGTGGCGGAACATCGCATCGCGTCAACGGTATCATCGTCCAACCGAAGTCGCAGTCGTGTTTGCCGCCCCAACCTCCATCGGCAGTATCCAAAGCAGATAAGAAGCGATCTATCCCGTCATCCAGCGATTTAGTTCCAATATACAGCGGTGGGAAACGGGAGGGCCCACCTGCAATCAAGCCTGCAGATCTTTCTGACACTCTTGCAGGCGCAACATCCCTTGCGCAGCGCCGAAATCACGTATGGATTATGACTCGCATGCTGGAACCATGCGACCAGACAATCAGTTCGTGGACTGGTTTCAACATCATGACTAGAGATCGTGTTCAGGTGACGGAAGATGTAGTTGGCTACCTGCCGACTATAAACGCGCCTGCCACAGATATGGCAACAGTGCAAGAAATCCTCAGAGAAGCTCTGAACATCATGTCATCACTTCAGCTTGAGCGTATACCGGTGGTGCTAGACCAGGCACTATTTGCTAAGGCGACCGAAATAGCATGGAAAGATGTCGATCGATATGGAAGAATCGTGCTCATGATGGGGAACTTCCATACCATCTGTAACTTCATGTCGAGCATTGGGAAAATGTTTGGAGATGCAGGCCTTCGGGATGTAGCTGTTGAGTCAGGAGTAATCGCTGAAGGTTCCATCAACAGGGTTCTGGAAGGCAAGCAATACAACCGTGCTGTGCGACTCCACAAGTTGATGTACGAGGCACTAATGCGCATCATTTGGAAGGGCTTCCAGGTGTGGATAGAAAGCAATCATCCTGACAAGGAACCCCAGATTCGAAGCACTGACCTCAAAATTCGCAGCATCAAGGAGGATGTTTGCCACGAGACTCTCGCTGCTGCTCTCGATGATGATTCATGTGTACAGAGCTTTGACATGTTCGCGAAATACCTACATTTTCTGCGAACCAAACATGGAGACCTGGCTCGCTTCTGGATGATGTATATTGATATGGTAGAGACCCTGCTGGGGTTGATTCGTGCGGATAGAGAAGGCGACTGGATGCTTCACTTGGCTTGTGTCAGAAGAGTGATCCCTTGGTGTTTCGCAATGAACAAGGTGAACTATGCTAGATATCTACCAGTGTACTATGCACAGATGACGCAACTCCACGAAACATGCCCCGAGTTGTACAGGCATTTCAATCAAGGCTACTTCTCCGTACAGCTTAGACCAGGGAATCCATTTGCCAGAATCGCTGTTGATCAGACAACAGAAGAAACAGTAAACAAAGATACGCAAACAGCTGGAGGAACACGAGGTTTTAGTCTTCGACAAGGGGCTGTGTCACGATACTATCTAACTGCAGAAAATCGGGCTACTGCACTGAGGCAACTACGAGAAACTATCCTTGTGAATGGCAGCGACACATCTCACGCCAAGCACCCTGACTTGTCTACTTCTCGCATCAAACGTGATGAGTCTGGCGTCACAGCTATCTGTGATCTACTGGAAAATGACTGGACCAATCCATTCGCCGATGATCCGTCATGTCTTCTCAGTATATCTACCGGAGCGGCTGCGAGGGAGGACGTTTCTAATGACCTACTCAACACCCTGCAAAAGGGGGAAGTGGCGTATCAAAGCTTCCAGAAACGTCTTGAAGAGGGAACAGGCTTTCATGACACATTGAACAAGCTAAACTTGAAGACCTTTGGTAAGATCAAGCAGAAAGTTGTGAAGGGCACAAACAAGGAGATCGTCCTGAGAGCTGACAGACAACTGTTTGCCACCATGATACTCATCGCCAAGACAAGGAACCTCGACATGCAACTTGTCCTTTGTCACCCACTAGGGCCGTTACCATGGTCTTTGGCAAACGTTGATGGGTCAATGAAAAAAACGAACAAAGCTGCACTTGCGAAACACATGGAAGGTCTTGTGGAACCAGCCGAGAACGTTGACAAGCGAAGTGCAACAATAATTGATGCGATGGCTCTCATACAAAAGATGCATGGCGAGAACGACACGTTCGAAGAACTATCTGACCGCATCCTTGCTGCAGCGCTTCACGCTGGTCAAGGCAGTGAGCGCATCGATGTTGTCTTTGACACATACACAGAAGAATCCATCAAAGCAGCTGAGCGTGTGAACCACGGTTCAAATGAAGGCATCAGTTTCAGCGAGATCAGACCCGCACACAAAATCATGAACTGGCGGCGTCTCCTTGCTTGCAGCCAGACAAAGGAGAAACTGGTTGTGTTTCTGACAGAGTCGTGGAAACATGAAACAAATCGCGAAAAGCTAGGCAACAGAACACTGTATGTCACCTATGGTGAAAAATGTCTGGTACTGACCCGCGATAGGTGGAAGTTGGTGCAAGCACTCGAATGTAGCCACGAGGAAGCAGACACGCGTATGTTTCTCCACGCAAAGCACGCCGCTACCCACTACAAGACGATCATCTTAGTGGCAGATGACACCGACGTTCTGATCATCAGTCTTCATCTCAGCAGAACCATCGATAGTCAGCTCTTCATCAGACGAGGAACAAAGGTTCGAGTCAGAATGATCGACGTTGGAAAGTTGGCTGCGGTATTGGGGTCTGGAGTTTGCAGTGCATTGCCAGGGCTTCATGCATGGAGCGGGTGTGACACTGTGAGTGCTCTGGCTAGCCAAGGAAAGATAAAGGCTTTGAAGCTTGTGCAAGCGAATGAGCTGTATCTTCAAGCATTCACAGATCTGGGATCTTCGTGGAATGTACCAACAGACGTCTTCAATAGCATTCAGGCCTTCACGTGTCAGCTGTACGCCAAGAACACGAAGATCGTCGGTGTTAATTCGCTCCGTTATCACATGTTCTGTGCAAAGAAGGGCCAGATCGAATCTGGACAATTGCCGCCTTGTGAAGACTCCTTGATGCAGCATACGCTTAGGGCCAACTATCAGGCGGCTATCTGGCGACGCAGCCTTGAAAACCTACCAGACGTCCCAACACCATCAGCAGGACATGGTTGGGAACTCGATGATGGCGGTTCGCTCACAATCCGATGGATGGCGGGTCTACCAGCTCCAGATGTCGTCTTGAATCTCATCTCATGCACATGCAGAAGGACGTGTCGACCGTCAGATTGCTCCTGTATACTGAATGGGTTGAAGTGCACTGTTGTGTGTAAGCTGCAGGGATGCTCCAACATGGTGCAGGATGATGCTATCGTGGCTCAGGATGCCAATGACTCTGATGGCGACTCTGATGATTAACTTTGTGTGCACTGTATATTGTATAGCATATGTTGTTCTCTATTATAATGCAGGCCAAATTGCCTGAAAATCTTTATAGACAGATAAACGGTTTAGCAAAATGTATGATTTGGAAGATCATACCGGTGTTATTTGACTAAAACATGACATGTTCAATGATACCTCCGCTTGCTTATTAGGAATATACATCGTATGGTGTTAAAATCAGCTCCATACGTCTTTCCAAACTCTAGTAATGAATAATTAATATAATTGGCGGCCATTTTGAAATCCAAGATGGCCACCAAAGTGCAGATTTCCTATGTAACAATTTCCGCCTTCTTATTAGATATCGTATACGGTGTTAAAATCCTCTCCGTACGACATTCCTAACTTGCGTTATCGTCAGAATAGATAATGCCAGCGGCGGCCTAAGTCATTTTATGCCTCTTTACATTTATTTGTTGTAAACTCGTGGTGGATGATATGTTTTAGTTTTTGAGTTATTTTTATAGACAGATAAACGGTGTAGCACAATGCATAATTTGGAAAATCATACCAGTGTTGTTTCACTAAAAAAAGTACAAGTCTAATAATAAAATATTGAAAAATATATGATTTTTTTTCGATAATTGATTTTTATAATAATTAATCTAAAACAAAATGCTTCATATTATTTTTTATTTAGACAGTACACATCGGACGTATATTTAGTCGTCAACCGCACATCGATAGCTAGTATAGAAGTCCAGATACACGTGCAACAATGTACCCCACCAAATGGGCATTTTCGAGCTGGGTGGTTTCAAAGATGGCGTCCATCCGGGCACTAAGCTACCGTTCTCAGATGTCCATCACACCTTTTCTGACACTTGAGACATTGGTCTAATGGAAAATCATAATGAGAATTACTCCCCCCGCCGGAGCATTACTTTTGGTCTGGCTCAAGGACTACTTTGTTTCATCAATGACTTCCTTTCTTCCACATAAAACTAAATGCACATGTATGCTGATCACTCAACATTACATTCCTCCATGTTTTTCACATCTACTCCATCTTCCCTCACTTGATCTATATCAGTTTCATGTCCATTCTACAAACATGAACCAACCTACTTTTGGGCACGTTTATGAACATTTCCTCTCTGCGTACAAATATTACGGAAGTTTTTTTATTATTGGAGCCCGTGCACTGTTTTCTGTGCTTTGATTTATTTATTTTTCCTTCGTTTCCCACTCCATACTCGTTTTAAAACTTTATAAGCTAGAGCATTCATATAACACGTTACCCCACACAGTGTTCAAGTATATACCTAAATTCATATAAAACAAGCATTCTGAGTATTGCGCTGCAATACATGTCCCCTACCGGCAGTCTGTCGTCCGGAAAACTCTTGGGGAAATTACCAAGGGTTATTTATCCACAGGTTCCGAATCGTTCCCAATCGCTAATTACCTCAGGATGGGCTCACCTGTGATTCGCACTCGGGACTTCGATTTATACACCTTGCAGACAGGTCAGCAGAAGCACGACAAAATAAGTTGTTGATAAAGAACCTTTCGAGTCGCTAAATATCAGGAATTTATTATATTTTCCGGTTCACGATCAATGATCGATGTGTATATATATGTTGCTCGGCTTGGCTCCACCCCTCCGGAAAGCACGCGCTGTGTCGCACTGTTGACGTTCGCGAGACGAGGCTGAGGGCGCGTGGTGCGGCTTGAGGAGAACTCGAGAATAAACAAGAGATATCCATTTTTATAATATTTTCGTTTAATTAACGATACCTGCCAAACCACGTGCCCTATCGCAAATTCCAAAAGGACATTTTAGTAGATTGACATGCTGAACAGATCGGTGAAGTTTCCCCTCGATTGGATCAAAAATGAGGGAGGAGCTCGGTTTTAAAAGTTCATGCTTAAAAACGTCATAACTCTGAAATCATGTGACGCATGACGTCATGCTCGTTGACTTTTTGTTCGTCATGGGTATGCGATTCTGCCTGCAAAGTTTGGCCTCGATCTGTTCAGCCGTTGCAGACAAAAAGGGTTTTTCGTGGTTTCACGAAAAACAATATGGCGGCAGAACCACGTGACCTGTGACGTCATAATTACGATTAAAATATTCTTCAGACCGAGTCCCGCCTACGGTGAAAATATGATCTCAATCGGTCCAATTATTGCAGAGAAAATGGTTTTTAAAGGAAATTAAAACTTAAAATGGCACTGAGTTAAGGATCATCATAATTATCAGAATTCCCAAAGTTCAAAGTGCCATAACTTTGTCAAAAATGATCGAAACGTCGTGAAGTTCGAACTTGATCTGTAACTTATCATGAGGAAACCATGTGCCTAGTTTGAAATCATTAGCATTAAGCGTTTAGAAAAAAAGTCCGGAAAAATGTTCTTTGCGTGACGGACTGACGGACTGACGGACTGACGGACGGAGGGACGGAGTGCAAACCTATAGTCCCCTCCGGTGTACACCGGTAGGGGACTAATAAAGATTGTGGAAGTTGTATAAATAAATAAATTCCAGAATTTGAAAGCCTGTTGTTGGTTTAACGCTTAAGGTGAATGGCTTGAGAACTCAGGGTCCTGAGTTCTAGACCCTGTTCATGCTGTTGAATTAACACCAGGTGGGTTTACTCAGCATGTCATCCTTGTACCAGGTGTGTTGGTGAAATAAGTACCAGCTTACTGGTAATGGGGGGCATTGCATCAGCAACACAGCCGCTCCCCCAGAAAATTATGCATCCAAGCAGCCACAGGCTTCATATGAACCACCACCACCTTATTTAACACGTTACATTAATTATTCGTAGCTGTTGTTTGTGTCCTTTACGACATCCTTCAAAACAGTAAGCTTCCTCTTTGGAATGATTTTCAATTTTATTTTACTGCTAGGCAAGCAGACAGAGTAAAAAAAACAAAATCTCGCTCCTCTCTGCAAATGTGTGATCGGAACAAATTCAAGGACAAAGGTTTGTTTTCCTATTCATGTTCCGGTTTGCGTTCAAAATATAACATTCAATGTAAATAAGTTGTTCCTCGATCATAAACTGACGTTTGTGGACAGATGGAAAGATGGACGGACATGAGCCAATTGCTTAACCCTGATGATGCATATGTTGAGGGTGATTGAGAAATCCTTTATTTTCCTTTAAAAAAATGTTTTCAAAAGTTGAGATTGTTTGATTTCACCGACACTAAAGCCTCCGCCTTTGTATTCCCGCATTTCCAGTGATGGATATAACCGACATTGTGCGAGGAATTGTGGAGACTGATGAAGAGAGGCAACATTTCATTCCCTTCCAACCGTAAGTTAGCTTCTCCCATGGGGTATCACAGGGGATTGTTTTCAAACATTTCATCAAATGGCATACTTTTATTAGAGATCCGCTTTGCCTCGCACCTGTGCCTTTGTCCTCAGCAAGTCCTGTCGTACTCTTGTCTACACCCTGAAACCAATACATAGATGGAGCCACTTTCTTACATATCATTTTACTTCCTGTGTATAATGTAAAAAATGTCTGATGGGTGCTCCACAGGTAGGGCATAGCATCACAAAGTGTGCTGTCCTTCGGATGGATATTGTGCTTCTGGCACACAAACGTGCACCTGTACCTCATTTTACACGAGGGTTGCATTTCTAGAAAACATTGTGAATCTCAAATTAGTGTAAAATGAGCCCAGATATCCATCATTAAAGGGGGGTAAATTTACAGAACCATTCAGGCCCACCTCTCCCCAAACCCCAAGATACAGTGTCCCCCACTCCTATCTCACTAAATCACATACAAAACACGAAAATATTGTTTTCCGGAAGCAACTCGATTATACAGCAATTATGCACAAATTTATATATAATAATTTAACAATATAAATAATGATTATTTGCTAATATGTGCTGGCCAAACTAAGACGTGATGATGGAGAGTGGTGGTTGTTGTGGAAAACCAATCAGGTCCACACAACTTTAGTCCAACTGGTGGTTTAATTCCATTTAGATCATGACATCATCCTGTAATGCAGGAAATGCAATAAGCATAAGAAGTGGCATCACATGGGACCATTCATAACATTCAATGCAAGCAAGCTGGATATTCTATGCTGGCGTACCGTTAGCGAGTCTACCAGATGTAACGTGTCACAGGAGAAGTCTCGGAGCACCGTCCGCAGCAGCAGGTCTTATAGTCGCGCCCCTAGCGGTGTCAACGAGCAGCGAGCATCACCCCGGGTTCAGTACGAATACGATTTCACTACATTCTCCCCCCCCCCCCCCCCCCCCGTTAGAATTATACGGTAGAGCGGCTAGAAGCGAGCGAGCGTCAGCACAAACAGGGTGCGGAACAGGGTATCAGTCGACCCAACCGTATCGGGCCGGGCGGCGAATTTCTCTGCCAGCACGTGTCCGAAATTCCCCAGGTACGGCATCACGTATCCCAGTGTCCCCGGCGTCGGAGGCGCCACCAGGGTCGGGTGACGAAGGGGGTAACGCCAAGTCGTCGGGCCCTGGTAGACTCGGTGAGGGGAGGGTCGGTAGACTTTCGGCGATGGGAGCATCGGGAGAGTCCATAGTCTCATAGATGGGTTCGATTGGTTCGTCCGATTCCCTACTCGGGTCGTTGACACCGCTAGGGGCGCGTGCGATCATAGGTGTTCGATTGCATCCGCGCTTCGGTGTATACTTTCCCTTGCTCGAGAGCCGTAGCGAAGGTCAGGTCGGTCTTCTCCAGGAGCTTGAGCCTTAGTTCCTGGGAGGAGACCCCTGCAATATAGGCGTCTAAAAGAAGATCATCCTGAGACTGCGCGGGAGTCCGTGGCTCCCTGATGCTGTCCAGCAAGAGCTGCCGGGGCTCCTGGGCGTAGTGGTCCATCGGCTCGTTGGGTTGCTGACGTTGCGTTAGCAGCAAATATCATGCATACACCGGGCTCTTTTCCTTTATGTACAGCCGTTTGAGCTCCGCGATCGAGAGGTCGTACGTCGCGAATTGAGCGATGGAATTGTACACCTTGTAGTCGATTTTTGAATGAAGCGTTGCTAGCTTCGCGGCAGCCGTCGGCTCGGTCTCAGGCTCCTCGAAATGATGCTCCAACGTTCTGAGCCAGTGCTTCAGTTGCAATCCACCATCCAGGGCTTGCGGGTCGGCGCAGAATATGGCAACCGCCAGCGTCTTGTTGCCCGCCGCCATGTCGGTAGACTAAATGGAATTAAGTGTTGTGGAAAACCAATCAGGTCCACACAACTTTAGTCCAACTGGTGGTTTAATTCCATTTAGATCATGACATCATCCTGTAATGCAGGAAATGCAATAAGCATAAGAAGTGGCATCACATGGGACCATTCATAACATTCAATGCAAGCAAGCTTGATATTCTATGCTGGCGTACCGTTAGCGAGTCTACCAGATGTAACGTGTCACAGGAGAAGTCTCGGAGCACCGTCCGCAGCAGCAGGTCTTATAGTCGCGCCCCTAGCGGTGTCAACGAGCAGCGAGCATCACCCCGGGTTCAGTACGAATACGATTTCACTACAGTGGTTATAAGGGTCAGCGTCCAACTCACTGGCAGCGGAACATTGAGTGGCGATACCTTCACTGGGCTTTCATGGCCAGTGAGCATCAGGTGGGCTAGCAGGAGTTACGGAACGATCACGGGAAGGCACATTAGCAGATGTGAGGAGGTGTTGGGGCCAGTTGTTCTTGGACTGCAGGCTCTTTTCCAACTTTTGCAACACCTTTTTCCAATTTATTTTCAACTCCAATTGTGCCCTCGTCATGGAGGTTGTATCACCCAACGCAAGTCGGGTGCCAAATCTTCCCCATTCTTCCCTGCTGACCGGATTCGTCAGGGCATCGTGATCATGGTCAGAGTGTCGATCGGTCCCTACGGACAGGGAGGCCCTTTCCCCTATTCTCTCTCTCTCTCTCTCTCTCTCTCCCTCTCTCCCTCTCTCCCTCTCTCTCTCTCCCTCTCTCTCTCTCCCCCTCTCCACCCCCCCCCCTCTCTCTCTCTCTCTCTCTCTCTCTCTCTCTCTCTCTCTCTCTCTCTCTAACTCAGTCGTGACCCTGACTTTCTGAAGGCGGGGCGTACACCATCCTGGATGTGGGGGATCTCTGGGTGGCCCCTGCGAGATTGATTGGTTGTCTTTGTGATGCGGGCTTGTTCGAGAGAACTGTCCGGGGCTATACAACAACAACAACTCCAATTGTGCATGAGTGAACCCCAAAACGTGCATTTTGAAATTTTGTTGTTGAAACAAATTCAGTGTCTTTCGGTGAAGTTGGCGAGTTATTTCCATCAGTCCTGAACAAATTCTCGAAATCACTGCCCCTGTATCCAGTTCCAGTCGACCACCAGGCCAATTCAGCCAGTTTGTGAAAATATTTGAGCCAATCTTGCATGCTCCGACCTTCCAAACCTAACTTTATGGGACACGGCGTAATGAAGAGGACGAGGAAGCGGAGGAAGAATAATGAAATGGGTTGTGCTGTGAAAGCCTCAGCAAGGATAAGTTCAGTGAATATCACTTTGCATCTCTGTCACATAGACGAGCATTTTGAGGATAAAATACAAGTTACAGGTGGTTGCTTGCATGTTTGATGCCAAGTTGATGGTGTAAGTTGCTGAATGCCTCAACTCTGTGTTTGCCTCTAAATCTTGTGTCCCAAACCCATCCCTCTCTGTACCCACCATACCCAGTCGTACCCAGCTGCTCCTGGACTCCATGTCCTTTCCTCCTGACAAGGTGGAAAGGTTTCTGTCAACCCTCGACTCTGATTCTGCAACTGGACCTGATGGCATCAGCCCACGGGTCCTAAAATCCTGTTATTCCACTCTTTCACTCCCTCTCTCTGTTCTCTTCACCCTCTCTTTTGCTCAAGGTCAACTGCCATCTGCTTGGAAATTAGCCAACATCACCGCTTTGCACAAAAAAGGTGCAAAAACAGATCCTAGCAACTACAGACCAATCAGCCTTCTCCCAATTATCAGCAAAGTCATGGAATCCATCATTGCTTCGGATATGAAATCTTTCCTCTTCTCCAATGGCTTGATCTCTGATCATCAATTTGGTTTCCAACCAGGTCACTCGACTCTGTACATGCTGCTTCTGCTGTCTCAACAATGGATGGAGGTCCTCAATGCCAAACAGGAAATTAGAGCTGTCTCCCTCGACATATCACGTGCCTTCGATACGGTCTGGCACCCCGCTCTGCTCACCAAACTCTCCTCTTTGGTATCCATGGAAATCTCCACGCTTGGCTGGCGGACTTCCTCTCTAGTCGTAGTCAACGTGTGGCCCTGAATGGGTTTCTCTCATCTCCTCTTCCTGTTCAGGCTGGAGTTCCCCAAGGCAGTGTTCTGGGCCCTGTGCTTTTTCTGGTCTTCATCAATGATCTCTCTGACTCTCTTGAAAATCCTCTCTATCTCTTTGCTGATGACTCCACTCTCTGCCGCTCCATTCCTCATCCCTCAGATCGGCAGTCTGCAGCCTCCTCACTCTCTGCAGACCTGGACAAAATCACAGACTGGGCAAACAAGTGGAACATGTCTTTCAATCCTGACAAATCTCACACTCTTACGATGTCTCTCCGAAAAGACCGACTGGACAACCCTCCCATCTACTTTCTGAATAATCCTCTCCAAGAAGTTCTGTCACTCCAGCTTTTGGGTCTCACTATCTGCCATGATCTTTCCTGGGAAAACCACATTTCCAAGCTGGCCTCCAAAACCAGTCGCCGACTGGGCATCCTCCGTTGTGCGAAGTCCTTCCTTGGCACACCTGAGCTCCTCACCACATACAAGGCTTTCATCCGCAGCTCAATGGAATACTGCTCTCCCCTCTGGGCTGGTGCTCCTGCCTCGCACCTAGCTCGTCTTCACGCTGTTGAAACCAAAGCGTTCAGAATCTTTGGAATCTACTGCAATGACGCTATCTCCGGGGGCCTTTCACTTAATCACCGCAGGCAGGTTGGTGGTCTTTCCGTCTCTACCGACTCCTCTCCGGCCTTGCTCCCCCAGCTCTCTCTGGGCTCTGTTCCCCAAATATTCCTGCAGGTCGCACAAGATCTGCCTGCAGCCCTCTTATGGTTAAACTGCCAAAATCAAGACTCTCTGCTCACCTTCACTCCTTCATTCCTCTTTTCTCCCGCCTCTGGAACAAACTCCCTCACTCTCTTCAATCCCACTCCTCCCTCCAAGTCTATAAAACGGCTGTTCACCACCATCTCTTATCTTCCCCAATCCAAAACCTTGATCTTTTCTACCCCCGCTAATTTCACCCCAAATCCACTTTTTTGAGGTGACTTTTGACTTCTTTCCTGGAAGTCCTTAACCTTCCTCCTTCATGATGTCTCTGATTCCTTGGTATCTCTCCCAGGTTACTCCCTCCTCCGGTATGATAGACCTGAGCCTCGTCCTGGAGGTGGGGTTGCTATCTTTATAAAAAACTCTCTTCCTCACTCGCCCTGCACTGCCCTCTCTCCACCTCACCCCCAGGAATACCTTTGGCTAAGGCTTCCCCTTCGCTCCCACCTTTTGTTCATATGCGTGTTGTACCGTCCACCAAACAGTGATGACTCCATCTACATCTCGCTGTCTGATAATATGGACCAACTTCTATCTACCCATCCCAACTCTCTCTTCCTCATATGTGGTGATTTCAACTGTCACCATGCCAGTTGGCTGGGGGTGGGTACCTCTCTCACCAGCCATGGCTCTTCAGCAAAGGACTTCTGTGACTCACTGGGACTGACACAATCTGTCAATTTCCCAACCCGGATCTCAGTCAACGGAGAATCTTCTCTTCTGGACTTGGTTATGACTACCTTCCCTGAAAATGTCTGCTGCTCTTCTTCTGCTCCAATCGGCTCTTCTGATCATGTGCTTGTTAAAGTGGACATCTCTCTGACCATTTTCAGAGAGCCTCCTCAGCGTCGACGAGTCTGGCATTTCACTCAGGCCAACTGGCACGGTCTTCAAGCAGCCATCAATCATCTGGACTGGTCTCCCATCTCTACTGCCTCTGACATCAACTCATCCTGGGAATTCTTCCAAAGTAAATTGCTCTCTCTCATGCACAGATTTATCCCTTCTCGTCTTCAGTTGTCATACCCTTCCTCCCGTCCATGGTACACGGAATCTTGTGGTGAGGCTATTGCCCAGAAACAACTTGCTTTCGTCTCCTGGAAAGCAAATCCAACGGAAGGAAATCTCATTTCTTTTCACAAAGCCCGAACAAGTGTGTGTCCACCCTCAGGAGAGCCAGGAAACAATATCTCTCCGTCCTCAGGACCGAACTCTCTTATCTGTCTCCCTCTTCCAAATCCTGGTGGCGTCTGGTAAAATCTGTTTCTGGTGTTTGTTCCCCCTCCATCCCCTCCCTCACCTTAAATGGCCACACGGCTGACTCCGCACGTGAAAAAGCCGAATGCCTCAACTCTGTGTTTGCCTCTAAATCTTGTGTCCCAAACCCATCCCTCTCTGTACCCACCGTACCCAGCTGCTCCTGGACTCTGTGTCCTTTCCTCCTGACAAGGTGGAAAAGTTTCTGTCAACCCTCGACTCTGATTCTGCAACTGGACCTGACGGCATCAGCCCACGGGTCCTAAAATCATGTTCTTCCGCTCTTTCACTCCCTCTCTCTGTTCTCTTCACCCTCTCTTTTGCTCAAGGTCATCTTCCATCTGCTTGGAAATCTGCCAACATCACCGCTTTGCACAAAAAAGGTGCAAAAACAGATCCCAGCAACTACAGACCAATCAGCCTTCTCCCAATTATCAGCAAAGTCATGGAATCCATCATTGCTTCCGATATGAAATCTTTCCTCTTCTCCAATGGCTTGATCTCTGATCATCAATTTGGTTTCAGACCTGGACACTCCACTCTGGACATGCTGCTTCTGCTTTCTCAACAATGGATGGAGGTCCTCAATGCCAAACAGGAAATTAGAGCAGTCTCCCTTGACATATCACGTGCCTTCGATACAGTCTGGCACCCCGCTCTGCTCACCAAACTCTCCTCTTTTGGTATCCATGGAAATCTCCACGCATGGCTGGCGGACTTCCTCTCTAGTCGTAGTCAACGTGTGGCCCTGAATGGGTTTCTCTCATCTCCTCTTCCTGTTCAGGCTGGAGTTCCCCAAGGCAGTGTTCTGGGCCCTGTGCTTTTTCTGGTCTTCATCAATGATCTCTCTGACTCTCTTGAAAATCCTCACTATCTCTTTGCTGACGACTCTACTCTCTGTCGCTCCATTCTTCATCCCTCAGATCGGCAGTCTGCAGCCTCCTCACTCTCTGCAGACCTTGACAAAATCACAGACTGGGCAAACAAGTGGAACATGTCTTTCAATCCTGACAAATCTCACACTCTTACGATGTCTCTCCGAAAAGACCGACTGGACAACCCTCCCATCCACTTTCTGAATAATCCTCTCCAAGAAGTTCTGTCACTTAAGATTTTGGGTCTCACTATCTGCCATGATCTTTCCTGGAAAAACCACATTTCAAATCTGGCCTCCAAAGCCAGTCACCGACTGGGCATCCTCCGTCGTGTGAAGTCCTTCCTTGGCACACCTGAGCTCCTCACCACATACAAGGCTTTCATCCGCAGCTCAATGGAATACTGCTCTCCCCTCTGGGCTGGTGCTCCTGCCTCACACCTAGCTCGCCTTCGCGCTGTTGAAACCAAAGCATTCAGAATCATTGGAATCTCCCGTGATGAAGCCAACTCCAAGGGCCTCTCACTCACTCACCGCAGGCAGGTTGGTGGTCTTTCCGTCTTCTACCGACTCCTCTCTGGCCTTGCCCCCCCAGCTCTCTCTGGGCTCTGTCCCGCAAATATTCCTACAGGTCGCACAAGATCTGCCTGCAACCCTCTTTTGGTTAAACTGCCAAACTCAAGACTCTCTGCTCACCTTCACTCCTTCATTCCTCCTTTTCTCCACCTCTGGAACAAACTCCCTCACTCTCTTCAATCCCACTCCACTCTCCAAGTCTTTAAAACAGCTGTTCACCACCATCTCTTATCTTCCCCCATCCAAAACCTTGATCTTTTCTACCCCCGCTAATTTCACCCCAATTCCACTTTTTGAAATACCAACTTCTGTCCTGGAAGTCCTTGGTGTCGTTGTGCTTTATACTTCTCCCTCCCCCCCCCCCCCCTTCCCATGCCTCCTCCCCCCGGGCCCTCTCCCTTCCACACATTTCCCTGCTCTCGGATGTTGTGTTTGTGTGCTTCCCCTTTTCTCCCCATCTTGTCTTCCGCTCCCTCTTTTTGTGTATTTTGTTTGTCTGGTCGATTTGTTTGTGAAGTAAATGTTTGCTCTTTCACGAGCCTCGATTCAGCATACAAAAAAAAAAGAAAAAAAAGAAGTCCTTGGTGTCCTTTCGTTTTATACCTATCCTGCCTCCCCCCAGGCCCTCTCCTTCCAAAAACATCTCCCGATGTCCCTGCTCTCAAATGTTGTGTTTGTGTGCTTCCTCCCCTTCTCTCCCCATCTTGTCGACCGTTCCCCTTTTTATATACTTTGTTTGCTTGTTTGTTTGATTTGTTTGTTTGATAAATGTTATCTCTTTCACGAGCCTCGACTTTGTATACAAAAAAAAAAAAAAAAAAAAAAAGTTCTAACCTGCGATTTCACATCTGTCACCCCCTCTCCTTTTCATACAGTATAACATCCGAGTCAGATTGCCTACATAATGTAATCCAGCGAGCCGTTGCAGCCAAGGATATCAACCACAAAGGTCAAGGTGAGGCTCGAGAGGCCATGGCCGTTTCCATCGCTCATTTTAGTTGTGAGAAAGGACAACGACACCAACACATACAAATTCTGAGCGTTCACTGAAAGACATGATATGCATATATGGGATAACCTTTGCACAGTTGTATATGGGGACGAATGGTGTGGACAAACAGAACGATCATGGAAATCTTTCCAAGGTGCGAAGAAAATCAAAGAAAATTGCAATTGCTGCTTGCAACTTTTTAAACGAAACTAAATGTGGTAATTTTCATCATTGACATTGTGGTTGTGTGTGGGAAGGTAAATTACCGTTCTGTAATGCCATATTCTTCAGTCGAAGGGATGGTTGAGGTGCCCTCGATTGATACATTTAATTAACACCAATTATAAGCAATTATAATTTTAGCTCTTACACGAGCCTCGATCTTGTATACCAAAAAAATAAATAAAATAAAATAAAAATAAAATAATTTAAAAAGTCTGGTGTTGGCTTAACGGTTAAGGTGGCTTGCTTAGGATCCTCAGGTCTTGACTTGAGTTCAAGCCCCTGTCGTGCTGTTGAATTAACACCAGGGGGGTTGACCGAGCCTGCCATCCTTCCGAGGTTGGCAAAATGAGCACCAGATTACTAGTAAGGGGGCATCGCATCAGCGGCACAGCCGGAAAATGATGCAGCCAATCAACCACAGGCTGTATACAAATAAATAAATGAAACACCTAATATCATAATATGTATTTACAGCTCTGGCACAACAATATAGGATTTATGGTGCCACACAACCTCCATTTCTTGATTTGCAATTAGTCGCACTTAATCGGTGATTATGCCTGCTTGTGGAGTTTTTAATGTGCATGAGTCTCACTTATACAGCTGATTCATAAATTATCGGTTTTGATTGTTTGTCCTTCTGGTCTAGCTATCATCACGTTATATCCACCATTCTTCATGTTCATATCTATTATTTTATTTTAATATTATTTAAGAAAGAAAAGCATTGCCAAGTTCTGAGCCTCACTGTCATACGTACGGCATCAATTCGTCTCGGTACGCTCTCAATGTCCGTAAACACCAACTTTGGGAGGTGAAGGCAAATTGGCTGTTTAATCTAACACAATGTGCAAATACTCATTGAGTGTACAGGTTTGTTTATTAGGTACAGGACATCACTGCAATTTATACGAATTATACAAGGACGTCAGTATGCAATGAGCCAAACCCACCAGGACAGTATCTGGAATTTGAAAATATGGTCATCACTGGCTTTGTTGTTAGATGGGAATGTCAAACGGGCCCTTTGAAAAGGGCAAAGACAGCAAAATTTCTGTCTTTCGCAACTTGGTGCCATCTTTTAGCCAGATTCGGCTGATACTTTGGAGACCGAAGGGTACAAATGCTATATGTATTATGTAAAAAGATTGTTTTTGGAACCGGGCTTCGGGGTTCACCATTAGTGGGACTTCTCGGACACCTCTCGAACTTCTGAGCCTCCCTTTAGGCCAGCGCAACACAGATAAGTCTGTGGCCCGTCAGGTTGGCAAGCAATTATGGATGCCAATTGATACCGCCAAACCTGGCAGGGTCCTTTCTCTTTTGCAAACGCGTTACCTTTCTGTTAGATTGGTGATGCCAATTGAGGCACGTACCCTAAGTGTGCGCTCGTGTATTTATTATGTATGGCCAAGTGGAACCGTTAAGTATGCACTGGCTAATTTATGGAGCCAATCATTGGGGTAGAACCTCTAGTCTATCTAATCTAAGTCTATCTAGTTCTATGGTTCCCAACCTGGGGGCCATGATGTATTTCTCGGGGGGGGGGGGGGGGGGGGGGACGACATGGGGTAATTTGAACCATACTAAAAATTAAATATTGTTTTTTGTTTTTTTTGAGATTGTTTTGACTTTGATATTGTTTTGTTTTTTTCCTATTGCAGATTTGACGTTATGGCTTCTGGGAGTAAAAAAAGAAAGTATCTTGACGAATACATAAAACTTGGATTCACGTCCATTACCATGTCTGGCCAAGAGAAACCACAATGTGTGCTGTGTCACAAGGTTTTGAGTACTGAATCCATGAGGCCATCCAAGTTGAAGTTGCACCTCGGGACGCACAACATGCAAAGCAGGATCCAGAATTTTTCAAGCAGCATGAAAGAAATTTAAAGCAACAGAAATTGGATGAGGGAGGAGCTTTTCAATAACAAAATGTAGCAACTCTCCAGGCATCTTATGAAGTTTCTCTTGAAATTGCAAAGAAGAAAAAACCCCACTCGATTGGGAAGACACTCATCAAGCCTTGTACCCTCCTCATTGTCGAACGGGTTCTCGGCAAGGCAGAGGCTCGCAAAGTTGAACAGGTGTCTTTATTGAATAACACAGTGCAGCGTCGTATCCATGACATGTCGGAAGATGTGAAACAACAGATCATCAATGAGATTAAGGCGGCGCCTTTCGGCTTGTTTTCTTTTCAACTTGATGAATCGACCGATGTTAGTTCCTGCTCCCAGCTACTGGCATTCGTTCGCTATGTCAAGGCAGATGATATCAAGGAAGAATTCTTGTTCTGCAGTGCCCTGGAAACAACGACAAAAGCTAACGACGTCATGGAAAAAATGAAGTTGTTTTTCGATGCGGGAGGAATTCAGTGGGAGAATGTATGCGGTGTCTGTACTGACGGTGCTCCTACCATGCATGGTTCCAAATCCGGATTCCAAGCAAAAGTGAAGATGCTGGCCCCACAAGCGAAAGGAACCCATTGTATGATTCATCGCTACGCCCTGGCTTGTAAGACTCTCCCTCTCTCATTGAAAAAAGTTCTTGAAGTCGTCATCAAGATTGTTAACTACATCCAGGCAGGGGCTCTCAACACCCGAATGTTCAAGGAGCTGTGCAAAGACATGAACGTGGAACATGAAACGTTGCTGTACTATACTGCTGTACACTGGCTTTCGAAAGGGAATGTTCTGAACCACGTCTTTGAACTTCGTGCGGAAGTCAAACATTTCTTGAATCTTTAAGGGAAACATGACCTCCTGCAGCATTACGACGAATAATTGTGGAACGAATGACTTGCTTATCTTGCTGACATTTTCGAGCAGCAGAACCAGCTGAACCTCAAGCTCCAAGGAAGAGCGACGAATATTATTCTTTTCCACGATCATCTCAGAGGATTTGTTGCCAAGCTCCAAAACTGGTGCAGGAAAGTGAACACAGGAAACATTGCTATGTTCAAAAGAATGTCTGAATTGCAAGACAGCATGGGAAAAGAGCTTGATCCCATACTGAAAAATGACATTCTTGAGCATCTGCAGTCACTGCAGCTAGAATTTCATAAGTATTTTCCTGATTTAGATGACAATGAGGCAAAAATTGTGAGGAATCCTTTTTCCGTCAACCTTTGCGTGGAGAGCATGCCGGAGGCAATGCAAGATGAATTCCTGGATCTCCGAAACGATTCATTTGCCAAAGACGCATTCGAAGAGAAGAGCTTGACGGGGTTTTGGGTGGGAATGGGTCGCTACCCTAATATCAGCCAGATAGCTATCCGGGTGCTTCTGCCATTCTCGTCTTCCTATCTCTGCGAAGCGGGGTTTTCCACACTGTTGAATATCAAATCGAAACAGCGTAATCGGCTCCACGTGGAAGATGACCTCCACTGTGCCCTGACTGTGACTCAACCACAGATACCCCAATTGGTAGCTAAAATGCAATCTCAGCCATCCCACTGAGTCTTTAATTCACTTTTATGGCACATGCACCGCGTCCCTAGTTTTGATTACCTGAGTTGTTGTCGAATTGAGTCTCTTTTTGTGAGATTATAACACACTGCGTTAAATGCAGACACAACAGAGGTTTTTAGTTTTCACATATTCTTGACTTGGAACCTTTTCATACTGTTTTCTTGTGTGACAGTTCTATTTTATGATGTCCATAGTGTTGCTACTGATAATATTAAAATCTCATATCAACCATGCATCATTCGAGCGAAGTTGCTTTGTTTGCTTCTTCCAAAAATGATGTACAGTCACGTGAAAAAGTAAGTACACCCCATGTAAAGTTTTGACTTTTTCAACATATTTCAACATACAACTATTTGATCTTCATTTCAACAATATTGATAGATAAAGGTGATATAATATAACAAATATCATGAAACATTTACATTTTGTAGTCCATTGTATAATTTAAATAAACTTAAATGCAAATTTCGCATGTGGAAAAAGTAAGTACACCCCTACATTTATCACTACTTCAAATACCTAAAATTAGAATCAGGTGCACCAGCTCAGGTCCAAATGATTAGAACATCGTTAGAGAGGATCTTGGAGGAACCTGTCTTATTTAAACATCAGACATTTAGTTTGGTTTGCTCTTTGTTGTTGAAATGTGCGGCGTCACCATGCCTAAATCAAAAGAGCTCTCTGAGGCCTTCAGAAAGAAGGTTATAGATGCCCACGAGTCTGGGAAGGAATTTAAAAAGATCTCCAAACAATTTGAAATCAATCATTCGACTGTCCGGAAGATCATCTACAAGTGGAGAAGATTCCAAACAACTGCCAACTTGTTCAGGCCAGGCTGCCACAGGAAGTTCAGCCTGAGAGCAGACCGCAAGATGCAGAAAGAAGTCTCTAAGATCCCCAGAATGTCATTACGGGACCTACAGGTAGCTCTTGCCACTGTTGATGTCAAAGTGCACGAGTCTACCATTAGAAAGAGGCTGCACAAATTTGATCTACATGGGAGATGTGCCAGGAGGAAACCTTTTCTGTCCAGAAAGAACATCAGGGCAAGACTAAAGTTTGCCAATGAACACCGAGGCAAAGACCAGCACTTCTGGAACAATGTGCTCTGGACAGATGAGTCAAAGGTAGAGCTATTTGGCCACAGTACCAGAAGACATGTTTGGCGAAAACCAAAGATAGCATTTGACCACAAGAACCTGATACCAACTGTAAAGCATGGTCGTGGAAATATTATGGTTTGGGGCAGCTTTGCTGCATCAGGGCCTGGGCAGCTCACTATCATAGAATCCACGATAAATTCTTCATTGTACCAGAGGGTGCTTGAGGATAATGTGAGGCCATCTGTCGGAAAGTTGAAGCTCAACCGAAGGTGGACCTTGCAACATGACAATGACCCTAAAAATACTAGTAAATCCACCAAGGAATGGCTTAAATGAAAGAAATGGAGGGTTCTGGAATGGCCAAGTCAAAGCCGGGATCTAAATCCCATCGAGATGTTGTGGGGGGATTTGAAACGAGCTGTGCATGCAAGAAACCCCACAAACATCGCACAGCTGAAAGAATTCTGCATGGAGGAGTGGGCAAAAATTTCTCCCAGTCGATGTCAGAGACTGATAGACAGTTATAAGAAACGCCTACTTGAGGTTGTTTCTGCCAAAGGGGGCAATACCACCTATTAGAGCCAAGGGTGTACTTACTTTTCCCACATGCGAAATTTGCATTTATGTTTATTTAAATTATACAATGGACTACAAAATGTAAATGTTTCATGATATTTGTTGTATTATATCACCTTTATCTATCAATATTGTTGAAATGAAGATCAAATAGCTGTATGTTGAAATATGTTGAAAAAGTCAAAACTTTACATGGGGTGTACTTACTTTTTCACGTGACTGTAGTTGGGAGCCAGTAAGGAACAGAAAAAAACTATGGAGCTAAATGTTGATGTTGGCTACTTGGAATTCCTTATTTTCTGTGTAATAATTTACCAATCTTACACAAACAAAATAGCCAATTAAAGGAAAAAACACCTCTCAGAATGCACCACAGAGCATCTAGAAATCAAAAATTTCTGGGGGAAATGCCCCCAGACCCCCCTGGGCCTGCTTACACACGCTCCACCGCTCGACCCTCGCGAAAGGGATGGGGGTGCTGGGGATGTGCTCTGGGAGCCAAGGGGGCCATACACACAAAAAAGGTTGGGAACCCCTGATCTAGTCTATCCAATCAATTCGTCTTTAAACTTTCCAATAACCTTTTTATTCTTTGTAGAGAATCGTTTGTTATATGATTTATAATTGCTTGTTTCATAAATATCAGCATCCTTAGACATATCCTTATAAATATCTTTGGTATTGATTTTCAAAATAAAACTGTCTATCCAAATAAAGTAGATTGACTTCATTCACATATTTCTTCTTTAAGTTGTTGTTGGTAGTCATACATTAACAACTTTGACAAGTCAAGAATTGATGTTCCTTTATAAATAGGTTTATCCATTTCAATACTCTCTTTAATAATATAAATACCACAAAAGTTCTCTGAAAACACCTCTACTCTTTGAAACCTGGGTCTATTAATTAATTTAGATGCTTGTTTCCAAGATGTACCAAGTCTTATGTTTTGTCTTTTTCTCACATTTTCCATATTCTTTCCAAATACAGCATTATTTATTAATTTATAAAAGGCCTTCTCAAAATCTGTTTTTGCTTCTGTTCTCCTTTTCGTATTTAAATCAATATAGGTCTTCAACCAATGACTTTGTCTGAACTTTAAAAGCGATGAATTTTCTTCACTCTCAAAACCCAGCAGATAAAAAATTGTTTCAGGTTTCTTTGGTGTATAACGTTATTCTCTTTATAATATAATGTAGTAAGTAATTTTTCTGTTGGTTTCTCCATAGTAAGAAATGATTGTTGATAACCGCTGAGCCATTCTTTTCTCAGGCTTTTCTTATCAGGAGCATATGGCAGGTTCTCCTTTCTTTCAAATCAACCTTAAAATAATACCCAACTTCTGCTTTATCTAACTCTTTTTGAGAAGAGATAATGATGTTTTGTAAAACTCTTTCATAATGGTTTTCTTTAACCCATTTGAGTTTTCCTAAGGTAAAGATTGAGAGACAGCCCAATGGTGGCCCCTCATTTAAAATGGATTAAATTGAGGTTTTTTTTTGTCACTGATCTACACAAAATACCCCATAATGACAAAGCCCCCCCCCCCCCAAAAAAAAATATTTTTTGAATTTTTTCTAAAAAAAAATAAAAAATCCTTGAAATCTAAAAAAAAATTAAAAATCTTTTAATTCTATAATTAGAATTCAAAGTTTTTAGAATTTTTTTCACAAAATAATTAAGAAATGAAATGCTGAATTTTTTTGGTATACTAAGTCAAGAATCGTGTGAGAACTAACACAGACCATATAATAAAGGTCACGGTAGACAAGGGGGGAGGACAAGGGGGGTTGGGGGGGGGGGGGTGAAGAGGGAAGCACACAATAACATGAGAAGTCTTGAGTCGATAGGTATTCAACACCTTTGCTATGACACTCCAAATCGAGCTCAGGTGCATCCAATTTCCTTTGAACATGCTTGAGATGTCTCTGCAACTTGATTGGAGTCCACCTGTGACCAATTCAATTTATTGGACATGATCTAGAAAGAAAAACACCTTTATATGTGAGGTCCAAAAGTTGTCAGTGAATGTAAGTCAGAGCAGAAGATCTACCATGAAGTTCAACGAACATACATAGATATAATATTGTGAGGAAGCATGTATCTGGGGGAAGGGGATAAAACTATTTCCAGAGTGTTGGAAGTTCCCAAGGGCACAGTGAGCTCCATCATTAGGAAATGGAAGGAATATGGAACTACCCAGACTCTTCCTCGAGCTGGCTATCCGACCAAACTGAGCAACCAGTCAAGAAGGACCTTGGTCACAGAGGTGACCAATAACCCAAGAACCACTCAAACAAAACCACAGTGTTCCTTGGCTGAGATGGGAGCACCTGCTGGAAGGACAGCAGTCTCTGCAGCACTTCACAAATCTAGGCTTTTTTGGAGAGTGGTCAGATGGAAGCCATGACAGCATGCCTGGAGTTTATAAAAAGGAACGTGAAAAACACAAGGAAAGAGTATGAGGCAAAACATTCTGTGGTCCGATGACACTGAAATTTAACTGTTTGTATTGAATGCAAAGCACTATGTATGGCGGAAAAAGATCACTGCTTATCACCCATCTAACACCATCTTTTTCCCTCGCAGTCCCCCTGTACTGTCTTTCCCTCGCGGTCCCCCTGTACTGTCTTTCCCTCGTGGTCCCCCTGTACTGTCTTTCCCTCGCGGTCCCCCTGTACTGTCTTTCCCTCGTGGTCCCCCTGTACTGTCTTTCCCTCATGGTCCCCCTGTGCTGTCTTTCCCTCGCAGTCCCCCTGTACTGTCTTTCCCTCGCGGTCCCCCTGTGCTGTCTTTCCCTCGCGGTCCACCTGTGCTGTCTTTCCCTCGTGGTCCCCCTGTACTGTCTTTCCCTCGCGGTCCCCCTGTGCTGTCTTTCCCTCGCGGTCCCCCTGTGCTGTCTTTCCCTTGCGGTCCCCCTATACTGTCTTTCCCTCGTGGTCCCCCTGTACTGTCTTTCCCTCGTGGTCCCCCTGTACTGTCTTTCCCCGCGGTCCCCCTGTACTGTCTTTCACTCGCGGTCCCCCTTTACTGTCTTTCCCTCGCGGTCCCCCTGTGCTGTCTTTCCCTCGCGGTCCCCCTGTGCTGTCTTTCCCTCGTGGTCCCCCTGTACTGTCTTTCCCTCGCGGTCCCCCTGTACTGTCTTTCCCTCGCGGTTGTCAGCTCTTTCACGAGCCTCGATTCAGTATACAAAAAATAAAAAAAATAAAAAATACCTACGATGAAGCATGATGGTGGCAGCATCATACTATGGGGATGCTTTTCAGCAGCAGGGACTGGGAGACTTGAAAGGATAGAGGGAACAATGTATGGAGACAAATACAGGTAAATCCTTGAGGAGAACCTTTTTCAGAGTGCAAAAGACCTCAAACTGCGGCAAAGATTTACATTTCAATAGGACAATAACCCCAATTGTACAGCCAAAACAACACGAGAATGGCTTCTGAACAAGAACCTGAAAGTCCTTCAGTGGCCCAGTCAAAGCCCAGACTTTAATCCCACTGAGAATCTGTGGAAAGACTTGAAGATTGCTGTTCATTGACGCTCTCCATCCAACTTGATAGAGCTTGAGCATGTCTGCAGGGAAGAATGGGAGGAGTTCCCTAAATCCAGATGTGCAAAGCTGATACAGACATACACAAGAAGACTCGAGGCTGTAATCACTACCAAAGTCACTTTTACAAGTATTGAATCAGGGAGTTGAATACAGTACTAATGTCAATTAGATATTTCAGCATTTCATTTTTAGTAAATTGGTTAGAAAAAATTCACTTTGACATTATTGTGTTTTATGTGTAGATCAGTGACAAAAAAAATCTCAATTTCATGCATTTTAAATTCAGGCTGTAACACAACAAAATGTGAAAAAAGTTAAGGGGTGTGAATACTTTGGGGAAGTGTGACAAAGGCAACAGGCATAGGCAAAGTCTTGGCAAAGGCAAGGCAAACTGCCATCAAGGCACAGCAAACTAGTCTGGCAGGTGATATTGGCCAGACTCATGGCGGTCTCTTTATGTTGT
This sequence comes from Myxine glutinosa, assembly GCF_964187855.1. NCBI lineage: Eukaryota > Metazoa > Chordata > Myxini > Myxiniformes > Myxinidae > Myxine > Myxine glutinosa. Next base: position 12,508,655 of record NC_136263.1, read on the forward strand.
GGGGGAGTGGTTGGGGTGCAGGGGGTTGTAGGAAGGTGCGGGGACATCAGATCAGGAGGCTGGATTCGGCCCTGACTTAGCCCAACTTCTGCTAATCCGTTTAACTGCCCCTACCCCTTGAGTCCCTCTCACCTAACTCTAACCTAGCTCCTATACGTCTAAGCCCTTCTAAGTAATCTATCTCTCTTGGATTCACGAATCCCTCTAACTATCCTATCTCTCAGGAGGAAATCAACAGACACGTGGTGATAAATCAATGAGGTTGCGTGGCACTACCAGGCTCGCCGGTGAGGTAGCACGTTGGGAGTGGGGGGCGGCATGCATAATCCTGCACTAAAAACTTGATCAATAGTGATTAGGTGTATTCATGCTACATACACAAGATGAGGTGGTCGATGGTATCTTGGTCTCTTCCAAAATTACAGCAGATGATGAATTTTGCCTTCAGCTCATTCTGTTTATATTTTGTTTCACAACCAACACATGACCTGATTTTGTGTCTTCAACTAATTACTCCCGCAAGGGAGTAATGCATTCGATCGTGTCCGTGTGTGTGTGTGTGTGTGTATGTGTGTGTGTGTGTGTGCGTGTTCGTGTGTTTGTGAACAAGATATCTGGAAAAGTTCTGAACGGATTTAGATGAAAGTTTGTGGGATGATTGCCCTTGGGATAAGGAAGAATTGATTAGTTTTTGGTGAAGCTCGGGATATTATTCCGGATCCAGGAATTTTTTGAAGGATTTTTTACCATTGGAAGATAGGGATCATTTTTTTTAAACATTATCTTCTATATATTCTATATTTAACATTGTGATATGAAAATAGTTTTCATATTTGTTGTAAATGTAGTTTAAACTCGTGGTTATGCGTTAGAGCGGTGTATTTTGTTAGCAGCGTCGTCTTCAAGGTTCTTTTTTTTCTAATAAAGACATATTCTGTCATTTTAAAAACCACCAACGTGTGTATTAGGTTTCCCCGTTTCATAAAATGCATCGTTTAATACGTATAATGCTTTAAAACAGTTTTTTTTTTTTTTTTTTTTTTACCTCAGTGGAGATCAACTTTTACCTCAGCGAATGTCAATCACGGTGTCAGTATTTGATGAACTTATAAAGACTTAGGTGACTTATAAGTGTGACAAGCATGTGCACGGGATTCTTCCAGAAGAATGAGTGGTCGCATTAGCTTGTACGACTTAAAATGAGCGAGTTTTGTTTTGACGTTTGGGCCAGTTTTACATGTTGTATCCCTAAGGAATGACACGAACGTTTTTCTGGCTTACAATTTTATTTGAAGTCACACATGCCTCAAAATACACTCACTTATATAGAATTGAACGCTGAATCCGAAAATGTAAGTGAAATTGCCTTGTTTTTTTTTAACATTATCTTCTATATATTCTAAATATATATCTGTGCTGTGTCTGTGTTGTGTTGTCTTGTCTTGTGTTGTCACTGAACTAGTCCCTCAAACTTTTGTGAAATCGTACTATTCCAACTTGACCCACGGCGGGAGTATGCGCTCTAATGAGTGGCGTTCTAGTTAATGTGATGTTATTTTAGCTCTGATTCCTTCGTTTCTTTTTTTTTACATCCGCTTAGGTCTCTGGGTGTCACTAAAGCGTCTGTCTGGGGACGCAAGTCAGGCCAGACGCGAATTCCCACATCTCATTGATCGGAGCATGGTTCATGCTCGCAAACTTGGCTTTCCTGACCTTATCATGCCCGGTGAGTTCTGCAAAAACATGACAAAAAAGTAATCTCACAATGAACAGGAGCACACAGCAAAGTTAGTTGTATATTAATTTTTGTCTTTAAGGACAGTTAAGTTGATTGTCATCTTGAGAAAGAAAGGCTCATTGATAACTATTCAAGGTTAACTTGAACAGGAAGTAGAGGTGCATCTTATTCTTTGTTGTAACTTATTGGTGTGGGGCTATCAGTCTCCGAGCATTTTTGGTTTTGGAGCACTTGCATTTTCCGATATGATGGACCTTACCAATCCTAACAAGTACAAAACGTTTTAACTAAAACAAAAGCCGCGTCGATGTTACACAATGCCTATATGCAGCTGTGCCTATAACGTCAATGTTATAGGCACAGGACATTCCTATTGATTCGATTACTTGATGTTATTTTTGTGCAAAGTGAAAATATATCTCGGCAATTTCCCGTGTGTGGCGACGAATTTTAAATATATCTCAGCATTTTCCCGTCTGTTATTTCAGGCGGTGTATGACTGACCATGCCGCGATTTAAACAAAATATATATATCTCGGCATTTTCCCATCTCTTATTTCGGGCGGTGTATGACTGACCATGCCGCGATTTAAAAAAAAAATCTCAATGGACTTGAAGTTACAGGCCTTTTAGAATTCATTTCGTTCTATAAAGGGCAACTTTCATTGGATTTTCTTACCGTTTTTTTTCAACCGAGTCTAAAACTATGTTAGCGACTGTGAAAAATGAAATGATATATCGAATTTGATTTGAAATAAAACTGTGTGAGAGAGCAAGACACCACGGGCCTACAAAACAGGCCTCAAAGCTATGCGAGTTAATAAAATGGTGGATATTTGTTTATATGAAGGCTCTCCCAGAATGGGTGGAGCTATGGTTCCCAGAATGGGTGGAGCTTTGAGGTTTTGTTTTCTCTGCAAGAACAAGAAGAACAAGAAGAAGAAGAAGAACAACAACAACAGCAGAGGGCACTCTATGAGCAGCGTCTGCGACGCGGCTAAAAATAATTGGTGCCTAGTTTCCTTTATTTTTCCTTTTCCAAAATTGGAATTTTCGATTTTTTTTTATTTCAATTATTTTCATTTTCACTCACGCAAGACCGAGTTGATCATACAACAACTCACCCGTTGCGTGCTGGAATACCCTTTAACCTGCCCATGCCAAATAGGGTTGGTTAAATATTCTGGATAGGAAATACAACACAATTGATCGAAATACATCCTTGTTGTAGAGATTTACAGTCATGGTTTCCCGAATCGCCCGATGTTGCACCACCATTTTGCGGCGGGCGGTATAAGTAGCTCAAGTTTGGCTCTGAGTAAAACCAAGAGTGCAACACGATTAACTTTTTTAAAGGGCATTCAATAATTTTAAATTGATCGATTCACTTAAGCTTTTTCCCGTCACTGGGGACAGGCACTTTTCCTGGTTCTGTAATATGTTTATGGTGAATTGCATGAGACATGCCCTGATGGAGCTATACCATCTTGAATAAGATGGAGGAGGCATACTGTATCAAATATAATTTTACCTATGGGACAGGTTTGATTATAAGATTGCACGTGGAGGTAAAGGTAAATCTAAAATTACGAGTTGGCACCCCACCCTCTGGGCAGGAGTACCCGTTTTGCCTCACCGAACACGAACTTGGTGTCCGGGGAGTCACAGAAATGTAAAATTGTCAAGGAGAGCACAGCGATGAATATCGTGGTGAGGAATGAATGCGATAAAGACGCCACACTTAATCCCCAATGTTGTATTCACTGCTCTGAGAGGCGAAGTAACATGAGGTGAGGAAGCGTGTGATTTGCCACAACACCTAGATGGACCATTGGACTATTGTTTGTTGACGTGGGTAGTTGCAATAACAATAGACACGAATAACGATGCTGGAAATACAATCACACCCAATTGATCATTGTCAGGACCAATCCACAAGTGAAGGGAAAATGGTCACACCCAGTTGTTCAGTGTCACGACCAATCGACGAGTGAAGGGAAAATGGTCACACCCAGTTGTTCAGTGTCGCGACCAATCGACGAGTGAAGGGAAAATGGTCACACCCAATTGGTCAGTGTCATGACCAATCGACGAGTGAAGGGAAAAACGGTCACACGGATTTGCTCAGAGCCATGACCAAATGATGAGTCAGGGAAAGATGGGCACACACAATTGGTCAGTGCCACGACCAATCGATGAGTGAATATTGATGATATAGCTACAGCCACTCAAGCTATATTTATTACTAGTTGGTTACCCCTCCCAAAGGAATGGGGATAACCAGCGTCTGCAATGGGGCATTTGCAATTTCGGTCTCAAGAACAATCACTATGACTCAGATTATTGAGGATGTCTTTTCCCTCGTGACAGAATTTTGTGAATACACCTGCAGATGTTCTTTTCTTCAGAAAATATTTTGCTTCACACCATGAACAGGTGCCATCCATTTGTCGAGCGAAGTGTGCTCGTGGAAGTGGTATTGGCGTCGTTCCGCTATCATGAACGTTATACTCATTTCTTGCTGCCAGCGGCTTTCTTTTGTGTTTTGGCATATTTTACTTTAAGCAAATATATTTTTTCCTAGTTGCAATTAAATGAACTGTACAACTGATAATGCTCTGTTCACGTGACCCCTCTGACGTGACGAGTCAATTGCTGCATTCACGATGGGCAAAGCCAGAAAGGAACTCGGTAATGATGAAGTGTTGCTTTTCCTGGCACGTTGATTGCATTGTATACGAGGTCCTGCATTTGAAAACCGTTGAAACAGAGATTATATGATTTATGAAAATATCAAAATATCAAAAGAAACAGTAATGATTATGCGGCACCTTTGTGGGATAATACACCGCCCAGCTCTGCTTCGGCGAGAATGGAACACAACGCAGAATACTGCCATTGCAACAGTAGCAAATGGGGTTTTGGGGCATGTCTCATGTAATCATCATCATGTAATCCTCATACCTGAGAGGTGGGTTGAATTTTTTTTTTTTGCACTTGTGCAAACCTCTCAAACCAGACAATTTGTTTGGCAGCATTCTGAATGGGGTGCGGCCAGCAGTTTTGGAGGAGTTACGTGACACACAGACGGACATTGAATCTTATTATAGAGATCATGATATCGTTTTCTGATTATGGCTAAGTATCTGTGGATATATGACTGGGTGAATTTTATTCGACCTGTAATTTTACCCACACATAATTCTCTTGCATAACCTGTTAACTAGCTATCTAGCCCGTGCTATTGATTATATGATTGCAGGAGATGTGAGAAATGATGTGTATGTGACATTGCTGAGTGGGGACTTTGAGCGAGGTGCAGGAAAAAGCTACAGCCTACAAGTCACAGTGAAGGCCTGCGATGATCAGGGCAACCAATTGAAGGTGCAGGGGGTCGGGTGGAATAAAATACTTCATAAAACAATGCTTTAACTTCTCAGGGTTTAATGTTGTCGACTTGCATCCAGTTGTAATTGAATGATTTCTGACATTCAGCATCCCCTTCCCTTCCTTCCACCCCCTCCCCTCCCTTCCCCACTCCCCTCTCCCCCTGCCCCCCTCCTCATGTTTGAATCCTTGTGCTCAGAATGTGTTCTGGATAGGAGTTGGGGATCATGCACTGACAGAATATAAATCAGTCGTGTACTATCAGCTGAAGCAACTGCGATGGGCAGAAACCATCAAGGTACGTTATTGATTATTCTGCAGATGCTATCCCAAAATGTAATATTCAAATAACTGACCAAATAAGGAACTGGATAATTCTGCATTAAGTTGGTCAAACATCGAGGTGAATAATTTGTGCAAATCTCAGGAGATTCTTCTTGGCATCGTTTGGGCCCCACTCATGGGTTGCTTTGTGTATATGTCAATTGAGTGCAGGCTGGACATTGGATTTGTCCCAGAATAATTTTCACTCCACAATTGGTACTGGGTAGGACTTTCTATGGTTGCCTTCACCTTGCCCACAATTCTGCAAATGTATTTGGCATCTTGAGGATTTCTGCACATTTTATGTATTGTTGAGTGTGGGTGAGCCAGGAGGCTGTGGAGAGCTGTCGTCACATTCTCAACCATCAAAATTTGGTACATAAACAAAAAAAATCAGAACCAAAATCAAGGGAGATAATATTGTTATGTTTATGGGGGTAGATGAAAGAATCCTATAGTAAATGTAGGACTGTGTAATTATAGCATGGACCGTGGACGCGTAGGAGAAATCTCAATGTACATAAGTAGGGAACCTGTAGCTTAAGATTGTTTATGTCTTGACATGAGGGGTGAAGCAGTGATAATTAGTTAGGGATTAAGGTTAGTTTTCCCCAGTATCTGATTTTCCCTCTGTCGTTTTCCCTAAAGTTTTACGTTTACCAAGGCCGGCCATGAAAACCCCCCTTAAACAACATTTACAACTAGCGCCGGCCCTATGAACACTCACGGCAACTAGGTCCGCCCACATGAACACTATCGGCAAAAGGCCCCACCCAGTAGAGGCGAAGGATCAGTGGGTGGAGAAGAAGGCCGGTAGGCCACGCCCTGAGGGAAGCGATTGGTTCCCGCTTGGGTGGAAGTGGAGTGTGCTTCTTCTGCTGGGTCTGACAAGAAGTTGGCCATTTTGGTGCTGAGTTAAGTGTGTGCGCTTTTGGACGGCTGGTGGAGATTTTGTTGGGTCGGCAGCATTTTGAAAGAGGTTTCTGCTGTGGTGCTCTACGGGGGAGCTGGAGGCCGCGTTGTGCTCGCTCAGGCAGTGAAACCTGAAACAAGGCAGTCTTCACCCCCCCCCCCACCCCCTCCCCCACACGGCCCTGGGCACCTTCGACGCGTGGGCTTTTCGTCGGCGGTCGTCATCTTGTGTGCTACGGCATGGTAGGACCTGAATTTCACGCTCGCCACCACTCTCAAAAAAGGACCCGATTTGGGCCAAAGCTAAGTGCCAGCACTATAAAAAGGAATTTTGTTTTGTTTCATCTGTCCCCTTGTCTGTTTTTGAGTCTGTGTGTGGAGGTACCTCAGATAGGAATTTAATTTACCTCAACATTACTTTTGACATTTTCATCCTGCATTTATTTTCATTAAATTCTTTGTTGAATTTACTGTCGTGTTTACTTATCCCGGTGTTGGCTTAGCGGTTTGGGCGCAGGCTTGGGATCCTAGGATCCTGAGTTTGAATCCCTGTCGATAGCTGAATTAATGCTAGATGGGTTGACTCAGCCTGTCATCCTTCTGAGGTCGGCAAATTGAGTACCAGCTTGCTGGGATGAATGATCCCGGTGTGTACCCCGATTTAGAATAGGAACACCGTATCCCTGCGCATCGTAAGAGGCGACTTAGGGTTGGCGTCAGGAAGGGCATCCGGCCATAAAAAAAACAATGCCTCAAACAGGGAACCATGATTGTCATGGGGCCCGCAAGGCTAACCCTGCTCTGGCGGGGAAAATGGCCTTAAAACGATCATTCATTCAATCACTGTCGTGTTTACTTGTTCGTAGTTTCAGAATAAACCCGTGTGTTCCGTTCAGTTAAACACTTTGCCTCCCTTCATTCCGCGCGCGACAAAAGTACCGCCATTTTTTTGGGGTGCCGCCTTGGGAGTAAAACTGTCTCAGTTATCCATCATCCAGCAGTCTTAACCACTGGTGACAGGACAATATCAACACTATTGATATGCACTTGGAAAAAGTTTGGTATTTGCACCTTTGGATGTTTTCGGTGGTGATATGCTATTTAAATCTGTTAACTTGCCTTTGCGTAATCCTCTGGGCCTCACAAGAATGAACAACTTCGGTGCACAGCTTGCTTAGCAGTACAGATCGACTGTGTTGCAAATCTGAACAGCTGTCCAAGTAGTGCTTGGGCTGCAGAATTGTAGTGGTGTCACTAGCCAGGCTATTCGGAGACCTTGATACACACTATGGAAATGAGGAAAAACAAAAACAAAATGATAAGTAAGCATTCTGTAGAAGCAATGATAACACAGTGCAGCAGGCTGTTGATAGTTTGTAATATGCAAAAACAGGGAGTCCATAAAGTACCATTCCAAATTCAACCTGTAATATAGAACCAAGACCGATCGTCTAACAACGGCATAGCCATTTCTCAATGATGGATCTGGTCATATGAAAGGGGGACAGCAGATCCTCAGCTCTAATTGGCAGGCGCATATGAGGGTCAAACATACATACACCGGATGAACAGACTAATGCTGTGCCAGATGGCATTGCCTTGTGGGCTATGCTGTAAAAATATGGCTGCTGAACCACATGACCAATGACGTTATCATTTTTTTTCCTCCACCAATTTATCCCTAGATCATACAAACAACAACAACATGCATTTTAAGACCATTTTCCCTGCTAGAGCGGGGGTTAGCCTTGCGGTCCCCATGACAATCTTCTCCATTTTGCCCTATTTTCTGCATCTCTCCTTGTTAACCCCCTTGACCGCATTTCTTCTTCCACCATCTTTAGCCAAGTCTTTCTTGGTCTTCCCCGTCCTCTACTTCCTTCTACATTCATTTCCATCACTCTTCTCAAGCAGTCACTTTCATCCTTCCTCAACACATGACCAAACCATCTCAACCTGTTCCTCTTCACAACATCAATCACAGGCTCTATTCCCATCATCTTTCGCAATTCATCATTTGTCTTCCTCTCTCTCAGCGACACTCCGCACATCCACCGAACCATTCGCATTTCCACCCTTTCCAGCCTTCGTTGCTGCTCTACGTTCATTACCCATGTCTCGCTCCCATAAATCATAACACTTCTCACACATGCAGCATACACCTTTCCCTTCAGCTTCAACGACACTCCCCTCGTCATCAGCACACCACTCAGTTCCCGAAACTTCTTCCATGCACATCTCACTCCAGCAACCGTTGCTGAGTCTGATCCACCTTCTCCATTCAGCATGTTTCCGAGGTAGCAAAATGTTTTCACACCTTCCAACTTCACGCCATCTCCAAGATCCAACTCAACATTTCCTTCATCTGCGTGCTCACCTTACATTTGAATGTAGCTGCCACACTGGTTAATGACCCTGTCAGACCACTGCATTTTTGAGGAACCCACTCGGCGCACATTGTACATTGAATGGAGTTCACTCCGACACCCTTCCTGCACACAGCACATGGCCACTTCCCAGTTCTTTCCACCTCACCTCATGCTTTACCACTTGCCATTACCTTCGTCTTTCCGATATTCACCTTCAGACCTTTTGTCTCCATACATTGCTTCCACTTGTTCATCTTTTCCTTCAGTCTATCCATACTCTCTGCAATCAACACCAGATCATCTGCATACAACAACTCCCACGGTAAACCCTCCTTTACGTTCGGAGCCAGCACCTCCATCACAGCTACAAATAGTAGTGGACTTAGTACCGACCCCTGATGCACTCCCACCTTCACCTCAAACTCACCACTGTTCCCGTCCTTCGTCCTTATAGCTGTGCGCGCTCTTTTGTACATTGCCATCACTACTCTGATCAACCATTCCTCCACTCCTAACTTCCTCAATGCCTGTTGTGAAAATCAACCAGATCCACAACTTGTCCCATAGGTAGGTTTAATCTCAATTAGATCTTTGACATCATCCTGTAAAATACAATCATGCAATAGATATCAGGATCTTGGTATCATACTGAGCATACCAATAATAATGGACAAAGCAAGCTCGTCTAGCATATATGTGCGAGTCTAGCATATATGTACCATTTAAGACTACATGTAAAGTAAATGTCACAGGTGTGGCTCCGCGTCGCGGACGTCCCAGGTTTTATAGACGCCCTTCAGTGGCTGAAGCGAGTAACTCTCCTGGGTTCAACTTTGGTATAATTTCACTACATTCTCCCCGCCGTTAGAACTATACTGCCGCTAGGTAGATCGTAAGCGTGCATCAGCATTAATTGATTAGGGTACGTCATTCCATGTCAGTCGGTCCACACATAGCGGTCGGGGCGGCGAACTACCCTGCCAGCCCGCGTCCGGAAACTACCAGGTGCGGCGTCCCCAAGCCCGGAGTACCCGTCGGAGTAGCCGCTGGAGGCAGGTGTCGGAGGGGGAACCTCAGAGCCTTCAGGCAGGGGTGTAGGTGATGAGAGGGGTGACGGCAAAGGTTCCATAGAGGAAGCTTCGGTAGAGTCCATAGACTCGTAGATCAGTTCGTCGATATCCCTATAAGGGTCGATGACCCCACAAGGGGCGAGATGGCGTACGGAGACAGTGGACTCGCGTCCATCTGCCGTCAGCACACGAGCATGCTCGGGATTAGCCTGGAGTACCTGCACCTTATCCACAAAGGGGTCGTACTTGCTCGTGCACACCGCTCGTTTGAGATAAGCCAGCCCCGGCTCAGCGAGCCAGCTGGGTAAAGATCGGATATTACCTGAGCTTCTAGGGTGGTGGAACAGTCGCTCGTGAGGAGTCTGGTTGGTGGCCGTACATAGGAGAGCCCGGATCGAGTTCAGAGCCGCAGGTAGCGACCAAGCCCATTTATCGAGACCCCGGCCGAGGGTCTGGAGGCTTAGAGTGACGGCCCTCCATATAATCCCATTGAAGCATTCGATCTGCCCATTCGCCTGGGGTCTGTACGGTGTGGTGTAACTCGAAGCAACATTATTTTGGAGCAAATAACCTCTCACCTCCTGCGACAGGAACACCGCACCCCGATCAGTATGCACGTAGGCCGGATACCCAAACATAGAAAACAAATTCTGCAGGCACCGTGTGACCGTGGCAGCCGTCATATCCCCGCACGTATAAGCAAAGGGGAATCGCGAGTACTCATCAACGAGAGTGAGCAGATAACGAGAGTTGCTCGACACCGGCAGCGGTCCTTTGAAATCCATTGCCAATCTCTCCCACGGTCCAGTAGCCCTAACCAGCGACCCCATGGGAGGGTTGTAAAAACGCGGTTTGAGTTCCGCACATATAGCGCAGTCACGGCAGATCCGGCGGATGTCCTCAACCGAGTACAGCAGATTACTACTATACACAAAATGAGCGAAACGCGTCACCCCTGGATGACATAGTGTCGTGCAGAGTGCGCAGCCCCTCCAAAGTTACGATCCCCGCGCACGTAGCCGGCCTCGATAAGGCGTCGGCGACCAGGTTATCCTTCCCCAGGCGGTATTTGATGGTGTAGCAGAAGTCGGCGAGTTCGATACGCCAGCGAGTGATTTTCTCATTCTTAATACGTTGAGCATGCAAGGTGTCGTACATGAACGCAACGCTTTGTTGGTCCGTGATGATTTGGAAGCATCGCCCGAGTAAGTACGGTCGCCACTGCCGAATCGACTCGACGATCGCGTACGCTTCCTTTTCGACAGACGAATGCCTCCGCTCAGCGGAGGTGAGAGTCCGCGAAAAGAAAGCCACCGAGCGCCCCCCTTGGGAGAGAGTCGCCGCTATCGCATGATCCGAGGCATCACTTTCTACGACGAAAGATTCGCTCTCGTCGATTGTCGCCACAGCGGAGCCAGCGATGTCGGCCTTAAGGCCCCCAAAGGCCGCCAAGGCGGCCGGGCTCATGGGGAACGTGTCGTAGGAACGTGTCATGGGGAACGTGTCGCACGAGGGGGCGGAGCTTCGTGGAGAAATTTTGCACCCACTTCGAGTAGTGGGCGAACAGCCCGAGAGCACGCTTCAGCGAAGCTCGATCGCCGGGCGGGGCCATATCGAGCAAAGGTCGCAGACGCTCCTTATCCGGAGAGACAGAGCCATGGGTCACGGTGTACCCCAGAAGATCTATCGTGCGTTGAGAGTAACGACACTTAGCCTCATTCATGGTTAGATCGCAGTCACGGCAGATCCGGCGGATGTCCTATGCGCAACAGTCGTACCTATGCGCGACCTCGAGGAAGCGCCTCAGATTAGCATCGTGATGCTCCTGGTCATACGCACAAACCGTAAGATTGTCCAGATAGACGAAGACATCTGTCAAGTTCTCCTTTGTAACGAGGTCGTCCATAGCCCTCTGAAAACAGGAGACCCCGTTCGTTACCCCAAAAGGTAATCGGGTGAATTGGTATAACCTTTGACCCGATTCAAAGGCGGTGTAGATGCGATCAGCCCTAGAGATGGGGATCTGATGATACGCACTACGCAGATCGAGAGTGCTGTAGACGGAGTACTGGGCCACCAGTCGTACTAGCGCGTCCATCCCCGGTAAGGGGTAGGCGTCCAGCTGTGTAAAGCGATTAACCATCTGTGAGTAGTCAATTACCATACGCCGGCGATGGGCCTCACTTCGCACCACTAAGACCTGGACCCACCACGGTGACCGGCTAGGTTCGATAACACTGTCCTGTAAGAGTTGGGCCGTTTCTTCCGCAATGAATTGCGCGTCCGCTCGTGAGTAGCGCCGCGATTTTACTGCTACAGGAGCGCAGTCAGTGGTCAGGTTGGGGAACAGCGAAAGAGGCTCAATGTCCATTTTCGCGAGTGCACACACAGCAAGCGTGTCCGTCCCACCGAATTCAATTTCCAAACGTCCATGTCGCTTAAGGAAATCGTGTCCTAACAGGATGTCAGCACATAAGGCAGGCAAGACCATGAGATGTACATCGGAAAACATGCATCCCTTTATCACAAGTTTTAATCGACATTCCCCCTTCGTGCTGAGCCGAAGTCCCTGAGAGGACATGAAGATCCGTCGTGTAGTCCCGATGATCGGCCAACCATGTTGACGCACCAGCCGCTGATCGATGAAACTATCCGTAGATCCTGTGTCGATTAGGGCCCGTGCAAAAATGCCTTTGACCAAGAGAGGGACAATGGCCTGATCAAGGCCAGAAGATCCGGCAGGTATTGCGCCGTCCGAGCGAGAAGATCGCGCCTCACGCGTGGATCCCACACCGGCTGCAGTTTTCTGGTCGTCGAAGGAGCCTCCTTCTGCTACAGGAGCGTGTGTGGGATCCGTGTGTGTGGGACACGTGTGTGGACACGTGTGTGTGTGTGTGACACGGAGCGTGTGTGGGACATGGAGGGCCCCCGTGCCAAACGCATAGTTGGACGTGCCGATCCAAGAGCGTGTAATTCGTACGAGCCGCCATCAGATGGCGCTTGTGTCACATGCGAAAGATCGCAGTCAACATGTGCTCGATCAAGAGCGTGTAATTCGTACGAGCTGCCGTCAGAGGGCGATCGTGTCACGTGCGAAAGATCGCAGTCAATTGTACTTTCACTGCCGTCAGATGGCGCATGCGCAAGCATATCAGGAGGAGCTTTCAAAGCCGGAACTTTTTGTTTGTTTGAGGAAGGCGTTCGAACACCAGTCAAGGTCGATCGCTCTGCGGCCGGTCGCGTTCGCGACATTTGTTGTGGCGGCCCGATGTATTTCACCAAGGACATGCGTGCAGCCAGGGGCCCGGGAGGAGGAGGACAGCTCATCAAGGCCGGGTGAGGCGCCCCGCTCCGTGCTCGGTCCGCTGGCTCGGCGATAAGCCCATTCAAGGTCGCGCGTGCTTGTGTGCCCCGCGCGGCCTTCTTGCAGACTTTAGCAAAGTGAACTTTTGTAGAACACAAATGGCATATGGCTTCCCGAGCCGGACATGCTGACCTGGGATGCTGCCGATTGCCACAAAAGTAACACGTCACGTTCCGGTCAGGCCTGGCCCTTGCTGCTGTAGCTGCTGCTAGGCCGGAACCCGAGTCCACCACGGGAGCGGCCAGGGGCTCGGCCATAGTCGAGTCCGCACCCGTATCCTCGGCGGTAGCCCTCTCCAGTCGCGCGAGTTGAGTAGTCCCCGCAACGATCCGAGAGTGGTCATAAGCGGTGGATTGTTTCTGGGCCTCAGTGTAAACATTGGCCACCCGTAGAGCCTCCGCGAACGTTAGGTCAGCTGTCTCCAGGAGCCTGAGTCTCAGATCTGTAGAGCTGATTCCGGAGCCGAAAGCGTCTCGGATAAGATCGTCCTGGACTTGCTCGTGTGTCCGTACCTCTTGAGTACTGTCCGTGAGGAGGTGCCGCAGCTCCTGAGCGAAGCGGTCGATCGACTCGGTTGGCTGTTGACGTCGCGTGGCGAGCAGATGCCTGTTGTACACCACGCTCCGCTTCTTAATGTAAAGGAGGCGCTTTAGTTCTGCCACGGCGGCATCGTACGTTGTACATCGAACGATGCTCCTGTAAACGTTGTGGTCGACTTTGGTCTGTAGCACAGACAGCTTCGTTTCAGCGGTGGGTACGGCATCCTGGGCGCCGAACTGGTTCTCCAGCGTTTTGAGCCAGTGAGCGAACACGAAGCCCGATTCCTCAGCTTGTGGGTCGGAGCCGAGTATCGGTACGTTGATCATCTTGTGTCCTGCCATTTCCGTAGATCTCATTGAGATTAAGTGTTGTGAAAATCAACCAGATTCACAACTTGTCCCATAGGTAGGTTTAATCTCAATTAGATCTTTGACATCATCCTGTAAAATACAATCATGCAATAGATATCAGGATCTTGGTATCATACTGAGCAGACCGATAATAATAGACAAAGCAAGCTAGTCTAGCATATATGTGCGAGTCTAGCATATACGTACCATTCAAGACTACATGTAAAGTAAATGTCACAGGTGTGGCTCCGCGTCGCGGACGTCCCAGGTTTTATAGACGCCCTTCAGTGGCTGAAGCGAGTAACTCTCCTGGGTTCAACTTTGGTATAATTTCACTGCAATGCCCATGTCAATACTTCGCGTGGAACCTGATGGAATGATTTCTCCAGATCAACAAACCCAAGAAACAACTTCTTCCTCTTCTCCATGTACTTCTCCTGCAACTGCCTCACAATAAAGAGCGTGTCTGTCGTTCCTCTTCCTGGCATAAATCCAAACTGCATTTCGGCGATCTTCACCTTCTTCCTTATCCTCCTCTCCAACACCCTTTCCAATACCTTCATTCCATGCGCCAATAACTTTATCCCTCGGTATGAGCCACACTCCAGAGGGTCACCTTTCCCCTTGTATAGAGGGACGAGGGTACTCAGTTCCCAATCCACTGGAATGCAGCCTTCTTCCACCACCAGATTGCAGATCTCTGTCATTCTCTTCACACCCCAATTTCCCGCTGCCTTCAACATATCTCCCACAACTCCCGTCGGTCCTCCCGCATTTCCACTCTTCATTGCTTTTATCGCTTCCTCAACTACCTTCTCAGTTATCTTCTCTGCCGGTCCTAAAACTGGGTTACTCTCTATGTTGCCTTCCCATTCATTCTCTGCATTCAACAGTATTTCCATATGTCTCTTACATCTTCCTTTAATTCCATCTTGGTCCACAACGACTTGTCCCACTTCATCCTTCAAGCAACTCACCCCCATCACATCACACCTCTCTTTCGCTGTCTGCTTTGCAATCCTGAATACCGCTCTCTGACCCTCTTCCGAATCCAAGCGTTCTCCAAACATTTTCCTACATGCCTCCTGCGCCTTTGCTACCTCTTTCTTTGCAGCCTTCTTGGCTGCCTTATAACTTTCATGCTCTGCTTTTTCTGCTCCCGTACCCTTCGCCTTCTGCCACTCCTTGAACTTCTTCCTCTTCTCGTCAATCCTCTTTCCAACTTCATCATCCCAACACCATGTTTCCGAGTGCCTCGGTGGTCCTTTTGTCCATCCACATACTTCACCAACGGCTCCCAACAGACTATCTTTCATTGACATCCAACCACTTTCAAGCTCAACCACATCATCCTCTACCCTACTCAGCCTCTCTTTTAATGCCTCCCTTGCTGTCACCTCTTTCAACCTCCACACCTTCATTATCGGTTGGTACTTCACCTGCCGAGCTCTCCTCGCACCTTTCATCCTTATATCGCAGACAACCAAGTGGTGCTGTGAAACGGCCTCCTCCCCCTGGATCACCTTTGTGTCGCGGAGGTGCCCCCTATCTCGCCTACGCACCATCAGGTAGTCAACGGTTGTCGTCGACCCACCTGACGTGTATGTAACAAGCTTATTATCCTCTTTCTGGAACTGAGTATTACAAATCAACAAATCAGCTCCATCAGCAAACTCCAAAATCCTTTCACCTTCTCCATTTCTCACACCATATCCGTAACCCCCATGAACTCCCTCAAAACCGTCCATACTCCTTCCCACATGTCCATTTAGGTCTCCTCCTACCACAACAACTTCCTCATCTTTCACGTTTTCCATCAGCTTCTCTATCGCACACCAGAACTTGTCCTTCTCTTCATCGCTCCGACCAACTTGCGGAGCATATCCCGAGATGACGTTCACCAAGGGCTTTCCAATTATCATTTTTACCATCATCAACCTGTCACTCACTCTAGTCACACTCACCACACTGTCTACAAACTCCTCAGAAAACAGGACACCAACACCATTCACGCCGTCCGGGCACCCTTGCAACACAAACTTGTATTTCTGTCCCTGCCTACCCTTCACCATTCTCACACCACTTCCTTTCCATCTCGTCTCTTGCACACAACATATGTCCACTCTTCTTCTGATCAATACTTCCACCACTTCTCCTGATCTCCCTGTCATTGTTCCTACATTCCATGTTCCAAACCTCAGAAACCGATCTCCACTTCGGGCTGTATCCTGCCCATATGTAGTCATGGTTCTCTTTTTGAGGCAATGTTTTTATGGCCGGATGCCCTTCCTGACGCCAACCCTCTTAGTGGCCTCTTATGACACGCAGGGATACGGTGTACCTATTCTAAACCATGGTACACACCGGGATATCCCTAGATCATGCTCAACACAATTTATCCCAGGATTCATACTGATCAGATCAAGCTTTATACTTGTCGATTCATGGCATCATAATGAAGGCACCTGTGACATCATCCATAACATATGTTATTCCCCATGGGGAGTACTTGTCGGGTCTGTCCACCTTTATAAAAAATTGTGACAGATAACTTGATTGACAAAAGGAATATTTATTTTTATGCACGGGGACAATCTGCTTGTCCGCAAGAGCAAACAGATCTCTGATTTCTATTCTGTCTGAGTTTAAATTTATACTCAAAGTGTTCATGAGAAAGGAAGGCAGAAGCAAAAACTGCAGCATGAGATCAGAGCATAGGAATGCAGATATGAGGACCCTTGGCTTGATATTTTACACAAGGTCAAGCCACAGCTAAAACATGTTTTTGCCAACTCAAACGCAGAGACACAGTTCTGCTAGACAACTGTGTGATGGCTTTTAGCCAATGGTGCACAAGCAATCATACTTGCATTAGCTTCGCGTGACGACACCACATGGTACAAATACCCAGCATGCTTTACGACCATCGGGGCCACTGATTGGTCCAGAGGTGACAATTATTCATTTTTACCCCGACATACTTTCGAATGAGCTACCTTTCAATTTTTTTTCCATAGAGAGGTTTTGGAGATATAGAGGTGCAATATTTTTTCGTTTTTTTCCATAATGGCACCTGTGCCATGTGACGTATGACGTCATAATTAGCATTATAAAAATTCTACAGGAGGGGGCGCTCATATGTTGAATGTTTTGTGTCAATCGGACCAACGGTTGCAGATAAAAAATGAATTTAATGGGAATAAACCCACAAAATGCCGGCAGAAGGGACATACATACATACAGATGAACGTTGTTCCAGATGGCGTTGCCCTACTGTCTACCCCATAAAAAGTGAAATGTGATACATCGATGTGGTTTGCTACATATGAAATACTGTTTCTCAAAGTTTTGTCAAGATTGGTCAAGATCATCATCCGAATGTAAATGGTCCTATAAGGACTCTAACGAATCACAAACGTGTTCGACATCCTTACCACTTGTATTTGGCCAGCCTTCCCCCTTCCTCTGCAGGATGCTACCAGTCTCCATAAACTGTGTAACTCACAAATCGGTTAATTTCTCAATGATTGCTGCCTTCCACTGATCGTCCTGAACCCTCGTTGAACTTGTGTAGCTGATTTGGTTTCGACAAACCAGGTAACACACTGCGATTTTTCCTGCAGTAAAGGTGACGTCACGTTGTCACAGGAGATGCCTGACAACAAAAATGTCTTGTCCTCCTTTCAAACCATGTGCACACATAGGGGACAGGCTTAAGTAATTTGTTTTATTTTTCAAACAACAAAGTGAACTTTAAGTTTGCAGATTTTTACATGCGACATGTCGCATGTCTCAACAAGAGCTTTGCATTGCTGTTATTGGTGTTGTTGGCGTTCTTGTTGGGTGTCAACTTTTGAAATATGCACCCATTGGTCGAACAGCTGCTTGACACCTGTAGTGAAATTATACCAAAGTTGAACCCAGGAGTGATACTCGCTTAAACCACTGAGGGGCGTCTATAAGACCTGGGACATCCGCGACGCTGAGCCACTCCTGTGACATTTACTATGACATGTAGTCCTGTAGTCTTAAATGTACGTACCCGCACCTATATGCTAGACTCGCTTGCTTTGACTATTATTATCGGTCCTTTCTGTATGATACCAAGATCCTGATATCTATTGCATGATTGTATTTTTACAGGATGATGCCAGAGATCTAATTGTGATTAAACCAACCAATGGGACAAAGTTGTGGACCTGATTGATTTCCACGACATTTAATCACAATTAAGATCTATGGAAATGGCGGGACACAAGATGATCAATGTACCGACACTCGGCGCCGACCCACAAGCTGAGGATTCGGGCTCGGAGTTCACTCACTGGCTCAAAACGCTGGAGAACCAGTTCGGCGCCCAGGATGCCGTTCCCACCACTGAAACGGAGCTGTCTGTGTTGCAGACCAAAGTCGACCACCGCGTCTACAGGAGCATTGCACGATGTACGACGTACGATGCCGCCGTGGCTGAACTAAAGCGCCTTTACATTAAGAAACGGAGCGTGGTGTACAACAGGTATCTGCTCGCAACGCGGTGTCAACAGCCTACTGAGTCGATCGATCGCTTCACCCAGGAGCTGCGACACCTCGTCGCGGACAGTACTCAAGAGGTACGGACACACGAGCAAGTCCAGGACGATCTTGTCCGAGATGCTTTCGTCTCTGGGATCAGCTCTTCAAATCTGAGACTCAGACTTTTGGAGACAGCTGACCTGACGTTCGCAGAGGCACTACGGGTGGCCAACGCTTACACTGAGGCCCGGGAACAATCTACCGCTTATGACCACACACGGGTCGTTGCGGGGACTTCACAACTCGCGCGACCGGAGAGGGCTACCACGAGGATACGGGTGCGGACTCGACTATGGCCGAGCCCCTGGCCGCTCCCAAGGTGGACTCGGATTCCGGCCTGGCAGCAGCTACAGCAGCCAGGCCAAGGCCTGACCGGAACGCGACGTGTTACTTCTGTGGCAATCGACAGCACCCCAGGTCGGCGTGTCCGGCTCGGGAAGCCATATGCCATTTGTGTTCTACTAAAGGACATTTTGCAAAAGTCTGCAAGAAGACCCCGCCGGGCACACGAGCTCGCGCGACCTTGAATGGGCTTATCACTGAGCCAACGGACCGAGCACAGAGCGGGGCGCCTCACCCGGCTTTGATGAGCGGTCCTCCTCCTCGCGAGGCCCTGGCTGCACGCACATCCTTGGTGAGATACATCGGGCCGCCAAAACAAATGGCGCGAACACGACCGGCCGCGGAGCGACCGACCTTGACTGGCGTTCGAACGCCCTCCTCAAACAAACGACAAGTTTCTGCTTTGAAAGCTCCTCCTGTTTTGCAGCAAACACTGCACGTGACACGAGCGCCATCCGACGGCAGCTCGTACGAACTACTCGCTCTTGCTCCAGCACATGAAAGTACAATTGACTGCGATCTTTCGCACGTGACACGAGCGCCATCTGACGGCAGCTCGTACGAACTACACGCTCTTGCTCCGGCATGACCAACTATGCGTTTGGCACGGGGGCCCTCCGGAGGCTGCTCAAACGACCGGAAAACTGCAGCCGGTGTGGGATCCACACGCGAGGCGCGATCTTCTCGCTCGGACGGCACAATACCTGCCGGATCTTCGGGCCTTGATCAGGCCATTATTCCGCTCTTGGTCGAAGGCATTTTTGCGCGGGCCCTAGTCGACACGGGGTCTACGGATAGTTTATCGATCAGCGGCTGGTGCGTCACCATGGGTGGCATCCTCGGGACTACACGACGGATCTTCATGGCCTCCCAAGGACTTAGGCTCAGCACGAAGGGGGAATGTCGATTGAAACTTGTGATAAAGGGCGCATGTTTCCAGATGTACATCTCATGGTCTTGCCTGCATTATGTGCTGACATTCTGTTAGGACACGATTTTCTTAAGCGACATGGACGTTTGGAAATTGAATTCGGTGGGACGGACACGCTTGCTGTGTGTGCACTCGCGAAAATGGAAATTGAGCCTCTTTCGCTGTTCCCCAACCTGACCACTGACTGCACTCCTGTAGCGGTAAGATCGTGGCGCTACTCACGAGCGGACGTGCAATTCATTGTGGAAGAAACGGCCCAGCTCTTAAAGGATGGTGTTATCGAACCTAGCCGGTCACCGTGGCGGGCCCAGGTCTTCGTGGTGTGAAGTGAGGCCCATCGCCGGCGCATGGTAATTGACTACTCTCAGACGGTTAATCGCTTTACACAGCTGGACGCCTACCCCTTACCGGGGATGGACGCGCTAGTACGACAGGTGGCCCAGTACTCCGTCTACAGCACTCTCGATCTGCGTAGTGCATATCATCAGATCCCCATCTCTAGGGCTGATCGCATCTATACCGCCTTTGAATCAGGTCAAAGGTTATACCAGGTCACCCGACTACCTTTTGGGGTGACGAACGGGGTACCCTGTTTTCAGAGGGCTATGGACGACCTCGTTACTAAGGAAAACTTGACAGATGTCTTTGTATATCTGGACAATCTTACGGTTTGTGGGTATGACCAGGGGCATCACGATGCTAATCTGAAGCGCTTCCTCGAGGTCGCGCGTAGGTATCGCCTAACCATGAATGAGGCTAAGTGTCGTTACTCTCTACGCACGATAGATCTTCTGGGGTATACCGTGACCCATGGCTCAGTCTCTCCGGATAAGGAGCGTCTGCGACCTTTGCTCGATATGGCTCCGCCTAGCGATCGGGCTTCGCTGAAGCGCGCTCTCGGGCTGTTCGCCCACTATGCGAAGTGGGTACAAAATTTCTCTGCAAAGCTCCGCCCCCTCATGGCCTGCGACACGTTCCCCATGAGCCCGGCCGCCTTGGCGGCCTTCGGGGGCCTTAAGGCCGACATCGCTGGCGCTGCTGTGGCGACGATCGACGAGAGCGAATCTTTCGTCTTAGAAAGTGATGCCTTGGATCATGCGATAGCGGCAACTCTCTCCCAAGGGGGGCGCCCTGTGGCTTTCTTTTCACGGACTCTCACCTCCGCTGAGCGGAGGCATTCGTCTGTCGAAAAGGAAGCGTACGCGATCGTCGAGTCGATTCGGCGGTGGCGACCGTACTTACTCGGGCGATGCTTCCAAATCATCACGGACCAACAAAGCGTTGCGTTCATGTACGACACCTTACATGCTCAACGTATTAAGAATGAGAAAATCACTCGCTGGCGTATTGAACTCGCCGACTTCTGCTACACCATCAAATACCGCCCGGGGAAGGATAACCTGGTCGCCGATGCCTTATCAAGGCCGGCTATGTGCGCGGGGATCGTAACTTTGGAGGGACTGTGCGCTTTGCACGACACTATATGTCATCCAGGGGTGGCACGTTTCGCTCATTTTGTGCGTAATGGTAATCTGCCGTACTCGATTGAGGACATCCGCCGGATCTGCCGTGACTGCGCTATATGTGCGGAACTCAAACCGCGTTTTTACAACCCTCCCATGGGGACGCTGGTTAGGGCTACTAGACCATGGGAGAGATTGGCAATGGATTTCAAAGGCCCGCTGCCAGTGTCGAGCAACTCTCGTTTTCTGCTCACTATCGTTGATGAGTACTCGTGATTCCCTTTTGCTTACACGTGCGGTGATATGACGGCTGCCACGGTCATACGGTGCCTGCAGAATTTGTTTTCTATGTTTGGGTATCTGGCCTACGTGCATACCGATCGGGGTGCGGTGTTCCTGTCTCAGGAGGTGAGAGGTTATTTGCTCCAAAATAATGTTGCTTCGAGTTACACCACACCGTACAGACCCCAGGCGAATGGGCAGATCGAACGCTTCAATGGGATTATATGGAGGGCCGTCATGCTAAGCCTCCGGACCCTCGGCCGGGGTCTCAATAAATGGGGTTGGTCGCTACCTGCGGCTCTGAACTCGATCAGGGCTCTCCTATGTACGGCCACCAACCAGACTCCTCACGAAAGACTGTTCCACCACCCTCGAAGCTCGGGTAGTATCCGATCTTTACCCAGCTGGCTCGCTGAGCCGGGGCCAGCCTATCTCAAACGAGCGGTGCGCACGAGCAAGTACGACCCCTTTGTAGATAAGGTGCAGGTACTCCAGGCTAATCCCGAGCATGCTCGTGTGATGACGGCAGATGGACGCGAGTCCACTGTCTCCATACGCCATCTCGCCCCTTGTGGGGTCATCGACCCTTATAGGGATATAGACGAACCGATCTACGAGTCTATGGACTCTACCGAAGCTTCCTCTATGGAACTTTTGCCGTCACCTCTGTCGTCACCTACACCCCTGCCTGAAGGCTCTGAGGTGCCCCCTCCGACACCTACCTCCAGCGGCTACTCCGACGCAGGGGACTCCGGGCTTGGGGATGCCGTACCCGGTAGTTTCTGGACACGGGCTGGCAGGGTAGTTCGCCACCCCGACCGCTACGGGTGGACCGACTGACATGGAATGACGTACCCCAATCAATTAATGCTGACGCATGCTTGAGATCTGCCTAGCGGCAGTATAGTTCTAACGGCGGGGAGAATGTAGTGAAATTATACCAAAGTTGAACCCAGGAGTGATACTCGCGTAAACCACTGAGGGGCGTCTATAAGACCTGGGACATCCGCGACGCTGAGCCACTCCTGTGACATTTACTATGACATGTAGTCCTGTAGTCTTGAATGGTACGTACCCGCACCTATATGCTAGACTCGCTTGCTTTGACTATTATTATCGGTCCTTTCTGTATGATACCAAGATCCTGATATCTATTGCATGATTGTATTTTCACAGGATGATGCCAGAGATCTAATTGTGATTAAACCAACCTATGGGACAAAGTTGTGGACCTGATTGATTTCCACGACAACACCTACATGTCGCTTGACTCCACCCACCATAGCACTGACACAAAATGATATGCCCGCCATCTTGGTTTTCTGGTGGGCCGAGCACATTCGGCCTGTCGGCTTCTGCTGATTGTACACTGCCTGGGTTACGCGCAGTTATCCATAGCTGGTGGCCTCAGGACTGGGGGTTCTAGAGGAGTCTGAGAAGGTCCTCTCATGGAAAACCCCAAAACCCGGATCCTCAACAGTATATAACGGACTGTTGCCATATAGCCCTTCACCTCTAATATATAAAACTAAATAAAGGATGCAGTTTAATACCAATGCAAATGTTCTTGGAATGGTGTTTTGAATTGATGGATTCATTATGAGTCATTATGGAGCCAGATAGGTTTTTGTTGATCCGATATATATTCTTCTTCTGAACAGTTCATGTTCTGGAAGCTTTGTTTAAAACCTTAATATGGCTGTGTTCAGCCAGATTTGGTATCCTTAACACTTCAGCACTGTCTGCGAGTACCACATAACGCATAACTTGGTTCAAATGTGGGACATGAGCTGGCACGGAAAACCAATACTGGACAATGCATCTATTATAGACATCTCCTAGTTTTGGTGGCCACAGAAATAGATTCTGTCCATAGTCAGATTTCACTGAAGTCTATCATTAACCGTGGGTCAAATTATCATTTCAAAAATATGACAGTTTTCTATGGTGCCTCACAAAGTACAATTTCTTGTGTGTTTTCCAGGTGGTCATTCCCGTGGAGCTCGTCGGAAAAGCCCACCTGCACTTCTCCTTTCGTCACCGCTCAACACAGGACGGTAAGTAGGAAGTGTGAGCCCAATGTTATGGCAGACATGATCACACTGATTGGATAAGATCTGAAGTGTAAATAATATTTTGTAGTTCGATTTACTCATTTCCTCGTGATCACAACCTCTACATGCAAATGGATGAAAATAACCAGAGAATCCAAAAATGATTTTGAGGAGCTACCCGTGGGGTCATATGGAATAGATAAGGTCACCAGATTTGTTGATCTGGGAAGTAGATTGACAGAAAGAGGTGAAGTATGAAAGATGTTTCAAAAATACAACAAGCTCTGGCCGGTGTGGTCTTTAAATCGTATTGCATTGGACTGATCTTTTTTTTTTTTGTATACAGAGTCGAGGCTCGTGAAAGAGCTAACATTTATCAAACAAACAAATCAAACAAACAAGCAAACAAAGTATATAAAAAGGGGAGCGGTCGACAAGATGGTGCGAGAAAGGGACGAAGCACACAAACACAACATTTGAGAGCAGGTTGAGCATTTGCAAACACGTCTTTGCAATGAAAGACTAAGATCTGGATGTATAACACCAATGCGATAACAGAAGCAAGTGCAGGACTTCAATTACAAACCAAGCAAATAACATGGGCACACGATGGTGATGACAGGAGATGCTTGAGGAGGATCCTCAGAGTAAAATCACCAACGAATAACTAAGCATACAGAATAAGACATTGAGACATGACGAATAACTCCATAACATCATGAGCAATTCGATGGGCTAGTCACATTTGGCATCTGGACAACAGTAGATGGGCAATTAAAAATGAGTGCTGGAGATTTGATGGGCGTAGACCAGTGGGAATACCACAGAGAGGGTCGCAGGACTATGTGACTATTGAGGCAAGAGCAAGAGGGTCCAGACCAGAAGGCTCAGGGATCTGGCACGAGATGTAAATAAAGTGTAGTGCAGCTGTTGGTGGATCGGAATGCACTGCGGTGACTCAGTTATCTTGGAGACTGACTTCGAGTGAGTTTCACTTTTACAAAAAACAAGACCGATAGTCTAACAGTGGTGAAGCTGGCCTTGCTTGATACTTTAGTTTAAGACGATTGTATGAACGTCAGGAATTCAGTCGAACGTCAGGAATTGACAGCAGGTTCGTGAAGGACTTGGACAAAAAAACGTAACCCGCCTGAATGTCGCTATACCCAGTCAATGGTGAAACTGCAAATGGGGAATCCGTGAATGTCATGGATGGAAACCCTTACATCATTTCCTCATTCTGCTTTAAAATCAATATCTCTATTTTCATTCCAAACAGCATCATTCATCATTCCAATCACAAATGAATACTACTAGCAACGGTACCCGCCCTAGGGGCGGGGCTTCAATTGGGAGGCCCAAATAAAAAGGCAAAATATCAGAAATTGAAGGCTTTTTATTTTATTTTAAACGATTCATATAAACATCCGTTAAATCATATCACATGCACATCATCAAAATCTAAACAGTATTTGTAGAATTTCAATAAAAGCCACATCACTGTTCATATCAGTAAATATTATTCCATCGTTTTTGGAAAATTGGAAAAATTGGGAAATTGGGGAAAAATTGGAAAATCAATATACCCTATTTTACTCCAGGGGGTCCCAGGAATACCCACCCAAAATTTCGTTGCGATCGGTTTAGCCGTTTTTGCGGTACCTGGGAACAGACGGACAGACAGACAGACGGACAGACAGACAGAAAGACAGACAGACTTTGGGAGCAAGGTCCATGTCAATTGCATTTCAAATTTACAATTGTATTCAGGAATTTCTGAAATCTCCTACCTACTTTACGACACCTGCTGGGACCACAAAATGTTCCACATAAGGTTATTATATTTCCTTTTAATAAAATATGAAACTGCAATGGTTAATAAACGCTGTCCCCCTGTCATGTGACCAGATCTTTAGCTGTTATTGGTGGACGTTTGTGAGGGACATACATACATACATACATACATACACAGGACGGACAGACAAACGCTGTTCCAGACGGAATTTCCCTACGGGCAATGTAGAAAAAACAAAAAATGTTTACGACATGTCACACTTGTCTTCGAGATGAATGCCTTGCAAACGAGAGCCACTGATGTGCACATGAACCAATAAAAGAGTGAAATGGGAAATGATGACGACTTTTTTGAGTGAGGCAGAAAAAAATCCCGAAATGTTGCCAGCGATTTGAATGTCATCAATGCTGTCGACAACAAACATCCTGTTACCATGCCATCAATAAGTTCACAGGCAAACATATCGATGGTGTGAAAACTGTGACGACCCAAGAGGGTAATTTCATTGGAGAGTGGTTTGCTTTTATGAGTTTGCAGAAAATATTTAGCAAATAGCTTACAAGTGTGGAGACTTTCTAGAATTTGATGCAGATTCCATGGGTAACTAGAATGACACTGGGTACAGCACATACAGTCACGTGAAAAAGTAAGTACACCCCATGTAAAGTTTTGACTTTTTCAACATATTTCAACATACAGCTATTTGATCTTCATTTCAACAATATTGATAGATAAAGGTGATACAATATAACAAATATCATGAAACAATTACATTTTGTAGTCCATTGTATAACTTAAATAAACATAAATGCAAATTTCGCACGTGGAAAAAGCAAATACCTAAAATTAGAATCAGGTGCACCAGCTCAGGTGCAAATGATTAGAACATCGTTAGAGAGGATCTTGGAGGAACCTGTCACATTTAAACCTCAGACATTTAGTTTGGTTTGCTCTTTGTTGTTGAAGTGTGCGACGTCACCATGCCTCGATCAAAAGAGCTCTCGGAGGCCTTCAGAAAGAAGGTTATAGATGCCTATGAGTCTGGGAAGGGATTTAAAAAGATATCCAAACAATTTGAAATCAATCATTCGACTGTCCGGAAGATCATGTACAAGTGGAGAAGATTCCAAACAACTGCCAACTTGTTCAGGCCAGGCCGCCCCAGCAAGTTCAGCCTGAGAGCAGACAGCAAGATGCTGAAAGAAGTCTCTAAGAACCCCAGAATGTCATCACGGAACCTACAGGTACCTCTTGCCACAGTTTTTTTTTTTTTTTTTTTTTTTTTTTTTTTGTATACAAGATCGAGGCTCGTGAAAGAGCGAACATTAATCACACAGAAAGACAAACAGACACATAAAACAAATAACATCGGGAGCGGTAGACAAGATGGGGAGAGAGGGGGAAGGACACAAACACAACATTTGAGAGCAGGGACCGAGAGACATGGAGACATCGAGAGATCTGTGGGAGGGAGAGGGCTTTGGGGGGGAGGCATGTGAAGGGGGGGAGGCATGTGAAGGGGGGGGGGTGGGAGAGGTATAAACATATGGACACTGCCAGGATTTCCAGGAAATAAGTTGGAATTTCAAACAAGGTGGATCTGGGGTGAATTAGTGGGGGTAGAAAAGATCAAGGTTATGGATGGGGGAAGATAAGAGATGGTGGTGAACAGCTGTTTTAAAGACCTGGAGGGAGGAGAGGGATTGAAGGGAGTGTGGGAGTTTGTTCCACAGGCGGGAGAAAAGAGGAATGAAAGAGTGAAGGTGAGCAGAGAGCCGAGATTTCGGCAGTTTAACCATCAGAGGGTTGCTGGCAGATCTTGTGCGACCTGTAGGAATATTTGGGGGACAGAGCACAGAGAGAGCTGGGGGAGCAAGGCCGGAGAGGAGTCGGTAGAAGACAGAAAGACCACCTACCTGCCTGCGGTGAGTGAGTGAAAGGCCCTCAGAGATAGCTTCATCGCGGGAGATTCCAATGATTTTGAAAGCTTTGGATTCAACAGCGTGAAGCCGAGCCAGGTGTGAGGCAGGAGCACCAGCCCATAGGGGAGAACAGTATTCCATAGAGCTGCGGATGAAAGCCTTGTATGTGGTGCACGTTGACGTCAAAGTTGATGTCAAAGTGCACGTGTCTACCATTAGAAAGAGGCTGCACAAATTTGATCTACATGGGAGGTGTGCCAGGAGGAAACCTTTGCTGTCCAGAAAGAACATCAGGGCAACACTAAAGTTTGCCAATGAACACCTAGGCAAAGACCAGCACTTCTGGAACACTGTGCTCTGGACAGATGAGTCAAAGGTAGAGCTATTTGGCCACAGTATCAGAAGACATGTTTGGCAAAAACCAAAGACAGCATTTGACCACAAGAACCTGATACCAACTGTAAAGCATGGTGGTGGAAATATTATGGTTTGGGGCAGCTTTGCTGCATCAGGGCCTGGGCAGCTCACCATCATAGAATCCACTATGAATTCTTCATTGTACCAGAGGGTGCTTGAGGATAATGTGAGGCCATCTGTCGGAAAGTTGAAGCTCAGCCGAAGGTGGACCTTGCAACATGACAATGACCCTAAACATACCAGTAAATCCTCCAAGGAATGGCTGAAAAGAAAGAAATGGAGGGTTCTGGAATTGCCAAGTCAAAGCCCGGATCTAAATCCCATCGAGATGTTGTGGGGTGATTTGAAACGAGCTGTGTATGCAAGAAACCCCTCAAACATCGCACAGCTGAAAGAATTCTGCATGGAGGAGTGGGCAAAAATTTCTCCCAGTCGATGTCAGAGACTGGTACACAGTTATAAGAAACGCCTACTTGATGTTGTTTCTGCCAAAGGGGGCAATACCACCAATTGGAGCCAAGGGTGTACTTACTTTTTCCACATGCGAAATTTGCATTTATGTTTATTTAAATTATACAATGGACTACAAAATGTAAATGTTTCATGATATTTGTTATATTATATCACCTTTATCTTTCAATATTGTTGAAATGAAGATCAAATAGCTGTATGTTGAAATATGTTGAAAAAGTCAAAACTTTACATGGGGTGTACTTACTTTTTCACGTGACTGTACCTCCACCAGGTTGAACAGTTTACGTTTTGTATCCCAAAGATAGGCCGGATCTGGATGCGGACCTGAACTAAAATTGAATCGGCTTGTTCTTGTCACTTACCCAACTCATCCACCAAGTTTTGTCATAATCCATCCACCACTTTTTGAAATATCCTTCTACAATATTTCTATAGTTTTTGCCCCATCTCTCAATGGTGAAGAATCACTTTGAAAAGAAAATGTTTTCTCGTACCCGGATCTGGATTTTCAGCAAAACCTGTCCACCAAGTTTCGACGTAATCCGTTCATAACTTTTTGAGATATCCTGCACACAGACATAAAAATGAACAGGGGTGTCCACCTTCGTTGGCAGAGATAATTAGGCTTTTAATAGTCGTCGTGGTGTTGCATTAATTATTTAGCCTAGTTTGTGGAGTTTCTCATTAAGGTTTCCTGACCCTTTTTACCCTCGCCAGAGGAGAGGGTATTGCATTTGAGTCCGTATGTTGCTTGCCGGAAAAGAAGTCCTCGGTCCTCGGTCTCTGACCGATTTTTCATCTGTTTGTCTGTCTGTCTGTTTGTCTGTCTGTCTGTCTGTTTGTCTGTCTGTTTGTTCGCAGTACTACGTCTACACGGTTGCACGTAGAATCGCCAAACTTTACACACATATTGGTCTTGCCCTGGAATAGACTGTGCCCAATTTTTAACTCTCGGCCCAAGGCCTCCATTCTGACGTTATGATTTGATAATTCGACAAGTACAAAACTTCATCCAATCAAGATGCAATTTCTTGAGCGCGATGTCGGCATAAACTGGTGGAGAAAAAAAATGGATGCCGTCATCGGTCACGTGGTTCGGTCGCCATATTGGGAAAACCGACAAACTTTGCACCTCTATATCTCCGAAAGTGCTGAATAGAAAAAATTGAGACATGGCTCATTGTAAAGAACTCTCTATGGGGAATAAAATATGCTAGTGATGATGTCATAGGTGCCTCCATTATGACGTCATAATTTGACAAGTACAAAACTTCATCCGATCAAGATAAAATTTCTTGAGCATAATCTGGGAATAAATTAGTTTAGAAAAAAAATAATGATGACATCATCGGTCACGTGGTTTGGCCACCATATTTGTTTTAACACAAAAGCCTTAAAAACTACTGAAAATACATCCTGGCGAGGGTTTGCAATCTCTGATTGCTTTTTCTTGTTAGTTTTGTGTTCATTGCTGCACGCAGTTTGAAGGAAGATGCTTGATATTAACATGGGTACCTGTCAATATGTTTCAGGTACAGCTGCAGACCATGGTCATGAGTAGGTTCACAGCTGATATCGGGACTGTTACTAATGCAATCCATATGCAAAATGACAGCCATGTTGTATGGCCATCTGGTGAAGTCTTAGTGTCGGGTGCAGAACACACAAGCAGCTCCAGCCCTGAGGGCAGGGGGCAGCACATCTTACTTCCTGCTCCCACCGGGCATGTTTGGCTGCAGCTATTGATTAGAATCTGTCAATGAGTTGGTTAAGGCTATAAACGAGCACACATAATGAAATCCTAGATTACAGTCAGGACCCCATCATTGGGAGCACTTGTAAAGTTCGGTGTGGTTCAGTATTGGCCTTGGATAAACTGGTGAAGAAGTCGTTTGGAGTGTCTGGAAACTTGGTATCAGAGCTGTTGACTTCCTTGGATTTCCCCCTGTACGATGTGACCACCTGGAGCCCCTGCCACAGCCGGCTTGAATCCTTCACATTGAATTGATAGTCGAACTTGTCACTGTAGTGCTGCTTGGCAGCCTTGATGACCCTCTCGAGGTCGTAGCACGATCTTTTGCACATGGATTCTTTGCTTTCATCACCTTGCTTTGAATGTATCAGCCCAGATTCGTTCCTCTTTTTTCCCACCTCTGGAACAAACTCCCTCACTCTCTTCAATCCCACTCCTCCCTCAAGGTCTTCAAAACAGCTGTTCACCATTATCTCATATCTTTCCCCCCATCAAAAACCTTGATCTTTTCTCTCCCCGTTAATCCACCCCAAACCCACCTCCTTCAAACTTCCTGTTTTCTTTCCTTAAAGTCCTAGTCGTGTCCATCTTGTTTGTTCCGTGTACTCCACACCAGCCGTCTCTCTTCCACAGATCTTCTGATGTCCCTGTTCTCTGCTGCTGTTGTGCTTCCCTCGCCCTATCTTGTCTCCCGCTCACTTTATGATATGTTCCATGTGTTTGCTTTTATACGAGCCTCGACTTGGTATACTAAAAAAAAGCCTTCACCCTTAGTTTATCACGAACATCCTTGTTGAACCACAGCTTTTGGTTAGGGTAGCTCCGGACCGATTTACTTGTAACCCAGGTTTCGATACAAAACTTCACATCATGGGTGACAGTGTCCACGTAGTCATCCAGATCAACAGATGACTCCTGAAATACGTTCCAGTCTGTTGTCTCGAAACACCTCTGGAGCTGAACAATGAATTCTTCTGACCAGCGCTGCATGGGCCTCACAACAGGATTTGATCACTCGAGGTCCTGTTTATAGGACCTCGAGGCCTCTTGTTGGACATGAAACATGTTGGAAATACTTGGCAAGCACCCTCTTGAGGTTGCAACGGTTGAAATCTCCAGAAACGACTGAAACGGCATCCGATTAGAAGTTTTCATCGTGAAAAAAAATGCCCGAAAGTTCACGAAGTGCTGTTGTAGCATTGGAATGTGGTTGTATGTAGACAGCAGTCAGGATAACCGATGGGAATTCCTGAGTTAGGGAGTGGGAATGGCATTTGATCACCAAGCTTTCCAGTTGAGTTGAACAGAACTGAGAGATAATCTCAACATTCATACACCAGGAGGTGTTTACAAAGAAACATACCCCACCTCCCTTTACCTTATCAGTAATCCTCTTCAATATGTCCATTCAATACACGAAGAAACCATCTTGTTGTTTTGCAACATCCGGGGTGTCGGCATCAAGCCACGTCTCAGTATGGCGGAAAGCGTAGGAGTCACTAATATCACGTTGGTGTCGAATACGACAAAAAAGTTCATCAAGTTTGTTGTCCATGGACGGCAGATTAGCAAGGTGAATACTAGGGAGTGGTGGTCGAGATGAATGACAATGTCCTCTTCCCAAGACACCTCTTTTCCCGAGTTTGTGTGAACGGCGAAGTCCTTTGTTCTCAGGCATTTGGTAAACAGTCATTTTATCCACATTCTGACGAAATGTCACTTCATTAACTCTCGATCTGATGTCTAATAGTTCCTGGCGGTTGTATACACGAAAAATAAGAGAGCACATCGTAAAACGTCTCCATGCATCGCCGCCATTTTTCTCGGCCATGACGTCATCACGTCACGTCATTGATGCAATTCCATGCCTGTGAAACGCCATTTCGACCAGGACTTTAAGCCAGGCCAATAATCGAACCGAGACAAGACAGCGATGTCCACATTATTCTGCTTCACTCAACAAAAAGCTACTTTCACTCGAACCTCCCCTATGTTGGTTGTGTGGTCTATTTGCAAATATGAACAATTGCTCCATGCAGTCTTTACGTCATGCATCACTGCAGAAAGGCTCGCTTGTGTCGTCACAAGGAATTTCAAAACAAATGAACCCGATGTACATCATTGAATTCATTTTTAAATGGAATTTTGAGATCGGTTATAGGTTGTACCATGTGACCAAAGCGTTTTCTCAGCGGTTGGTGGATGAAATACCCTCAACGTTGAGATTGAAGTGTCAAATTTCCATCCGAAGATTTATGGCTCCTGTAATTGAAGGAAACCTCTGGAAAGTGTTTTGTTTTTTGAGTTTTGATTATTGGCAATGGAATCGGACAAACATCAAACTGCTGTTCTGGTGCAGTTTTGGGATTGCTTGGATGGTTAATTTCATAATTATAAGGAGGATAAAGCCGGCTGTCCCATTACCATCTGGTTTTTTTAGCCTCGTCGGTTCCCAAAGGGAAGTCAGTTCGCACGCAGAACAACTTTAATATTGTGACACCAAGTGGCCTTGAGGACAGTTCAAAAATGTTATATAATATAACCATAATATTTTAACATCTAATTTAGCCATTCGTTGATTTTGCACCTTGAATGTATATTTTGTCAGTTATCAGTGCTCATTCCAGTGTTTGCCAGTAGCGCAGGTGGTTTGAGGTCTTCTAAGAGGCTAGTGTGCTGAACTGGCACACCTAACGAGCCATGGGAGCTGTTCAACAAATTGTCTCATTTAACAGCAATGTTTTTTTAATGTCTGATATTACCATAATGATCTATCTATGTGTTTGTGGGTATGGCTGTCTATCTTATCTATATATCTGTCTGTATCTATCTATCTATCATCCTGTCTCTCTGAGAGTCTGTCTGTTGTAAGAATGCCTTTGAGTAATGTCTGTATAATGCAATGTTGTACTCTCTGCCTATCTTTATATATATATATATATATATATATATATATAATTATATATATATATATATATATATATATATATATATATATATATATATATATATATCTGATTTAAGAATGCGTGATTGATGTAATAATGCGCTTTTGTTTTTACGAGGGAAATGGAGGGGGGAAGACAGGAGGCTGGGGTTTGGAAGGGGTAGGTGAGCAACGGATGGGACAGAGTTGGGTGGGGTAGGTTTAAACTTTGGGTGGGGGGGGGCGGGGGAGAGTTGGGGAGGAGGGGGTTGAGGTGTTGTCGGGGGGGGGGTGGGTGGAGGAATTGAGTTGAGAAGTTGTGGTGGGGAGGTGCTTTGAAGGGTTGGGGTGTGGACGGCAGGAGCTTGGTTGAGGATTTCGAGTTTGGGAGTGTGGCTTGACAACTTTGCCTTTTGGGGGAGGAGGGCTTGAAAATTTGGAGTTGAGGGCTTGGGGCTGGAACCAGGGGTGGGAGGTTAGGACCTGAAGAATAATAGCGTACAAAGGACTTTAACATTTTACATTACGTGGAATTTCTACGGGTCCCTCCCATTATGCTGTCAAAGGACATTCCTGTCAAACTCCCTAAATATTCCACCCTCCAATGGGAACTAATTCCCTTGAAACAGCCTGGTAGAGTTATCTGCAAATATATCTATGACAATAAAAGGCAGTGTCCGTCTGTCTCCTCCTTAATTCCAAAACCATGAAACCTAGCGGCCCCAAATTTTGCATGCATGCACCTGGACCTCGACAGATTGCAAAGCTGAAAACTGTGTGTTTGGGTGTGTTATAACACCCATTTTGAAGATGATTAACGAGGTGCTCATAAGAAAAAAACCCGATGTGGTGGTGTACCAATATGGCGTCCTACCATCTTGGTCATCCCACTGCACCTCGCTGGGTTCTTAAGCCGCCATTTTGTTTCGGCCTACTCAAACGTGCCTTGCCTTGGAAACACGATTGATTACCATTACATATATGAAGCATATCATCAAAATCTGGATTCGGATATGATGATTGGATGCTGTAGAATAAATAATGTCGAAATCTGGAGTGAATTCTGACAAAATTTACCATATCTTGTGATTTTATAACTAAGTGTATATATGCATTTATTTAAGCGAGGCTGTGATTCTCATTCTGGTGTTAATTGTTTTTTAATTTAACTTAATAAGCACTTTTGACTTAATTCTTACTTCCATGGTGAGGTGGAAAGAACTGGGAAGTGGCCGTGTGCTGTGTGCAGGAAGGGAGTCGGAGTGAACTCCATTCAATGTACAATGTGCGCTGAGTGGGTTCATCAAAAATGTAGTCGTTTGAGGGGGTCATTAACCAGTGTGGCAGCGACATTCAAGTGTAAGGTGTGCACAGAGGGAGCTGCAGATGGAGGAAATGTTGAGTTGGATCTTGGAGACGGCGTGAAGCTGGAAGGTGTGAAAACATTTTGCTACCTCGGAGACATGCTGAATGGAGAAGGTGGATCAGACTCGGCAACGGTTGCTAGAGTGAGATGTGCATGGAAGAAGTTTCAGGAACTGAGTGACATGCTGACGAGGAGGGGAGTGTCATTGACGCTGAAGGGAAAGGTGTATGCTGCATGTGTGAGAAGTGTTATGATTTATGGGAGCGAGACATGGGTAATGCAACGAAGGCTGGAAAGGGTGGAAATGCGAATGGTTCGGTGGATGTGCAGAGTATCGTTGAGAGAGAGGAAGACAAGTGATGAATTGCAAAAGATGATGGGAAAAGAGCCTGTGATTGATGCTGTGAAGAGAAACAGGTTGAGATGGTTTGGTCATGTGTTGAGGAAGGATGAAAATGACTAGTTGAGAAGAGTGATGGAAATGAATGTAGAAGGAAGTAGAGGATGAGGAAGACCAAGAAAGACTTGGCTAAAGATGGTGGAAGAAGAAATGCGGGCAAGGGGGTTAACAAGGGGAGATGCAGAAAATAGGGCAAAATGGAGAAGATTGTCATGGGGACCGCAAGGCTCACCCCCGCTCTAGCAGGGGAAATGGCCTTAAAATGCCTGTTGTTGTTGTTGTTGTTGTTGTTGTTTGGGAACTGCTCGGAGACGCGTTTTTTGAATGAATCGTTTTTAGCAAAGAACACATTTTAATAGTTGTTGGGACAGCTGTTACTGTTCGTCAATTCTGAAGTTGGAATTTTGAAGATTGGTTCGGGTTAAGATTTTGTGGAGCTTATCGTATTGTGGTTTTTAGCCATGTGCGGAAATTAAATAAAGGTGTGTAGTGGGGTGTGGGGGGGGGGGGGGGGGGGGGGGAGGGTGTGGGTAGGACCAGTTGCAACTGCTAAACCAGAAATTATCTGAAAATGCAATGCCCGTCCGCATCCGTTTGTATTGAGACAGCTTCTTCTTCTTCTTCTTCTTCTTCCTTGAGCTCAAAATAATGAAAATAGTTTTAAAAAAATACAAAATGAAAATTGATGATTTTATGCAGCCTTGACCTTTGAGCTTTAGATCCAAAAAAAAATACCGTTGGTCCCCCCCCCCCCCCCCCCCCCCTTACTGCTATAACAGCCTCCACTCTTCTAGGAAGGCTTCCCACTAGATGTTGGAACATTGCTGCGGGATTTGCTTCCATTCAGCCACAAGAGCATTAGTGAGGTCGGGGACTGATGTTGGGCGATTAGGCCTGGCTCGCAGTCGGCGTTCCAATTCATCCCAAATGTGTTCAATGGGGTTGAGGTCAGGGCTCTGTGCAGGCCAGTCAAGTTCTTCCACACCAATCTCGACGAACCATTTCTGTATGGACCTCACTTTGTGCACGGGGGCATTTTCATGCTGAAACAGAAAAGGGCCTTCCTCATTTCCCCAAACTGTTGCCACAAAGTTGGAAGCACACAATCGTCTCGATTCTAGAATGTCAATTTATGCTGTAGTGTTAAGATTTCCCTTCACTGGAACTAAGGGGACTATCCCGAACCATGAAAAACAACCCCAGACCATTATTCCCCCTCCAACAAACTTTACAGTTGGCACTATGCATTCGGGCAGGTAGCGTTCTCCTGGCATCCGCCAAACACAGATTCGTCCGTCGGACTGCCAGATGGTGAAGGTTGATTCATCTCTCCAGAGAATGCGTTTCCACTGCTCCAGAGTCCAATGGCGGCGAGCTTTACACCACTCCAGCCGACGCCTGGCATTGCGCATGGTGATCTTGGGCTTGTGTGCGGCTGCTCAGCCATGGATATCCATTTACTGAAGCTCCCGACTAACAGTTATTGTGCTGACGTTGCTTCCAAAGGCAGTTTGGAACTCAGTAGTGAGTGTTGCAATCGACGACAGACGATTTTTACGGGCTACGCGCTTCAGCACTCTGCATTCCCATTCCGTGAGCTTGTGTGGCCTACCACATGGCGGCTCAGCTGTTGTTGTTCCTAGACGTTTCCACTTCACAATAACAGCACTTACAATTGACCGGGGCAGCTCTTGCAGGGCAGAGATTTGATGGATTGACTTGTTGGAAAGGTGGCATTCCATGGCGGTGCCACGTTGAAAGTCACTGAGCTCTTCAGTACGGCCCATTCTACTGCCAATGTTTGTCTATGGAGATTGCATAGCTGTGTGCTTGAATATATATATATATATATATATATATATATATATATATATATATATATATATATATATATATATATACATGTCAGCAATGGGAGTGGCTGAAATAGCCGAATCCACTAATTAGAAGGGGGTGTCCGCATACTTTTGGCCATGTAGTGCATATATATATATATCGATATATGTATCTGTGCAGTGTCTGTGTTGTCTCTGAACTTCTCCCTCAAAGTTTTGTGATATCGTACCAAACTTCTGGTAGGCACCTATCTCTCCCGTGTGTATGTCCTAAGGGTATTTTTTTTGAAAATGTAAAAAAATATATATATATTTCAACTTAAATCTTCATCTTCGATTTTGTTATAAAATGTAATATCAAGTATATTACAAATACATTTGTGCAAAATAATTGTTTGTATTATGATTGGTGTAAACCATGACAATGCAGCAACTGAGGTACAGTCATCCATCTATATGTCTACATATGTGGGTAGTGTCTGTGTTGTCACTGAACAACTCCCTCAAACTTTTGTTTCCGTGGTTGTGAACTGTTTTTAATAACGCGTCTGTTAGGTCTTTTGAATCACGTGGTGGTGAGGTGTTTTGAATCGCGTGGTGGTGAGGTGTTTTGAATTGCATGGTGGTGAGGTGTTTTGAATCACGTGGTGGTGAAGTGTTTTGAATCACGTGGTGGTGAGGTGTTTTTAATTACTTGGTGGTGAGTTGTTTTTAAATATGTGGTGGTGAGGTGTTTTGAATTTAATGGTGGTGAGGTGTTTTGAATAACGTGGTGGTGAGGTGTTTTGAATTAATTGGTGGTGAGTTGTTTTGAATTACTTGGTGGTGAGGGGTGTTTCGAATTACGTGGTGGTGAGTGTTTTGAATAACGTGGTGGTTAGGTGTTTTAATTACGTGGTGGTAAGTGTTTTGAATAACGTGGTGGTGAGGTGTTTTGAATTATGTGGTGGTGAGGTGTTTTGAATTATGTGGTGGTGAGGTGTTTTAATTACGTGGTGGTGAGGTGTTTTGAATTACGTGGTGGTGAGATGTTTTTAAATATGTGGTGGTGAGGTGTTTTGAATTATGTGGTGGTGAGGTGTTTTAATTACGTGGTGGTGAGTGTTTTGAATCACGTGGTGGTGAGGTGTTTTAAATTACTTGGTGGTGAGTGTTTTGAAATACGTGGTGGTGAGGTGTTTTGAATTTAATGGTGGTGAGGTGTTTTGAATTATGTGGTTGTGAAGTTTTTGAATTTCATGGTGGTGAGGTGTTTTGAATCATGTGGTGGTGAGGTGTTTTGAATCACGTGTAGGTAAGGTGTTTTGAATTACGTGGTGGTGAGGTGTTTTGAATCACGTGTAGGTAAGGTGTTTTGAATTACTTGGTGGTGAGGTGTTTTGAATTATGTGGTGGTTCAGTGTTTTTTAATTACATAGTGGTGAGGTGTTTTAAATGAATTGGTGGTGAGTGTTTTGAATTACTTGGTGGTGAGGTGTTTTGAATTATGTGGTGGTTCAGTGTTTTTTAATTACATAGTGGTTAGGTGTTTTAATTACGTGGTGGTAAGTGTTTTGAATAACGTGGTGGTGAGGTGTTTTGAATTATGTGGTTGTGAGGTGTTTTGAATTATGTGGTGGTGAGGTGTTTTAATTACGTGGTGGTGAGGTGTTTTGAATTACGTGGTGGTGAGATGTTTTTAAATATGTGGTGGTGAGGTGTTTTGAATTATGTGGTGGTGAGGTGTTTTAATTACGTGGTGGTGAGTGTTTTGAATCACGTGGTGGTGAGGTGTTTTAAATTACTTGGTGGTGAGTGTTTTGAAATACGTGGTGGTGAGGTGTTTTGAATTTAATGGTGGTGAGGTGTTTTGAATTATGTGGTTGTGAAGTTTTTGAATTTCATGGTGGTGAGGTGTTTTGAATCATGTGGTGGTGAGGTGTTTTGAATCACGTGTAGGTAAGGTGTTTTGAATTACGTGGTGGTGAGGTGTTTTGAATCACGTGTAGGTAAGGTGTTTTGAATTACTTGGTGGTGAGGTGTTTTGAATTATGTGGTGGTTCAGTGTTTTTTAATTACATAGTGGTGAGGTGTTTTAAATGAATTGGTGGTGAGTGTTTTGAATTACTTGGTGGTGAGGTGTTTTGAATTATGTGGTGGTTCAGTGTTTTTTAATTACATAGTGGTGAGGTGTTTTAAATGAATTGGTGGTGAGTGTTTTGAATTACGTGGTGGTTCAGTGTTTTTTAATTACATAGTGGTGAGGTGTTTTAAATGAATTGCTGGTGAGTGTTTTGAATAACGTGGTGGTGAGGTGTTTTGAATTATGTGGTGGTTCGGTATTTTTAGTTACGTGGTGGTCAGTGTTCTGAATTACGTGGTGGAGAGGTGTTTTGATTTACGTGGTGGTGAGGCGTTTTGATTTATGTGGTGGTGAGGTGTTTTGAATAATGTGGTGGTGAGGTGTTTTGAATAACGTGGTGGTAAGTGTTTTGAATAACGTGGTGGCGATATGTTTTGAATTATGTGGTGGTAAGTGTTTTGAATAATGTGGTGGTGATATGTTTTGATTTATGTGGTGGTAAGTGTTTTGAATAACGTGGTGGTGAGGTGTTTTGAATTATGTGGTGGTGAGTGTTTTGAATAATGTGGTGGTGATATGTTTTGATTTATGTGGTGGTAAGTGTTTTGAATAATGTGGTGGTGATATGTTTTGATTTATGTGGTGGTGAGGTGTTTTGAATTATGTGGTGGTGAGTTGTTTTGAATAATGTGAGGGGTGTTTCGAGGTGGTGAGATGTTTTTAAATATGTGGTGGTGAGTGTTTTGAATAACGTGGTGGTGAGGTGTTTTAAATTACTTGGTGGTGAGTGTTTTGAAATACGTGGTGGTGAGGTGTTTTGAATTATGTGGTGGTGAGTGTTTTGAATAATGTGGTGGTGATATGTTTTGATTTATGTGGTGGTAAGTGTTTTGAATAATGTGGTGGTGATATGTTTTGATTTATGTGGTGGTAAGTGTTTTGAATAACGTGGTGGTGAGGTGTTTTGAATTATGTGGTGGTGAGTTGTTTTGAATAATGTGAGGGGTGTTTCGAGGTGGTGAGATGTTTTTAAATATGTGGTGGTGAGTGTTTTGAATAACGTGGTGGTGAGGTGTTTTAAATTACTTGGTGGTGAGTGTTTTGAAATACGTGGTGGTGAGGTGTTTTGAATTTAATGGTGGTGAGGTGTTTTGTTTTGAATGAGTGAGTGTTTTGAATAACGTGGTGGTGAGGTGTTTTAAATTATGTGGTGGTTAGGTGTTTTTACTTACGTGGTGGTAAGTGTTTTGAATTATGTGGTTGTGAGGTGTTTTGAATTACGTTGTGGTGAGGTGTTTTTACTTACGTGGTGGTAAGTGTTTTGAATTATGTGGTGGTGAGGTGTTTTAAATTATGTGGTGGTTAGGTGTTTTTACTTACGTGGTGGTAAGTGTTTTGCATTATGTGGTTGTGAGGTGTTTTGAATTACGTTGTGGTGAGGTGTTTTGAATTACGTGGTGGTGAGGTGTAATCGTCCAAAACTTCCAGTCTGCACCCACCCCTCCTGTGTTTATGTGCTGAGGGATTCGTTTTGCAAAAAAAAAAAAAAGTTCATCCTAAATCTTCAACTTAAATTGTTTATAAAAATGTAAAATCACAAATTTGGAAATAAATTTGTGGAAAATAATTGTTTGTATTATGATTGATGTAAATCATGACAACACAGCAACTCAGGTACATTCATTATCCTCAGCTAACACAAGCCCGTTCCTCAGTAACGACGCGTGGTGAGGCGAACCAAGCTGATATGTATATATTTATATATGTATATATATGTATATATATGTATATATATATATATATATATATATATATATACATATATATATATATATATATGTATATATACTCGTGTATATATATATACTCGTGTATATATTGTCGCGATCCCGGCTGTGAAATGGTTCCCAGCACGGAATACGGACGTTAATGTCCGGGCTTCAAGTAGTCCACGGAGTGGACAGAGAGAACTCAATAAACACAATTGTGTTTTAATCGGCCTTCTAGGGGTAAGGCACGATGCTTTATTGGCTCGATCACAAAAACCATAAATGGTAACAGAATGGAATACACTGCACAAAGCCTGCAGGAACTGTCGGCCCCAGAAGCTCCAAACAGGACGCAGGCAAGATCACTCGCGGTTCCAATCGACGATCTCCGGGACTCGGAGGGTAACAGAGTGGAATACACCGCACAAGGCCTGCAGGAACGGTCGGCCAGCAGCTCCAACACGACGCAGGCAATATCTGACTCACGGTTCCAATCCACGAGATCCGGGAATCACTCGTTGCCTTCCGGAGTTACTCACTCGTAAAATACAGAACGGTAAACGATCAGCCCAACGCGGCTGTCGTGAAGATTAAGGGAAATCCCTTTATCTATTTCCCACTCGGAGCCTTCGAGAGTCGCGTCCGTTGCATAAGATGGCGACCGCGCTCTCTGGACTGTCCACCAATCACGTGCCGAATCGCCTCCCGATCGCGTGAGGCTCCCAGGAGGCCACGTCACGCGGTGGGCGGGGCACCAAATCTGGGTGAGAACAGGTGATTTCACCGGTGGTTTCTCACAATATATATATACAGACTTGGCATTTAATATGGAATATATTTTTTTCTTGACTTGGGTTTACTTTCTGAACTTAGTATATTGTTACGGAACCCAACGTCGGCCTATGGTTCCCCTTCGAGGGGGGATTAAGCCCCTCGTCTGTTATGGATCGACGTGGTCCCGGGGGTATGACGCCACACCCGGTCGGCGCTGGATAGGGTTTTAGGCCCACAAGTCCTATGACCTAAATACCAGCGCTTCCCGGTACGCGAAGGAACACCCCCCGCTCACGGCCGCAGCGTAATGGATGTTGCGCCGAGCGAAGCGAACCGCGGCGTGAGCCGTTTACCAAGACTAGACCCGATCCTGAAACGTTGGCCAAATCGTGCCACAGATATTCAATGAGGGAAAAGACAAAGACGACACGGATGTGAAGAAGAGGAAGACGAAGGCAAAAAGGTTTGAAATATGACTATAATTTATTACTATTTACAGGACCAAAATAACCAAGGAAGAAGGAAAGATAATAAAATAAAGACAGAAGGAATCAAGGAGACACAGTGCAATGCTAGCTTACCTACAGTCTTAATTAATACCCAGGACAGAACAAACAAAAGGCAGACTCACACGAATGGGGAATGGAGGCAGGAGTGAATGGCTGGACCGGGAGGAAGGTTCAGCTCGGACCAGAGGATGACCGGGCCGGGAGGGAGCAGCCGCCGCCCTTCCTCAACAGCAACGCTGCCGTCAACGCTCAAGCTGCAGCGGTCAAAGCTGCGATGGTTCAAGCTGCTGCGGTTCAAGCTGCTGTGGTTCAAAGCTGCTGTGGTTCAAAGCTGCTGTGGTTCAAAGCTGCTGTGGTTCAAGCTGCTGTGGGGCATCCCTCTCTCCTCTCCTGGATCACGCAGCTTGGTGTCTCTCTCTGAAGCTCCTTTTTGTGTAACTCTTAGAACTCAATGGTTCGCTCTCCGTGCTTTCTCAGGACTCCTCTCTCAAAGGCTTCCGCGCGCACTTTTTATAACGCCGTGGGCGATCAAGCCGCCGGCCTCCAGAACACGCCCATCGGTGAGCTCGCCTCGGCCCTGATTGGTCGGCACGGGCTCTCTGGCTCCACCCTTGATGATGATGGGCAGGCCACGCCCTGGATTCGGCGGCTCCTCCCCCTTCTTCTCCGAGCCCACCTCGTGGCTAGTGGAGTCGCGGTGAAAACCGCCCAGCAGCTGCGGCGAATGCAGTTGGCAATCAAGGCTTTGGGAATGGGCCTTTGGGAATGGGAATGAA
The DNA here is from genome assembly GCF_964187855.1 of Myxine glutinosa. Lineage (NCBI taxonomy): Eukaryota > Metazoa > Chordata > Myxini > Myxiniformes > Myxinidae > Myxine > Myxine glutinosa. Next base: position 12,551,131 of record NC_136263.1, read on the forward strand.
AGGGAATCTATCTATTTGAATTCGGTGCAATGGAGTGTCAATTAATGGAAGACACAGCCTTAACCTATATAGAATAAGGAAATAAACTACCAACAAGGAGGAAATCTATGATTGGCTAACGTGATTGTTTATGACCTAATTACGGGACGCCATTTGACCTTTATACACAACAACTGGAGGAAGGAGGGTCCACAATAAAACAATAAAAAAACACAATCCTCATATCCACAACACTGCACCCTCCTCCTCTTAGGTACGTCCCGGGCCTATTACCTTTACTTTTAGTGTGGCACGTAGGTGTAGTTCCCTCTACATTTAACCTGACCCTGAGTGTGACAGTTTTAAAACATAAATAAATATGTCCCGCTGCTCCATTGCACCCTGCCTAACAGATTTATGCCCACAGCTAACCGAATTGCGGAATTGTCTTCAAACTATACATTTACGATGGGGGAGTATTATTTACAGTGACGCTATCTTTATTTACAATGGCAACCCAGGACCTGTGATTGTTCTTTTGGGGGGGGAGAGACAGCTTGCCCTGCATGGATGCACCAGAAAGCACCCACAATGCACCAAAACACCCTCAAGCACCAATCGGTGCACAGTCATTACTGTTCAATAAAAAAATGAACCCAACAAACCCTGGTGCTGGTCTTTCTCTTCGGCTCCCTCTGCTGGCTATTGTTATCTTCTTGTTGTCATCTTCCTTGCTGGCGGCCTATTTGCAATAAAATGAAAGTGCACAAATCGTGTCCATTTTTATTTATTTATGGCCCACAGGGCCAACTAGGGGTGGTTCACCTGTGGGCCATAGGTGCCCTGTGACCAAGGTCCGCCAGCAAGATCTCGGGCCTTCATGGCTGGTTTCAGCAGAGGGGCCTTGCCCCAACACATGGGGTCCATCAGTGGTGCTCAGCCACAGACATGTGGTCCATAAGGTGGTGCATCGATGCAGACAGCTGGTTCCGGGAGTTTCGGGCGCACGATGGCGGACTCTCGCACGCTCCCCTCGGCGCCCAGTGGCGCACAGTCCTCGTGTGGGAGACAAGGGGGGGGGAAAAGACAGGTGAGCGAGGGGTAAGGTCACAAGGGTACACATCAATAAAGGCAATGCAAGGTGAGGTGCGTATGGAGATGGAGCAGAGAAAAGCTCGTCCCTACCGTATGTCACCCCCCCTGTCACCTACTCTACCCTTGCCCTTACCCCATATTTACAACAATCTACACATTTACAAATTCGTCACTAATGTCTCGTCTTCCCCATATTTCCCCTATACCAAATTCGTGTTTACTCCCACTACTTCAAAATTTGCCATCACCAATTCATCATCAATCCTCATAAGGAGGGCGAGATGGAACAACAGCACAATGTCACACCCACGTCATGATGCGTCTCACAATCCAAACATTTGCACAATAAAATAATAAAAACATGGCATGGTGTGGAGTCCTGTCACCTCAGGTGAGTGGATGCAGATGGTGCAAGGAGATTCTTCATCCTAACTACCTTCTAAATGACTTCAACACACCTTACACTACCCGGGGTCTTCCCTGCCAATCCATTGGCCAACTTACACTATGGGTTCTAAAAACCAATTCCCATTGACCAAACTGTGGTGCTTCTCAATTTGGGGTCTCACTCCCCCGATTCATCTCCCGGTGCCCTTGCACAATTTCCGGGCTGAGTTGTGTAGCTCTCCCAGCAGGTCTACCCACCTGCACACCTCCACCACTGTAGTTGCCACCCGAGCTTACCTGCTCCTTAACCTAACCTATCTACTGGGGAAGGCTTCTCCTGGCTCTGTCACCCCTGGGTGCCCTCTGGCACTGGGCTACCCGGGTCCGTCCTCCGGATCCTCGGGCCCCATCCATAACTACTATATCGGCTCCCAGAGCCCACCTGCGGCCTCACCTGGCCGACATCCTCACAGTGGTGGTGTGCCCAATCAACTACACACCCTAACAGGCCACACGCCCAGCCATTTCCACGTCACTAATGCACCCATCCAAATTCCATTCTTCCACACGCACCACAGATGCCAATATCCAACCACAATTTACCTGTACCCTCTACCTAACTCTTACACTACCCCTCCCCGGGTATTCGTGATGGGGGTCCATTCTTCCCCCATTCACACCTTCGCACCATCCACTCCACTCCACAGTTTCCACCATACTCACTCCACGACCATCCATTCCATACTCCATATATTCCACACTCCATGTATTCCACACAACCATTCTCCATACCTCCTGTAGTTGCACACCTGTGCAATCACACCTGGTGCCACATGCACCCTCCTTCCTCCCTGGACCATTTGGGTCAACACAGCACACATCACCATCACTCCCTCATACACTGCTCCATACACCTGTTCAGTTGCACACCTTTGCAATCTCAATACAACCCACAATCACAATCATTTACTCATACCCTGCTCAATACACTTTCGATCCTCACACACATGGCATCATCTCATCTAACTACTCCCCTCTGGAACTTGCGCTTCCCAGTCGCCCCTTTAAACTATTGCGCTCCCTTGTCATTATAATCCAACTAATCTACCTGCGTCCCCACTACAGGTATCATTGTCACTATCTAACCTTAGCGTTACCTATTGTCAATCTCTAGGTCCCTACACACTATATCCTAACCCTCCCGGGCTAGTTTTCACTGCCAAACCCCATAAGACTAGTGCTCCTTTGCCCTCGCTGTGAGGGATGGCAAAGTTGCCATCCCACCACATCGGGCATCTCTCATTATCAATTTGGCGCGTCAAATTTCAGCCAATTAAAAATTTGCCAATCACTACCAATCATCTGCCAATCATCACTTTGCCAATCCTTGCCAATCACCAAATTTTGTTTTTCTAATTTCGGGTCCAAAACACTATCCTCATCACACGTCTACTCACTTGAGCCTCTCGGTGCGCCAATTCATTTCTAAAGCCCGGCTTCGCACAGCCGAGCAATGAATGCGGGTTGCTTGGTGCCGGCGGTTGGATGCGTCCGGCACTCGGTGCAGGGAAGGACGCTTACCCGGGCCGAGATCCCACGCACCATCCCAGCACGGAGCCGTCCAATGGCCCGATCTCACCCTGCCGGAACGCCTCAACAAAAAGGGGTCGCCATGACGACCCTTCTTACCGGGCCGCCCGTTCCGCCTAGCGGAGCACGGATGCGGCCGTTCAGAGCGCGGCCCGGCGTGGATCGCGTACGGCGGTTCTTTCGAAACCGCCGCGGGTCCCCGCGGCACACCTAGCTGCCCGGCACGCACCGAAGGCCCGCTTCGGCTATAAGTCGCTCTAACCGCTAACCCGGTTAGCGTCGATGCTCCACTCGCATGCTTACACCCCGCAGCCCGTTCCTTGCTCACACATCCAGCTGTCTCCATGCTCCTCATCATTGCACCTTCTCTTACACACCCAGGTACACTCATTCCGCTTACAGACTTTGTCACACACCTGACCACCGCACACCTTTGCACACACTCGTCATTCGCACACCTCACCAACACACCTCTTCGTGCCTCCTCCTCGGTCACCTCCTCTGTGACAACCACGGGTGTGCTCTCACTTGCACACCCAACCACGTGCCTCACTACCAACTACAGTGTGCATTCCCATACGCGCTCTACCATTCCAGGTGTGCATCCTTCCATTCTAGGTGTACATCCTCTCTCACCTGCCACAACCAACTCACGCTCCGTGTCACTCTTACTACTTTCACCACCACTCTTGGTCGCGCATTCACCCTTACTCTTAACAGCGCACTCTTTCCTCATGCACCCGTCCTTTACACACCTTTCTCGTGCATCCTTTTGCGCACACTCTCCCGTTACACCCTCCATAACACTCACCACAGGTGTGCATTCTCCCGTTACATCCCTTGTAACACTCCCCATCCCGCGCTTCCATGTGCCCCCTCGCACACGCGCTACGACCAACTCACTCTCGACAGCGCACTCACTCCTCGGCACGCACTTTTTCTTCACACACCCCATGGTCGGACATTCTCGCACACCTCCTCTTTTGCACTCCATACCTGTCGCACACTTCACCAGCGGCCTCTCACGAACACCCGGGTCCAAACCAACCCCCAAGCCGACTGAAGCTTCGCTCACACCATATACATTTCTGCGTACATCGCCACTCACCTCGGCACCTCGTCTCCGCAACTCCTTCGCCACCTGCAAACTCTTTATTTGGTTAGCAAGCACACCATCACGATTTGAGCACCGACCTTGTACATATTCCATTACTTCCTCCTTTATCTCCCTCTTAGTTTCCCTCCGTCTCTTCTTAATTTCACTCACCCCCTCCTCCATTTCCTCTAACTTTTGCTTCACCTCTTTTATTTCCCGGTGCGTCTCCTCAATTTCGTCCTCTAAGGCTACCTTGACTGTTTCTATGTGCGTCCTCACCTCCCGGTCCTTTGTCTCCATTGCCTCCGTCACCTCGTCCAACCTCGTTGTCAGTCCCTCACGTACCATCTGACATTCCCTCTTCGTCGCTATCAAGTCATTTTTGATTTCTTTTTGTGTCGCCTTTAACCCTCCTAGTACCACAGTGTTCTTTTGTACCTGCTCCACTAATTCCGTCTGTCCCACCGTCAGCTGTTCCACCTCCTGCGTCAGGTCCTCTATGCCCCCTTGTAACTTTGCCGTCCCATTTTTCACCTCTTTCTCCATACGCTTCTCACCTCGCTTTACCTCCTTGCTTACCCCCGAGACCTCCTCGCTTACACCTCGTCTTATTACCTCCTTCATCTCCTCCATTTCTTTAGTAGATGCCGCCCTCATCTGTTCCAATTCATCCCTCTGAGCATCCAATTTGGTTTCTACCCCGATTTTCACCTCCTTTATCTGCTCTCCCATTTGTTTAATTTCCCGGGCCGATTGCTTCCCTATTTCCCGCAAATTTGTTTTCCATCTTGTTTTCTAACCCCTCTAACCCATTTTTCACCTCCTCTATCTGATTCTCCTGGGCAGCCATTCTATTTTCCACCCCCGTTAACCCATTCTTTACCTCTTTTATCCCGTTGTTTAACCCCTCAAATTTATTGTCCAACCCCTCAAATTTGTTTCCCAACTGTTCGCTGGTACCTCTCGCTTTGTGCCCTCATTGCCCCCATACTGTTTTTCAAACCTCCAATTTGGTCTCCCAATCGCTCAATTTGGCTCCCCATACTCATCTGTACAGCTGCCTGCAGCTGCGCCATGAGGGTCTGCATGTCAATCCCTCCCACTTGTGCAGCGGACGCGGCCGCCGTAGCCATGTGCGAGGCGCCATTTTGCGCGCCCCCAACCTCGTGCGCGAGGGCGCCATCTTGCGAGCCTGAAACCTCCTCAACCACCTCACCATTGCTCTCCTCCATTTCCTCCCTCTGGTCCTGGGTTACCCCTAACCCCTCTTCTAGTTCCCCCACCGGCATCCGATCACCTTGACCAGCCATGGCACGATTTACAAATTTAAGATTTTAAATAAAACAAAATTTTGGGCCACTCGTAATTTTGAGCGTGCTATTCGCGCTTCAGGTCCGCACTCCTGACACCAATTGTTATGGAACCCAACGTCGGCCTATGGTTCCCCTTCGAGGGGGGATTAAGCCCCTCGTCTGTTACGGACCGACGTGGTCCCGGGGGTATGACGCCACGCCCGGTCGGCGCTGGATAGGGTTTTAGGCCCACAAGTCCTATGACCTAAATACCAGCGCTTCCCGGTACGCGAAGGAACACCCCCCACTCACGGCCGCAGCGTAATGGATGTTGCGCCGAGCGAAGCGAACCGCGGCGTGAGCCGTTTACCAAGACTAGACCGGATCCTGAAACGTTGGCCAAATCGTGCCACAGATATTCAATGAGGGAAAAGACAAAGACGACACGGATGTGAAGAAGAGGAAGACGAAGGCAATAAGGTTTGAAATATGACTATTATTTATTACTATTTACAGGACCAAAATAACCAAGGAAGAAGGACGGATAATAAAATAAAGACAGAAGGAATCAAGGAGACACAGTGCAATGCTGGCTTACCTACAGTCTTAATTAATACCCAGGACAGAACAAACAAAAGGCAGACTCACACGAATGGGGAATGGAGGCAGGAGTGAATGGCTGGACCAGGAGGAAGGTTCAGCTCGGACCAGAGGACGGCCGGGCCGGGAGGGAGCAGCCGCCGCCCTTCCTCAACAGCAACGCTGCCGTCAACGCTCAAGCTGCGGCGGTCAAAGCTGCGATGGTTCAAGCTGCTGCGGTTCAAGCTGCTGTGGTTCAAAGCTGCTGTGGTTCAAAGCTGCTGTGGTTCAAAGCTGCTGTGGTTCAAGCTGCTGTGGGGCATCCCTCTCTCCTCTCCTGGATCACGCAGCTTGGTGTCTCTCTCTGAAGCTCCTTTTTGTGTAACTCTTAGAACTCAATGGTTCGCTCTCTGTGCTTTCTCAGGACTCCTCTCTCAAAGGCTTCCGCGCGCGCTTTTTATAACGCCGCGGGCGATCAAGCCGCCGGCCTCCAGAACACGCCCATCGGTGAGCTCGCCTCGGCCCTGATTGGTCGGCACGGGCTCTCTGGCTCCACCCTTGATGACGATGGGCGGGCCACGCCCTGGATTCGGCGGCTCCTCCCCCTTCTTCTCTGAGCCCACCTCGTGGCTAATGGAGTCGCGGTGAAAACCGCCCAGCAGCTGCGGCGAATGCAGTTGGCAATCGAGGCTTTGGGAATGGGGCTTTGGGAATGGGAATGAAAGGGAATCTATCTATTTGAATTCGGTGCAATGGAGTGTCAATTAATGGAACACACAGCCTTAACCTACATAGAATAAGGAAATAAACTACCAACAAGGAGGAAATCTATGATTGGCTAACGTGATTGTTTATGACCTAATTATGGGACGCCCTTTGACCTTTATACACAACAACTGGAGGAAGGCGGGGCCACAATAAAACAATAAAAAAACACAATCCTCATATCCACAACAATATCAATCTGGTGAGTTTCTTTTATGCTTTGGTGATTTCTTTGTTAAAAGAACCATGTCACTGATTGTCTGTCACAGCAAGAAGTCAATAACAGGATTATATCACAGGTGGCGTGACAAAATGTAAGGACAGGTACATTTGACGATTGGCTTCACAATCGGGTATATAAGGGCTGTTGCGTTCTGTATTAGTGGAAAACAACTGCTGCACATCTACAAATGTTATTGCCGCTTCCCCTGGAGATGGTCCGTCAACTCGACAATGCTGTTTGTCATTTAGTGGTGGCTTTACGAAATTCCGGCATGAAACAGCGTGCTATTCCTTGGCAGTATGGCATCACTCAAGGTCAGGTGTCAAATATCCTGAAACGAAATGCTCAGAGGGGTGTCCCTACTCCAATACCGAGGCCAGGACGTCCCCGCAGAACCACAAGGAGGGATGATTGCCAGCTGCACCGGTTAGTCCGCAATGGCCGTACCAAGTCAGCTAATCGGCTTAGGGCTGAGTGGCAGCAACTGACAAATGTGCCTGTATCCAGAAGGCTAGTCAACCAACGACTGGTTCAAGCAGGCTATCGTGCCAGGCGTCCCCTGAGAAAGCCACGCCTGAGCAGACAACACCGCCAGTGCCGATTGCAGTGGGCCAGAGAGCACCGTCAATGGCAGCCAGGACACTGGAATCACGTGATCTTCAGTGACGAGTCTAGATTTCTGGTCTATCGTCAAGATGGCCGCGTCCGAGTGCGCAGACAAGTGCATGAAGCCTACAACGAAGATTGTATAGTGCCAAGAGTCCAAGCTGGAGGTGGTGGGGTGACCGTTTTGGCTGCTTTTCATGCAGGGGACAAAACTGACCTGGTTGTTGTGAATGGAAACCGGAACCAGTTCAAGCACAGGGCCATTCTGGAAGAAACATTGCTTCCATTTGTTCGTGCAGCCTTTTGAGGAAACTTTGTCTTCCAAGATGACAATGCACGGCCTCATTGTGCTCGCATGATCCAACACTTTCTTGCTGACCGTGGCGTAGAGCATATGGAGTGGCCTGCCATGTCCCCGGATATGAATCCGATAGAGAACTTGTGGGCAGAATTAACGCGTCAAATCGACCACTTGGACCAGCCGCCTGCCTCTGTGCGTGAATTGCAGCAGGCTAATGTAACTGTATGGCAAGCGATTCCTGTCCAAACCTTGGCAAATCTCGTGAACAGCATGCCTCAACGTGTACGTGCTCTCCTGAATGCTCGTGGCGGTGACACGAAGTACTGAACTGTAATTTTACTGTCCGTAATCCCAGTCGTAATTTAACTTTTGTTTTTGTTAAAAAAAATTTTTGGCTAATGTGCAAAATAAAGAAATACTTCTGGAAAACGCACAGAAGTTTAAGACAGTACTGTCCGTGAATTGAGTTCGATATCAGTTTCCATCACTTTCAAGGATCAATTTATTTGCTTCGAAATGTCAAATGTGGTTTTTGTTTCTTTTAAAGGTCACATTAACAAAATCTAGAATAATTTCAACATAATTCCAATGAACTTTTGGTTCTAAGTCATCTTGAAAAGTAAGTTCACCCCCACAAAAAAAATATTCCATATTAAATGCCGAGTCTGTATATATATATATACACACATTACACATATACACACTTGGATGGGTGTGTGTGAAATTATTGGTTGACTTATTTGCCTCTTATGTTGCTAATGGACCATGAAAAGCTATTGTATTGGTGTTATTTATCTGTCATGACAAAGTGAATATCCATTGGTTTTCAGATGTACTGTGATCTCCATATAACCAATCAAGGCTTTGCATTGTTAAATGCTCTATCTCTCTGTTAGCTGTAATGATTTTCATTTCAATCAAACACCAAGTCGTCGCTCTACGTCAAAATGATCATCAAACTCTTTTTCATGCAAAGCTGCTCAGAAGGCTGCTTAAAATGTTTGCCCGTTTGTTCACAAAGTTTAAAACAAAAGCAGTGTGTTTGTGCAGTACTTGGAGTTGGCCATCAGATGGCACTGCTCATCCACAAAGTGGTCCAGGCATTGTGCCATGCGTTTTTCGGCATCGCCAATGGAGTGCATTGGGCTCGCGATGATGGAAATTTTTTTTCATTCTGAAACCATCTGTCTCATCCTGTCAATACCCAGACATTAATGAGATTGTTAGCAGTGGAAACCAAATCAGATGTACATACAATCGAGGCTACCTTAGAGGCAGATGGCGCTGTTCACGCTTGAATAGATTAAAATCGGTGTTTTTTTTTCCGTCCCATGGTGTTGTCTGCCACAGCTTCGTATTTGTACATGTACATGAAGACACGTACCGATATGTTTTTATTTCTTTTTAATTTTGTATACTTTACAATGCTGAGGCACTTTGAGTAGATAAATGATTTATCCATGTGCACATTTAATAAATAACAAGAAGAAAAAGTCATAAAATGTCATAGCCCCCGCTGTGGTTTTAGTAATTTTGCTGCATGGAGTTAAAGGCAGTCGACCATCTTTGATCGGATGACAAAACAAAAACTTCTGCATATGTATACTCATGTATTGTCTTTGTGCGAAGTTTGAACAAAATCGGACCATGCAGGTTTAATGAAATGGAAAACCAAATACTGCATTGAAGGAACCATAAGGAACCAGAAGAAGTAAAGAGCAAAGATGGAGTCATCAGGAGGAACTTGGATTGGATTCAGGGTTTCAGCTGCTACTCCTCAACACTCAAACCCATCCAGGTGCAGCCAAGTGAACCTTCCAGAAAATTTTCTGCAAGAATTCACTTCTCCTAAGACAGACAGATAGATAAAGAAAGGGAGAAATAAAGAAGAAGCAAAAATTAGAATAAATGATTGGGGACACGTTTAAGTAACAAAATGGCCGCCAGTTGGCCATCTTGTATTTGATCTCAAAATGAAACGACGTACACATGTAAGCCATCATTCATTATTTGTGTGCCAAGTTTGAACAACATCGGTAAATACCTGTCCAGGAAATGGTTGAGGAAGTGTTCAACATCGGGGTTTTTTTGTCCCCGTCACACCGCGGAGCGAAAGGGGGACTACAGTTTTCCCCTCCGTCCGTGCGTGCGTGCGTGCGGGCGGGCATGCGTGCGTACATGCCTGCGTGCATGCGTAAGCGAAGGACCGAATTCTAATTTGGTGTGTGGGTGCAACCCACGTCAAAATCCAAGATGGCCGCCCACCATGTATGTCTGAACCTTGTGAGCGGAATATCTTGAAAAATAAGCGAGGTACCAACTTCTAATCTGGTGTGTGGGTGTATCTAGGCATAAGGAAGAAAACTATTGAAAATTGGGTCGCCACGTCAACATCCAAGATGGCCGCCGCCTTGTATGTCTGAACCTTGTGAGCGGAATATCTTGAAAATAAGCGAAGTACCAACTTCTAATCTGGTGTGTGGGTATATCTAGGCATAAGGAAGAACGCTATTGAAAATTGGGTCGCCACATCAATATCCAAGATGGCCACCACCATATATATGTCTGAACCATATATACTAGCCGAAACCCGTGGAACATCCACGGAAGGGAGGATGTGGTGTATGGATAGAGTGTACCATTATGGATGGCATGGGGGATTTGCTTGTCCGAGTAAGAGTTAGGAAGAAAGATGAGAATGAAGAGTGCGTATATGAACAACGTATTTATTGCAATCTACTTAAATGACAACGCTACGATATACTTTTGAAAATATCACGTTCCGTCTCGAATGCCATCCTTTTATCTCTTCGTATACAACTCACTGATTTCTACCTTATCGTGAACAGGGTATAGCCTACTTTGATAATCATGAACGGTGGCAGATGCAGGAGTTGGTGAAACGAAGGGGGGGGGGGGGGCTGATCATGACCTACCCTACGCCACATGGCCTACGCCATTTGTTGAGATCATGGCCACAACGGAAACACAACAACTGGATAGGTAGGGCCTAGGCCTACGCCTACTTTTCGTCACTCGGCGATGTACACTTTGTTTTAAGCTTTCAGAAGCTGAAGCCTTGTTATTTATTGCTTTATATGATACTGATGGGCTGCTGATGGGTTTCACTTCGTTGTAATCACAGTATATGGAAGAAATTATGGTAAACCCACCTGATGAGGTTAGCGTACACCGTGATCGACGACACCGGCACAAATGCTTGCTCGGGATTGTCCACTCAGTGGACGGCTTGCTGTCGCCTTCAACTGTCCAATCAGCGGACGGCTTGCTTCGCCTTCACCCAGCAGACGCCAATAACATGGCGTTGTATCGGCAGTTTTTTTTTTTTTTTTTTTTTTTTTTTTTTGTATACAAGATCGAGGCTCGTGAAAGAGCGAAAATTAATCACACAGAAAGACAAACAGACACATAAAACAAATAACATCGGGAGCGGTAGACAAGATGGGGAGAGAGGGGGAAGGACACAAACACAACATTTGAGAGCAGGGACCGAGAGACATGGAGACATCGAGAGATCTGTGGGAGGGAGAGGGCTTTGGGGGGGAGGCATGTGAAGGGGGGAGGCATGTGAAGGGGGGAGGCATGTGAAGGGGGGGAGGCATGTGAAGGGGGGGGGGTGGGAGAGGTATAAACATATGGACACTGCCAGGATTTCCAGGAAATAAGTTGGAATTTCAAACAAGGTGGATCTGGGGTGAATTAGTGGGGGTAGAAAAGATCAAGGTTATGGATGGGGGAAGATAAGAGATGGTGGTGAACAGCTGTTTTAAAGACCTGGAGGGAGGAGAGGGATTGAAGGGAGTGTGGGAGTTTGTTCCACAGGCGGGAGAAAAGAGGAATGAAAGAGTGAAGGTGAGCAGAGAGCCGAGTTAATCGGATGCTTTTGGGCCCCAACGTCGACTAATTCAGATTTTTCGAGTATGGCTGTACGTGGTAAACAAAGAGCGCGGTTTGTAGATCGTAAATCCATTAGTGCCGTGGGCATCGGGTCACTGGGTGCGGCGTAAAAGGGATAACAAAGTCGAGTCCTTACGCTATTATTATATAGATATCTGAACCTTGGAGACGACGGCAGGGATTTTCGAAGCTCCACACGGTCTCCACGTTTTCAAAGTTAAGTCTGTTCACAATTGTATTTTGTCGAAACTGTATTTATCTTTCGCTGTGTGAACTTATAGTGTGCCCCTTGGAAGTTTCTCGATGTTTATCTTTCATAAATTAATCGTTTGTTTGCCGCGTCGCGAGTGAGGCCTTGCAGCCTCAGGCTTCCCCCGTCGAAGGTTGTTCCTTCCTTCACTGTTTTGCTAGGTTTTTTGATTTTCCCTTCTCCCCCAAACTTCACCAAACATCTACTCTTTGTCTAACGTTGTAGCCCCCCCCTACCCCCAAAAAACCCCCCAAAAACAAACTTTTATTTCCCTTTGTCCTCTTGTACTTTTGTTCCATCGTGCGCCTCTGTCCATGTGCACTGTCTCGCCCCGCCCCCATGATCTCCTTGCCTTCCACCTTTTGCCCTGTTCAAGTGACTCATGGTGCCCCTCTCGGCTCCCTCTCCCCATTGGTATTTTTTGTGAATATAAGATTGATCTTCACGGTTCTGTTTAAATATGTTCAAACTTTCCCCTGCAGTGTTTTATTCAGTGGTTTATTACAACACGCTGTTTTTATTCCTATTTAAAAGGCTCCTTTCAATTTCCTCTTCAACTCATTCCACTTCAAAAAAATATTGAATCTCTTATAATTCTTTCTCACTACCTGCTCTAAATTCTCATTCATTCCACCCCTCCTCCATCGTTCATAAACGGATCGCTAACTTGAAAATCACAACAAACCCAATTTGTTATAAATGTTCATCTTTCATTAATCATCCACTTTCTAATCATCGTCCTTGCCTCCTCCCCTCCAAATCACCCCCCCTTGCCCCTCCCCTCCTAATCTCCCCCTTGCCCCTCCCCTCCAAATCTCCCCCCTTGCCCCTCCCCTCCTAAACTCCCCCCTTGCCCCTCCCCTCCAAATCTCCCCCCTTGCCCCTCCCATCCAAATCTCCCCCCTTGCCCCTCCCCTCCAAATCTCCCCCCTTGCCCCTCCCCTCCTAAACTCCCCCCTTGCCTTTCCACTCCGAAACTCCCCCCTTGCCCCTCCCCTTCAAATCTACCCCCCAACCATCCCTCCCAAATTCTCCCTCCTCCCACCTCATTCTCAAAGCTGCCTCCTCCCCACTTTGTCTCCCTTCAATCTCATACCTCCACCTCCCCCAACCTTCGACCTTCCTCTGCCCCCCCCCCCTCAAACAACCCCTCACTGTGCCTCATCCCATCACCATCAAACCTTTCGTCCTCCTCATCCTTCCCTTTCTTGTAACTCTTCTGTAATTTCTGCCACACTATCAACTGCTCTTCCTACCTCTCCCTCTCATCCTTCATCTGACCCTACCCCTCCTCTCCCCTGTCCTGCACCCGATGCTCCTCCTCTCTCCTCATTAACGGTAGGGACCTCAAACATCCAGGGCCTTCGCTCAAACCTGATTGATCTCTCCATTCAGGTTGCTTCTGACAATCCAGACTTGATCTGCTTAACAGAAACTTTCCTCCTTCAAGATGTCTCTGATTCCTTAATATCTCTTCCTGGTTACTCCCTCCTCCGGTATGATAGACCTGAGCCTCGTCCTGGTGGTGGGGTGGCTATCTTTATCAAAAACTCTCTTCCTCACTCTCCTTGCACTGCCCTATCTCCACCCCACCCCCAGGAGTACTTCTGGCTACGGCTTCCTCTCCGCTCCCACCTTTTGTTCATATGTGTTCTGTACCGTCCTCCAAACAGTGATGACTCCATTTACATTTCGCTGTCGGACAACATGGACCAACTTCTATCAACTCATCCAAACTCTCTCTTCCTCATATGTGGCGACTTTAACTGTCATCATGCCAGCTGGCTGGGTGTGGGTTCATTTCTCACCAGCCATGGCACCTCAGCAAAGGACTTCTGCGACTCATTGGGACTGACACAATCTGTCAATTTCCCAACCCGGGTCTCAGTCAATGGAGTATCTTCTTTTCTGGACTTGGTTATGACTAACTTCCCTGCAAATGTCTGCTGCTCTTCTTCTGCTCCAATCGGTTCTTCTGATCATGTGCTTGTTAAAGTGGACATCTCTCTGGCCATTCTCAGAGAGCCTCCTCAGCGCCGACGAGTCTGGCATTTCACTCAGGCCAACTGGCACGGTCTTCAAGCAGCCATCAATCATCTGGACTGGTCTCCCATCTCTACTGCCTCTGACATAAATTCTTCCTGGGAATTCTTCCAAAGCAAACTGCTCTCTCTCATGCACAGATTTATCCCATCTCGTCTTCAGTTGTCTTACCCTTCCTCCCGTCCATGGTACACTGAATCTTGTGGTGAGGCAGTTGCCCTGAAACAACTTGCCTTTGCCTCTTGGAAGGCAAATCCAACTGAAGGCAATCTCAGTTCCTTCCACCAAGCTTGGAACAAGTATGTGTCTACCCTCAGGAGTGCCAGGAAGCACTATCTCTCCACACTCAAGATTGAACTCTCAAACCTGTCTCCTTCCTCCAAATCCTGGTGGCATCTGGTCATATCCGTTTCTGGTGTTTGTTCCCCCTCCATCCCCTCCCTTACCTCAAATGGCTACACAGTTGACACCGCACGTGACAAAGCCAAATTACTCCACTCTGTGTTTGCCTCAATATCTTGTGTCCCAAACCCATCTCTCTCTGTTCCCACCTTTCCCAGTCGAACCCAACTGCTCCTGGACTCTGTGTCCTTCTCTCCTGACAAGGGGGAGAAGTTTCTGTCAAACCTCGACTCTGATTCTGCAACTGGACCAGACGGCGTCAGCCCACGGGTCCTAAAATCCTGCTCTTCCGCTCTATCTCACCCTCTCTCTGTTCTTTTTACCCTCTCTTTTGCTCAAGGTCATCTGCCAGCATCTTGGAAATCAGCAAAGATTACCGCTTTACACAAAAAAGGTGCAAAAACAGATCCTTGCAACTACAGACCAATCAGCCTGCTCCCAATTATCAGCAACGTCATGGAATCCATCATTGCTTCGGATATCAAATCCTTCCTCTTCTCCAATGGCTTGATCTCTGATCATCAATTTGGATTCAGACCAGGTCATTCTACTCTGGACATGTTGCTTCTGCTGTCTCAACAATGGATGGAGGTCCTCAATGCCAAACAGGAAATCAGAGCTGTCTCACTTGACATATCACGTGCCTTCGATATGGTCTGGCACTCAGCTCTGCTCACCAAACTCTCCTCCTATGCTATCCATGGAAATCTCCACTCATGGCTTGTGGACTTCCTCTCTTGTCGAAGGCAACGTGTGGCCCTGAATGGATTTCTCTCATCTCCCCTGCCTGTTCTGGCTGGAGTTCCCCAAGGTAGTGTTCTGGGCCCTGTGCTATTTCTGGTCTTCATCAATGATCTCTCCGACTCTCTGGAAAATCCTCTCTATCTCTTTGCTGATGACTCCACAATCTGCTGCTCCATTCCTCATCCCGCAGATCGGCAGTCTGCAGCCTCCTCACTCTCTGCAGACCTGGAAAAAATCACAGACTGGTCAAACAAGTGGAACATGTCTTTCAATCCTGACAAATCACACACTCTTACAATGTCTCTCCGAAAGGACCGACTGGAAAACCCTCCCATCTACTTTCTCAACAATCCTCTCCAAGAAGTTCTGTTGCTCAAGCTTTTGGGTCTCAATATCTGCCATGATCTTTCTTGGGAAAACCACATTCCAAGCTGGCCTCCAAAGCCAGTCGCCGACTGGGCATCCTCCGTCATGCGAAGTCCTTCCTTGGCACACCTGAGCTCCTCACCACATACAAGGCTTTCATCCGCAGCTCAATGGAATACTGCTCTCCCCTCTGGGCTGGTGCTCCTGCCTCACACCTAGCTCGGCTTCACGCTGTTGAAACCAAAGCTTTCAGAATCATTGGAATCTCCTCTGATGAAGTTAACTCTGAGGGCCTATCACTCATTCACCGCAGGCAGGTTGGTGGCCTTTCTGTCTTCTACCGACTCCTCTCCGGCCTTGTTCCCCCAGCTCTCTCTGTGCTCTGTCCCCCCAATATTCCTTCAGGTTGCACAAGATCTGCCTGCAACCCTCTTATGGTTAAACTGCCAAAATCTAGGCTCTCTGCTCACCTTCACTCTTTCATTCCCCTTTTCTCCCGCCTCTGGAACAAACTCCCACACTCCCTTCAATCCCACTCCTCCCTCCAGGTCTTTAAAAGAGCTGTTTACCACCATCTCTTATCTTCCCCCATCCAAAACTTTGATCTTTTCTACCTCCGCTAATTCAACCCAGATACACTCTTTTTTTTTTTTTTTCTTTTTTTTTAATTCCAACTTCTCTCCTGGAAGTCCTTGCAGTGTTCATATGTTTTATACCTCTCCCACCTCCCCCAAAGCCCTCCCCCTCCCACATTTCTCCCGTTGTCCCTGCTCTCAAATGTTGTGTTTGTGTCCTTCCCCCTCTCCTCTCTCCTCTCTCCCCTCTATCCTCTCTCCCTCTCTCCCCATATTGTCTGCCGCTCCCCATATTTTTTGTGTTTTGTGTGTCGGTTTGACTTTTGTGTGATTAATGTTCGCTCTTTCACGAGCCTCGATCTTGTATCCCAAAAAAAAAAAAAAAAAAAAAAAAAACCCTGTGGGCGAAATATCTTGAAAGATAAACGAACTACTAACTTCTAATCTGGTGTGTGGGTGTATCTACGCATAAGGGAGAGCGCCATTGAAAATTGGGTCGCCAAGTCAAAATCCAAGATGGCCACCTTGCGTCTTCCACTTTGTCAACTCACATCACTTCACCGACGGGGGACATATGCGTAACGCTTGTTTTAACTAGAATGGCCGCCAGTCGGCCATATTTGATTGCATCGCGAAACAAAATTATGTGCCTATGTATACCGTCATGTATTATCTTTGGGCCAAGTATGAACTAAATCGGTCCATCCATCTCTGAGATATGGTTGCGGGTGCACGGACGGATGGATGGACAAGACCAAATATATGAGCTCCCATTTTGGACTAAGTCCAGCGGGGGCTCATAAAGTACACCTACCTGAGTCTTGGTGGCTTAAGGTTAGCTCTAAAAAGAGTTGCTTGAGTTCGCACATCGTTATTTAAAGTGTATATTCTTGAATTGATGAAATTGATAATCTAGGTTGGTTTTCTTTATGAACTGAGTAAATTAAAATTGCTGGAAATATTTTCTAATTAATTTTTTTGTTTGTCTGTTGCATTGTTCTACTCGTTTATAGTGATGCAGTCAGTAAATGCTGATATTTCACTGCTCGAATCAAACTCGGCTACCATCGCCAAATATTTTTAATCAGTTAGACAGTGATCAATCAGACAGACAATCAGTGAGTGAAAGGTTGATGATGGTGAAAATGATGATTGGAAAGCTCTTGGTGAATGTCATCTCGGGTTATGCTCCGCAGGTTGGTCGGAGCGATGAAGAGAAAGACAAGTTCTGGTGTGTGATAGAGAAGCTGATGGAAAACGTGAAAGATGAGGAAGTTGTTATGGTAGGAGGAGACCTAAATGGACATGTGGGAAGGAGTATGGACGGTTTTGAGGGAGTTCATGGAGGTTACGGATATGGTGTGAGAAATGGAGAAGGTGAAAGGATTTTGGAGTTTTGCTCATGGAGCTGATTTGTTGATTTGTAATACTCAGTTCCATGAAGAGGATAATAAGCTTGTTACATACACGTCAGGTGGGTCGACGACAACCGTTGACTACCTGCTAGTGCGTAGGCGAGATAGGGGGCACCTCCGGGACACAAAGGTGATCCCGGGGGAGGAGGCTGTTTCACAGCACCACTTGGTTGTCTGCGACATAAGGGTGAAAGGTGCGAGGAGAGCTCGGCGGGTGAAGTACCAACAGAGAATGAAGGTGTGGAGGTTGAAAGAGGTAACAGTGAGGGAGGCATTAAAAGAGATGCTGAGTATGGTAGAGGATGATGTGGTTGAGCTTGAAAGTGGTTGGATGTCAATGAAAGATAGTCTGTTGGGAGCCGTTGGTGAGGTATGTGGATGGACAAAAGGACCACCGAGGCACTCGGAAACATGGTGGTGGGATGATGAAGTTGGAAAGAGGATTGACGAGAAGAGGAGGAAGTTCTAGGAGTGGCAGAAGGCGAAGGGTACGGGGGCAGAAAAGGCAGAGCATGAAAGTTATAAGGCAGCCAAGAAGGCTGCAAAGAAAGAGGTAGCAAAGGTGCAGGAGGCGTGTAGGAAAATGTTCGGAGAACGCTTGGATTCGGAAGAGGGTCAGAGAGTGGTATTCAGGATTGCAAAGCAGATAGCGATAGAGAGGTGTGATGTGATGGGGGTGAGTTGCTTGAAGGATGAAGTGGGACAAATCGTTGTGGACCCAGATGGAATTAAAGGAAGATGGAAGAGACATATGGAAATACTGTTGAATGCAGAGAATGAATGGGATGGCAACATAGAGAGTAACCAAGTTTTTGGACTGGCAGAGAAGATAACCGAGAAGGAAGTTGAGGAAGCGATAACAGCAATGAAGAGTAGAAAAGCGGGAGGCCGACGGGAGTTGTGGGAGATATGTTGAAGGCAGCGGGAAATTGGGTGAAATTGGGAATTGGGTGAAATTGGGTGTGAAGAGAATGACAGAGATCTGCAATCTGGTGGTGAAAGAAGGCCGCATTCCAGTGGATTGGGAACTGGGTACCCTTGTCCCTCTATACAAGGGGAAAGGTGACCCTCTGGACTGTGGCTCGTATCGAGCGATAACGTTATTGGAGCATGGAATGAAGGTATTGGAAAGGGTGTTGGAGAGGAGGATAAGGAAGAAAGTGAAGATTGACGAAATGCAGGTTGGATTTATGCCAGGAAGAGGAACGACAGATGCGCTTTTTATTGTGAGGCAGTTGCAGGAGAAGTACATGGAGAAGAGGAAGAAGTTGTTTCTTGGGTTTGTTGATCTGGAGAAAGCATTCGATAGGGTTCCACGTGAAGTAGTGACATGGGCATTGAGGAAGTTAGGAGTGGAGGAATGGTTGATCAGCGTAGAGATGGCAATGTACAAAAGAGCGCTCACAGCTGTAAGGACGAAGGACGGGAACAGTGGTGAGTGAGGTGAAGGTGGGAGTGCCTCAGGGGTCCGTACTTAGTCCACTACTATTTGTAGCTGTGATGAAGGTGCTGGCTCGTAACGTAAAGGAGGGTTTACCGTGGGAGTTGTTGTATGCAGTTGATCTGGTGTTGATTGCAGAAAGTACGGATGGACTGAAGGAGAAGATGAACAAGTGGAAGGAATGTATGGAGATAAAAGGTCTGAAGGTGAATATCGGAAAAACGAAGGTGAAGGCAAGTGGTAAAGCATGTGGTGAGGTGGAAAGAACTGGGAAGTGGCCGTGTGCTGTGTGCAGAAAGGGTGTCGGAGTGAATTCCATTCAATGTACAATGTGCGCTGAGTGGGTTCATCAAAAATGTAGTGGTTTGAGAGGGTCATTAACCAGTGTGGCAGCTACATTCAAGTGTAAGGTGTGCACAGAGGGAGCTGCAGATGGAGGAAATGTTGAGTTGGATCTTGGAGACGGCGTGAAGGTGGAAGGTGTGAAAACATTTTGTTACCTAGGAGACATGCTGAATGGAGAAGGTGGATCAGACTCGGCAACGGTTGCTCGAGTGAGATGTGCATGGAAGAAGTTTCGGGAACTGAGTGGCGTGCTGACGAGGAGGGGAGTGTCGTTGAAGCTGAAGGGAAAGGTGTATGCTGCATGTGTGAGAAGTGTTATGATTTGTGGGAGCGAGACATGGGTAATGAACGTAGAGCAGCAACGAAGGCTCGAAAGGGTGGAAATCTTGGAGATGTCTGGGAGATGTCTGGGAGAATGTCTTGGAGATCTCGCGAGATCTTGGAGACGGCGGCAGGGATTTTCGAAGCTCCACACGGTCTCCACGTTTTTCGAAGTTAAGTCTGTTCACAATTGTATTTTGTCGAAACTGTATTTATCTTTCGGTGTGTGAAGTTATTGTGTGCAACTTTGGTTGTTTCTCAGTGTTTATCTTTCATAAATTGATCGTCTGTTTGCCGTGTCGCGAGCAAGGCCTTGTACAGTGTGCACTGTACAACCTTGAGGCTTTGTTTTTCTCTCAGTGGTCCGTCGTTTGTGATCCAATAACTTTCGTTCTCTGTATTCCCAGACTTTTCACCCATAGCCTACTTCCTTGTGTAAATCTCAACTCAAAAAAAAAAAAAAAAAAAAAAAAAAAAAAACATTTCCTTCTCTGTTCTCATTCGTTTATTCATTCTTATTCGTTCGTTCGTTCTTCGACCACGTGTTTCTCCCCCATTTCCCCAGATAGTTTTCACTCATTAACCTTCAATGTTTACACTTTCCCCTCAAGTTATGTATTCCGTCATATTTTATAACACCTTTTTCTTCTTCTTCTTTAAAAGGCTGCTTTCGACTTGCTCACCAAATCAATTCATCCCAAAAAAAATATCCATCTCCTATAGTGCCTTTGTTCTACATTCCCTAAACTCTCCTGCACTCCATCCTCCATCCAGCGTCCTTAAACGTATTTTTAACTCGAAGGTCACAAGAAACTCATTTTGCAATAAATGTTCGTTTCCCATAAATCGTACACTTTCAAAAATCCAATCTCACCCCTCCCCTCCAAATCTTCCCCATAACCCCTCCCCTCCAAATCCTCCCCATCACCCCTCCCCTCCAAATCTTCCCCATCACCCATCCCTTTCAAATCTCCCCCCTTGCCCCCTCCCTCCTAAACTACTCCCTCACCCCTCCCCGCCAAGACGCCCCCTCGCCCCTCCCCTCCTAGACTCCTGCCTCACCCCTCCCCTCCAAATCTCCCCCATATCCCATCCCTTTCAAATCCCTCCCCTTGTCCCTTCCCTCCCAAACTCCCCCCTCACCCCTCCCCTTCAAATCTCCCCACCCTCATTGCTTCTCAATTTCCCCCCGCTCACTCCCCCTCCTCAAAGCGTCCTCCCCGCTTCTTCCCCCTTCAAACTCTCACCTCCATCTCCCCCAACCTTCTGCCTCGCTCTTCCCCCTCCTCAAATAACACCTCATTGTGGCTCACCCAATCACCATCAAACCTTTTGTCCGCCCCATCCTTCCCTTTCTCCGAGCTATTCTGAAATCTCTGACACACCTTCAACAGCTCTCCCTACCTCTTCCACCTCTTCCACATCTTACCCTACCCCTCCTCCCCCCTGTTCTGTATCTGATGCTCCCCCTTCCTCTTCATTAACGGTATGGACCTCAAACATCCGGGGCCTTCGTTCAAACTTAACTGATCTCTCCATACAGGTTGCTTCTGTCAAACCAGACGTGATCTGCTTAACAGAAACTTTCCTCCTTTATGATGTCTCTGATTCCATAGTATCTCTCCCGGGCTACTCCCTCCTCCGGTATGATAGACCTGAGCCTCGTCCTGGAGGCGGGGTTGCTATCTTTATCAAAAACTCTCTTCCTCACTCGCCCTGCACTGCACTCTCTCCACCTCACCCCCAGGAATACCTCTGGCTACGGCTTCCCCTTCGCTCCCACCTCTTGTTCATATGTGTGTTGTACCGTCCACCAAACAGTGATGACTCCATCTACATCTCGCTGTCTGATGATATGGACCAACTTCTATCTACTCATCCCAACTCTCTCTTCCTCATATGTGGTGATTTCAACTGTCATCATGCCAGTTGGCTGGGTGTGGGTACCTCTCTCACCAGCCATGGCTCCTCAGCAAAGGACTTCTGCGACTCACTGGGACTGACACAATCTGTCAATTTCCCGACCCGGATCTCAGTCAACGGAACATCTTCTCTTCTGGACTTGGTTATGACAAACTTCCCTGAAAATGTCTGCTGCTCTTCTTCTGCTCCGATCGGATCATCTGATCATGTCCTTGTTAAAGTGGACATCTCTCTGACCATCCTCAGGGAGCCTGCTCAGCGTCGACGAGTCTGGCATTTCACTCAGGCCAACTGGCACGGTCTTCAAGCAGCCATCAATCATCTGGACTGGTCTCCCATCTCTACCACCTCTGACATCAACTCATCCTGGGAATTCTTCCAAAGTAAATTGCTCTCTCTCATGCACAGATTTATCCCATCTCGTCTTCAGTTGTCATACCCTTCCTCCCGTCCATGGTACACGGAATCTTGTGGTGAGGCTGTTGCCCAGAAACAACTTGCCTTCGTCTCCTGGAAAGCAAATCCAACGGAAGGAAATCTCATTTCCTTTCACAAAGCCCGAAACAAGTGTGTGTCCACCCTCAGAAGAGCCAGGAAACAATAT
This sequence comes from Myxine glutinosa, assembly GCF_964187855.1. Lineage (NCBI taxonomy): Eukaryota > Metazoa > Chordata > Myxini > Myxiniformes > Myxinidae > Myxine > Myxine glutinosa. The sequence goes on from NC_136263.1 coordinate 12,573,391, forward strand.
CTCTCCGTTCTCAAGACCGAACTCTCTTATCTGTCTCCCTCTTCCAAATCCTGGTGGCGTCTGGTCAAATCCGTTTCTGGTGTTTGTTCCCCCTCCATCCCCTCCCTTACCTCAAACGGCTACACAGCTGACTCCGCACGTGAAAAAGCTGAATGCCTCAACTCTGTGTTTGCCTCTAAATCTTGTGTCCCAAACCCATCCCTCTCTGTACCCACCATACCCAGTCGTACCCTGCTGCTCCTGGACTCCGTGTCCTTTCCTCCTGACAAGGTGGAAAAGTTTCTGTCAACCCTCGACTCTGATTCTGCAACTGGACCCGACGGCATCAGCCCACGGGTCCTAAAATCCTGCTCTGCTGCTCTATCTCACCCTCTCTCTGTTCTCTTCACCCTCTCTTTTGCTCAAGGTCAACTGCCATCTGCTTGGAAATCAGCCAACATCACCGCTTTGCACAAAAAAGGTGCAAAAACAGATCCTAGCAACTACAGACCAATCAGCCTTCTCCCAATTATCAGCAAAATCATGGAATCCATCATTGCTTCTGATATGAAATCTTTCCTCTTCTCCAATGGCTTGATCTCTGATCATCAATTTGGTTTCAGACAAGGTCACTCTACTCTGGACATGCTGCTTCTGCTGTCTCAACAATGGATGGAGGTCCTCAATGCCAAACAGGAAATTAGAGCTGTCTCCCTCGACATATCACGTGCCTTCGACACGGTCTGGCACCCCGCTCTGCTCACCAAACTCTCCTCCTTTGGTATCCATGGAAATCTCCACGCATGGCTGGCGGACTTCCTCTCTAGTCGTCGTCAACGTGTGGCCCTGAATGGGTTTCTCTCATCTCCTCTTCCTGTTCAGGCTGGAGTTCCCCAAGGCAGTGTTCTGGGCCCCGTGCTTTTTCTGGTCTTCATCAATGATCTCTCTGACTCTCTCGAAAATCCTCTCTATCTCTTTGCTGATGACTCCACTCTCTGCCGCTCCATTCCTCTTCCCTCAGATCGGCAGTCTGCTGCCTCCTCACTCTCTGAAGACCTGGACAAAATCACAGACTGGTCAAACAAGTGGAACATGTCTTTCAATCCTGACAAATCTCACACTCTTACTATGTCTCTCCGAAAAGATCGACTGGACAACCCTCCCATCTACTTTCTCAAGAATCCTCTCCAAGAAGTTCTGTCGCTCAAGATTTTGGGTCTCACTATCTGCCATGATCTTTCTTGGGAAAACCACATTTCCAAGCTGGCCTCCAAAGCCAGTCGCCGACTGGGCATCCTCCGTCGTGCGAAGTCCTTCCTCGGCACACCTGAGCTCCTCACCACATACAAGGCTTTCATCCGCAGCTCAATGGAATACTGTTCTCCACTATGGGCCGGTGCTCCTGCCTCACACCTAGCTCGGCTTCACGCTGTTGAAACCAAAGCTTTCAGAATTATTGGAATCTCCCGCGATGAAGCTATCTCTGAGGGCCTTTCACTCACTCACCGCAGGCAGGTAGGTGGTCTTTCTGTCTTCTACCGACTCCTCTCCGGCCTTGCACCCCCAGCTCTCTCTGTGCTCTGTCCCCCAAATATTCCTACAGGTCGCACAAGATCTGCCAGCAACCCTCTGATGGTTAAACTGCCGAAATCTCGGCTCTCCGCTCACCTTCACTCTTTCATTCCTCTTTTCTCCCGCCTCTGGAACAAACTCCCTCACTCCCTTCAATCCCACTCCTCCCTCCAGGTCTTTAAAACAGCTGTTCACCACCATCTCTTATCTTCCCCCATCCAAAACCTTGATCTTTTCTACCCCCGCTAATTCACCCCAGATCCACCTTGTTTGAAATTCCAACTTCTTTCCTGGAAGTCCTGGCAGTGTCCATATGTTTTATACCTCTCCCACTGCCCCCTTCCCACGCCCCCCCCCCAAAGCCCTCGCCCTCTCTCAGATCTCTCGATGTCTCCATGTCTCTCGGTCCCTGCTCTCAAATGTTGTGTTTGTGTCCTTCCCCCTCTCTCCCCATCTTGTCTACCGCTCCCTATGTTATATGTTTTATGTGTCGGTTTGTCTTTCTGTGTGATTAATGTTCGCTCTTTCACGAGCCTCGATATTGTATACAAAAAAAAAAAAAAAAAAAAAAAAAAAAAAAAAAAATGCGAATGGTTCCGTGGATGTGTGGAGTATCGTTGAGAGAGAGGAAGACAAATGATGAATTGCGAAAAATGATGGGAATAGAGCCTGTGATTGATGCTGTGAAGAGGAACAGGTTGAGATGGTTTGGTCATGTGTTGAGGAAGGATGAAAGTGACTGGTTGAGAAGAGTGATGGAAATGAATGTAGAAGGAAGTAGAGGACGGGGAAGACCGAGAAAGACTTGGCTCAAGATGGTCAAAGTAGAAATGCGGGCAAGGGGGTTAACAAGGGGAGATGCAGAAAATGGGGCAAAATGGAGAAGATTGTCATGGGGACCGCAAGGTTAACCCCTGCTCTTGCAGGGAAAATGGCCTTAAAATGCCTGTTGTTGTTGTTGTTGTTGTTGTAGTTAGACAGACTGACAAAACAAGCCTCGTTACATTTTATTTATATATATATATATATGTATAATGTATATCCTGATGTGGATGAACTCTGCATGCCCATCAATCTTGCCAATGTCTAAAAGTTCAACATGCCCTGTCTTGAGCGCATCCCCTTTCTCTAAGGTCTTTCACTCACATTTCTCTCACGGTGGTTAGCAGACCTCTCTTAGAAGCATTTGGGTGAGAAAATTTGTTCTTATTTTTATGCAAAGCATACCAACTCCACTCCTTATGTTAGGACATCTAATTAGGACATGCATTCATGTTTCACTCAGAAAAATTAGTTTATTCTGTGAATAACCAATCTGAAAGATGTTGTGCAGGTTACCAAGTAGTACTTCATCAAACTAGGTGTTGTTGCGATTTTGTCCTACATCTTTGCTTTTTCCACTGCAACTGTTAAAAACAAGAAAACATTGCAATAAATCGAGCTCCATCGTATATCATCTTGAAAGTGATATTGTTTAGTTATCTCACAGTCATGGACAGTTATCCCAGAGCCTCAGCTTGGTTTAAAAGTGCAGGGTTGTTGTTTTTTTCCCCTGTGGTGACTTGATCTCTGTAAAGAATGTCATCATGTAGCTTTATACAGAGTGTCAGTTCTGTTGAAGCAGTTGACTTGGGTTCCGATCCTGCAAGGGTCAGCACTGTATCACAGGATCGTCCACTGAAGGTATTGGGATTTTCAATTGGTGCTGGACACCAGTGATAGCTCCCTGACATTTTGGGAAGAACATCGTGGGATCATTGATGTCCACCAACTAATGTCAGTGGACAGCAGTAGTGAGTGTTAATGAGGATAATAGAACACTGATAAGATGTAAATTTGAAGCCTGATGGACCAACTCGTCTCATCACCTATTTGCAACTGATCAGTACTGGTGCAGAATCTGAAGCCTATTCACATCCAAAGAAGCTGCGTGTTTGTGCCTTGAGTTGTCCATCAGAATAAACGCGTCCTTCATTAAAAACACCTCTAGATATAGACTTCATCAGCTGCACTATGTTAGTAGATTTTATACGACACCAATTGTCCTTGCAGCTAATATTCATAATATTGTACACACCAACAACAACAACAACAACAGACATGTTAAGGCCATTTTCCCTGCGAGAGCGGGGGTTAGCCTTGCGGGCCCCATGACAATCTTCTCCATTTTGCCCTATTTTCTGCATCTCTCCTTGTTAACCCCCTTGCCCGCATTTCTTCTTCCACCATCTTTAGCCAAGTCTTTCTCAGTCTTCCCCGTCCTCCACTTCCTTCCACATTCATTTACATCTCTCTTCTCAACCAGTCACTTTCATCCTTCCTCAACACATGACCAAACCATCTCAACCTGTTTCTCTTCACAGCATCCATCACAGGCTCTATTCCCATCATCTTTCGCAATTCATCATCTGTCTTCCTCTCTCTCAACGATACTCCGCACATCCACCGAACCATTCGCATTTCCACCCTTTCCAGCCTTCGTTGCTGCTCTACGTTCACTACCCATGTCTCGCTCCCATAAATCATAACACTTCTCACACATGCAGCATACACCTTTCCCTTCAGCTTCAACGACACTCCCCTCCTCATCAGCACGCCACTCAGTTCCCGAAACTTCTTCCATGCACATCTCAGTCTAGCAACCGTTGCCAAGTCTGATCCACCTTGCGCTGAGTGGCGTTGAAACATCATAATATTGTACACACCACATAAAAATTATTTGGATACCGTGATCAACATTTTCATCATGTGGAAAATTTACCAAACCTGTATTAATGATGCACCTCCCCTCCCCCCCCATGAAGTCGCCGGAGGCATTATGTTTTCGGGTTGTCTATCCGGCTGTCCGTCCGTGTGTCCGTGATGGGCTTTCGTTACCACTATAAATTGGAGAACGTCTGAGGGGATTTAAATCGAACTTGAATGAAATATATACTGTGTTGCAAAGATGAACTGATTAGATTTTGGGGTCAAGAGGTCAAATGTCAGAGTTCATGTTCGGTAAAAATTCTGCTACCACGATAACTTGTGAACCAGCGATGGCATTTTAACCAAAGTTGGTGCAAGTACGTACTATGATGCAAATATGAACTAATTTGAATTTGGGGTCAAGAGGTCAAAGGTCAGATGTCCCTTTTGGTAAAAATTCTGCTTCCACGATAACTTGTGAACCAGCGATGGGATTTTAACCAAAGTTGGTGCAAGTACGAACTATTTTTTTTGTTTGTTTTTTTGTATACATAATCGAGGCTCGTGAAAGAGCTAACATTTATCACACAAACAAATCAAACAGTCAAACAAACAAAGTATATAAAAATGGGAGCGGTAGACAAGATGGGGAGAGAAGGGGAAGCACATAAACACAACATTTGAGACCAGGGACATCGGGAATGCGTGGGAGGGAGAGGGCTTGGGGGGAGGCGGCGTGGGAAGGGGGAGGGGAGGGGGGTGGGAGAAGTGTAAACACAAGGACACCAAGGACTTCCAGGAAAGAAGTTGGTATTTCAAAAAAGTGGAATTGGGGTGAAATTAGCGGGGGTAGAAAAGTTCAAGGTTTTGGATGGGGGAAGATAGATGGTGGGGAACAGCTCTTTTAAAGACCTGGAGGGAGGAGTGGGATTGAAGAGAGTGAGGGAGTTTGTTCCAGAGGTGGGAGAAAAGAGGAATGAAGGAGTGAAGGTGAGCAGAGAGTCTTAATTTTGGCAGTTTAACCATAAGAGGGTTGCGGGTAGATCTTGTGCGACCTGTAGGAATATTTGTGGGACAGAGCCCAGAGAGAGCTGGAGGATCAAGGCCGGAGAGGAGTCACTAGAAGACTCGGGAGATTCCAATGATTCTGAACGCTTTGGTTTCAACAGCGTGAAGACGAGCTAGGTGTGAGGCAGGAGCACCAGCCCAGAGGGGAGAGCAGTATTCCATTGAGCTGCGGATGAAAGCCTTGTATGTGGTGAGGAGCTCAGGTGTGCCAAGGAAGGACTTCGCACGACGGAGGATGCCCAGTCGGCAACTGGCTTTGGAGGCCAGGTTTGAAATGTGGTTTTCCCAGGAAAGATCATGGCAGATAGTGAGACCCAAAAACTTGAGTGACAGAACTTCTTGGGGAGGATTATTCAGAAAGTGGATGGGAGGGTTGTCCAGTCGGTCTTTTTGGAGAGACATCGTAAGAGTGTGAGGTTTGTCAGGATTGAAAGACATGTTCCACTTGTTTGCCCAGTCAGTGATTTTGTCCAGGTCTGCAGAGAGTGAGGAGGCTGCAGACTGCCGATCTGAGGGATGAGGAATGGAGCGGCAGAGAGTGGAGTCATCAGCAAAGAGATAGGATTTTCAAGAGAGTCGGAGAGATCATTGATGAAGACCAGAAAAGGCACAGGGCCCAGCACACTGCCTTGGGGAACTCCAGCCTGAACAGGAAGAGGAGATGAGAGAAACCCATCCAGGGCCACACGTTGACTTCTATGATGCCAAGATGAACTAATTTGAATTTGGGGTCAAGATATAAAAGGTCAGATGTCCCTTTTGGTAAAAATTCTGTTACTGCGCTAACCTGTGAACTAGTGATGGGATTTTGACCAAACTTTGGGATCTATCTATCTGGGTTCTTCTCGGCATCTTTGTTCTTTGTTTCTTTCACACCTCTTTCTACTTTTTCACATTTCTCTTTATTCATTCTCATTCTTGCTTTTTCTTTTATTTTATCTCTTTTACTCTTTATTTCCCTCTTTCTTTATCTTCCTATCTAAGGAGAAATGAATTCTTGCAGAAAGTTTTCTGCAAGGCTCACTTGGCAGCACCTGGATGGGTTTGTGTTGTGGAGTTGTGGCTGAAACCCGAATCCTATCCAGGTTCTTACTGATGACTCCATCTTTGCTCTTTCCTTATTCGGGTTCCTTTTGATGTCTCCAATGCAGTATTTGGTTTTCCGTTTGACCATATTGTTTGACCCTTGTTTTCTGCAGCTCGTGACAAAAGTGAAAAACCCTTTGCTATGGCTTACGTGCAGCTGATGAGGGCAGACGGCACAACGATGCAAGATGGCGAACACGAGCTTATTGTTTATCGGGTATGTTGTTGTGTTTGTTGTTTTCCAGCACTATGTGCAAATATTTTTGTGATTGTCCTTTGGGATGCATTACTCTATTGACTTCATTCAAGAGCAAGCAAAATTTGTGCCCTTTATTGCCATTTAATGAGGATACTACTGTGCAAACGTTTTGTGGTCATAAGTATGACAAACTGGAGCGTCATTGCCCTATTTTGCAAAGTTCCTGGAGGTTTTCTATGCCCCCAATTTTATGGTCGTACAATTATCACCATACTTGCTGAAAGTTGAATGTGTTCTTTACTTTCTCTTTTGCACATTTAAGTGGTTCATTAATGCAAATGGAAAGAAAACCATCACCATTATTTTGCAATTATATTTTTCTCTTGGCATACTTACCCATGCCTCCCTTTTATTTTGATTAGCACCCATTTATGGTCACCCCACAAATAATTGTGTGCCAGCCACGTTTACCTCTGTCCCAGAAATGTCATAGTTTATGACTAATTCTCTTTATGTCACCCTTAATAGTTTGGGTTGGCCCGTTTGGCATTTGTAGTAAATGAGTCTGGGATTCCTGGTACAAATCCCATCTAGGTGTTGATTTGTTCGTGCTCAGCTATAATGTCCTTGTAACTATTGTGAAGGTTTGCATTTTCCTCCTGTTCTTCTCCTTCCTTTTCGTCTTCCCCTCCTCTACTCTTTATAAGGGGTGAGGTCCAATGGCACCAAGCTTCTGCCCTGCCTTGACCACGATACTCATCCATTCCCCTCTGCCCTCAGCCGACTCTTGACATCCACCCGAACCTTACTGATATCAAACCTCACACAATCCTGCCATCTCAAATGCGGTCTACCTCTTTTCCCCCCACCTTGTTCCCTCAACCTATCCACTCTCTTTGCCATTCTTTCTTCCTTCATCCACACCAAGTGTCCAGCCCATCTCAGCCGGCATTTCACCAATCTCCCCATCAAGCTCATCTGCACATCAATCTCCTCTCTCAGTTCATCCATTCTCCTTCTATCCACCCTCTTCACTCCCACAATCCTCCTGACCCGGTTGTCCTTGCAAGCCCGCAGCCCCTGTTGTCTTTCTGTCAGTGCCACCATCTCCAGACCATAAATGTAGGGTCTGCGTTACCCACAACATCAGAACCTTCTGTCCAAAGATTAAATTTCCTTGATATCTTTCTGTCTGCCATTAACCCTCCAACCTCCTCCAAACCCACCCACCTGAATCCTCTTCCGCACATCTGCCTCTGACTTACCATCCCTAGTCACTGTACCCCCCAGATACTCAACCCGGTCAATGTTCTCCGGATTTGAAGCAAACACGGAGTTGAGGCATTCAGCCTTTTCACATGCAATGTCAGCAGTGTATCCATTTGAGGTAAGGGAGGGAATGGAGGGGGAATACCAGAAACAGATTTGACCAGGTGCCACCAGGATTTGCAGGAGAGAGAGTGGTTTGAGAGTTCAGTCATGAGAGTAGAGAGATATTGTTTCCTGGCTCTCCTGAGGGTAGGCACACACTTGTTCCGAGCTTTGTGGAAGGAACTGAGATTGCCTTCAGTTGGATTTGCCTTCCATGAGGCCAAGGCAACTTGTTTCAGGGCATCTGCCTCACCACAAGATTCAGTGTACCATGGACAGGAGGAAGGGTATGACAACTAAAGATGAGATGGGACAAATCTGTGCATGAGAGAGAGCAGTTTACTTTGGAAGAATTCCCAGGGTGAGTTTATATCAGAGACAATAGAAATGTGAGACCATTCTAGAAGTTTGAGGGCTGCTCGAAAACGATTCCAGTCGGCCTGAGTAAAATGCCAGACTCGTCGGCGCTGAGGTGGCTCTCTGAGAATGGTCAGAGAGATATCCACTTTAGCAAGCACATGATCAGATGAATCAATTCAGCAGAAACAGAACAGCAGACATTTGCAGGGAAGTTAGTCATAACAAAATCAAGAAGAGATGATCTACCCTTGACTGAGATTCGAATTGGGAAATTGACAGATTGTGTCAGTCACGAATGAGTCGCCGAAGTCCTTGCTGAGGTTCCATGGCAGGTGCGATAGGTACCGACACCCAGCCAGCTGGTATGATGACAATTGAAATCGCCACATATGAGGAAGAGAGAGTTTGGATGAGAGGATAGAACTTCCCCCGACCGAATAACCTTCTGACCCTGCTCTTGACCTTCCTTCTTTTCGTCATCTGTACCACAAACACCACAGGCTTGCGCTGGGTGGTAACATGCTCTTCCGCCACTGCCTAACAATCCTTAAACCTCCAAAACTGTCACTTCCTTACCACCACCAAATCCAATTCTGGTCTGTGCTGTCCACTCCTATAGGTAATCTTGTGACTTTCCTGCTTTTGAAAGAATGAACTAGCTATGGCCATCACATTCACCAAAACATTCCTCTTCACCTGGCTCCGCTACTTCCATATGCATGTTAATGTCCTCCACAAGGCACAGCATCACCTTCAGCTCAACCATTCCCATCATCCTCTCCAGTGCATCCCTGAATTCCTGCTTCTCTACACGAGTCCCTCCCATTTGTAGCCCATATACCGACATCACACACACCATTTGCCTTTGTATCACCACCCATGCCATAACTATCCATCCCTCCCATCTTTCCACTCTGACCACCTCCTTGCTGATCTCTTCCGATACTAATATTCTCATGCTATTACGAATTCCATCCCCACTCACATTCAACTGCTTGTACCCTTCTACCAACCTCCTTGCCCTGTCTCCTTTCCATTTCCTGTCCTGCACAAACAGCACTTCAAGCCTCCTCTGCATCATTTCCACCACCATGTGGCGGGCACAAGGGACAATAATTCTGCGCACCAGTGGGTGGCGCGAGTGTCCAGGCGGGGAACTGAAATGCATGCCCCGTCTTTCGGCCGATCGGCCATGCCCGGGGGCAAGGCGTGGCCTCGGGAGATATATGCGGGCTCTAAGCTCGAGCTCGCCCAGTGCTGAACTGCGAGCTCTGAATAAAGACTCTTGTTGTATCAACGCGTTGTGGCCTACCTCTCTGGCAATCGAGTCGTGTGTGCACAGCACCACACTAGTGACCCCGATTGGTTCAGCCGTTGCTGACCCCCGAACGCGCCATGGCTACCAACGCTGTCGCAATCAAACTCCCGCAGTTTTGGGAAGCGCAAGCCGACGTTTGGTTTGTGCAAGCCGAAGCTCAGTTCCAACTCCGGGGCATCACAGCAGACGAGACCCGGTACTACCACGTGGTCGCCGCCCTTGGGCCCGGCACGGCCGCCCGCATCGTGTCCATCCCTCGGTGCCCGCCGGGTGACCACAAGTACGAGGCACTCAAACGTCTCCTCCTCACCACGTTCGGGCTCACAGAGATCGAACGTGCCGACCGCCTCCTGGACCTTCCCGCCCTCGGCAACACACGACCATCCATCCAGATGGATTTCATGCTGTCTCTGCTTGGAGACCGGCGCCCGGATTTCTTGTTCCGCGCACTTTTCCTCCACCAGCTACCGATACAGGTGCGCCTCGCGCTGGCCAGTTGCAACATCACGGAACCCCACGCCCTGGCCGGAGAGGCGGACAAGTTTTTCGCGGCCTGCGACACGCGGTCAGTTTTACGGTGATGCCGTAGTGGATCCCGGTGCAGAGGCTACAGCGCCCCCGGCTTCCCTCGTGGCCGCTGCTGCGCCCCGCCCACTACCGCCGCCGCCACCACCACCACCGACGGCATGGCCGACGCGGCTGCCACCACCGCAAACCTGGTGCTACTACCATGCCAGGTTCGGCCGCAAGGCTAAAACGTGCCGCCCGCCGTGTTCTTTTGACGGGTCGGGAAATGACCGGGCCGGCGCTCACTTGCGGCCCTGAGCGTCGGCCATTCCGGCAGCCTCCTGTTCATCACGGACAAATTGTCTGGGTGCCGTTTTCTTTGCGACACAGGAGCGCAGGTAAGCGTCCTCCCTGCCTGCGCGTCCGACAAGCAAGCCGCGGGCCGGGGCCCCGCATTGCTTGCTGCCAACGGTACACCCATCCGCACATTCGGGAAGCGTTGCCTCTCACTGCGGTTCGGAGGGCAGCGCTTTCAATGGTCGTTCGTCACTGCCAGCGTGCCAATGGCCCTGCTCGGTGTGGACTTCCTATGTGCGCATGGGCTGTTGGTCGACGTTGAGCGCAGACGTCTCATCCAGGCCGAAACCTTCAGCTCGCTCGCTTGTTTGCTGAGCGGCTCGTTGAGCAGCTCGCTGAGTGGCTCACCGAGCAGCTTGCCAAGCGGCTTGCTGAAAGGTTCCGTCCCGGCGAGGTTAGTCTGCACGCTTCCGGCGGCGGACGAGTTTACCTGCCTCCTCGCCAGTTTCCCGGCCCTCACGTGGCCCACCTTCTCAGCGGTGGCCGTCCAACATGGGGTGGAACACCATATACCCACAGTCGGGCCGCCGGTCTACGCACGGGCACGCCGACTCGAACCCACGAAGCTCGCGGTGGCGAAAGCGGAGTTCGCCACGCTGGAGCGGCTGGGGATCGTACGGCGCTCCAACAGCGCTTGGGCTTCTCCTTTGCACATTGTGCCGAAGCCTGGCGGAGGATGGCGGCCGTGCGTTGACTACCGCCGGCTCAATGATGCCACCACCCCCGACCGCTACCCGGTCCCGCATATCCAGGACTTTTCCACCCGGTTGGCAAGCACGACCGTGTTCTCCAAGGTGGACCTCATCCGGGGCTACCACCAGGTCCCCGTCCAACCGGACGATGTCCCAAAGACGGCCGTCATCATCGCTTTCGGCCTCTTTGAGTTCCTGCGAATGCCTTTTGGGTTGAAGAATGCGGCCCAGGCGTTCCAACGGCTCATGGACAGCGTCTTGTGCGACTTACCTTTCATCTATGTCTACCTGGACGACATCCTAGTCGCGAGCGCGTCCCGGGAGGAGCACCTGCTCCACCTCCGCACGCTTTTCGAATGCCTGGGCCAGCATGGCCTGATCATCAACCCCGCAAAGTGCCGTTTCGGCGTCGCCGCCATCGACTTCTTGGGGCACCGCATCACCAGGCACGGGGCCGTCCCTTTACCGGCCAAGGTGGAGGCAGTCAGGGATTTCCCACGCCCCCGCACGATCAAGGGGCTCCAGGAGTTCCTGGGCATGGTAAATTTTTACCACCGCTTCGTGCCCCACGTCGCCCAGCTCCTCCGCCCCCTGCACGGGGCCCTCCGGGGCAAGCCGGGCAAAGGTGACATCGCCTGGTCAGAGCCGATGGCTGCGGCGTTTGCGGGCGCAAAGCTGGCCCTGGCCAACACCACCATGCTGGCGCAGCTGGCACCCGATGCACCGATCGCCCTCACCACCGACACGTCGGACTACGCGGTGGGCGCGGTGCACGAGCAGTGGGTGCGTGGTGCTTGGCAGCCGCTGGCGTTTTTTAGCCGGCAGCTTCGCCCGCACGAATGCCGCTACAGCACCTTCGACCGTGAGCTGCTCGGGCTCCACCTGGCTGTCCGACACTTCCGCCATCTGCTCGAAGGCCGCCCGTTCACGGCTTTCGTCGACCACAAGCCCCTTTTGTTCGCGATGGCCAAGGTCGCCGAGCCATGGTCGGCACGGCAGCAGCGTCACCTCTCTGTCGTGTCCGAGTACACGACGGACATCCGTCACCTCGTGGGTAAAGACAACCCAGTGGCGGATTGTCTTTCCCGGTCCGTCGCGCACGCGGTCCACCTCGGGATCGACTATGCCCGGATGGCAGAGGACCAGACCGCCGACCCCGGCGTCCAGGCCTTGCGGACCGCCGTCACGGGCCTCCGCGTCACCGAGGTGCCGTTCGACGTCGCGGGCGCGGCCCTCCTGTGCGACGTCTCCCTCGGCCGGCCTCGCCCCATCATGCCCGCTGGCTGGCAGTGCCCGGTTTTCGACGCCATCCACGGCCTGTCCCACACGGGCACGAAGGCCTCCCAGAAGCTCGTCATGGCGAAGTTCGTCTGGCATGGCCTCAGGAAGGAAGTCCGCGACTGGGCCAGGACGTGCCTCGCGTGCCAGCGCGCAAAGGTCCACCGCCACACCCAGGCCCCGTTGGCCCCATTTACGGTGCCCGAGCGTCCGTTCGACCACGTCCACGTCGACTTGGTGGGACCTCTGCCCAGCTTGCGGGGGTTCACCCACCTCCTCACCATTGTGGACCGCACCACACGGTGGCCGGAGGCCGTGCCATTGGCGGCGGCGGATGTGGCGCAAGCCTTCATCGCCACTTGGGTTGCCCGGTTCGGTGCCCCCTCGGACATCTCGTCCGACCGCGGCCCCCAGTTCACCTCGGAGCTCTGGGGCGCGGTGGCGCAAGGGCTCGGCATCAAACTGCACCGCACCACGGCCTACCACCCCCAGACCAATGGCCTGTGCGAGCGCTTTAATCGCTCGATGAAGGCCGCGCTCCGGGCCAGCCTCCGCGATGGCAGCTGGGCCGACAGGCTCCCCTGGGTCCTGCTAGGCCTTAGGACGGTGCCCAAGGACGACCTGCGTGCGTCCTCTGCTTAGCTGGTCTTTGGGCAACCACTCTGGGTGCCGGGCGAATTTATCCCCGACTCCACGGCTCCTTGATCCGCGGCGCAACAGCGCTCCACCCTGCAGGAGACCGCCCGGAGGTTCGCCCCGGTGCCGACGGCACACCACGGTTGCCCGTCCTCCCACGTCGCCCCGGAGCTTCGCACGGCGGAGTACGTCTTCGTCTAGCACGACGCCCACCGGGCACCGCTACGGCCCCCGTACGATGGGCCCTTCCGCGTGCTGGAGACCGGGGACAAATATTTCACCGTCGACATCGGCGGTGCCCCGGATCGTATCTCCATGGACCGCCTCAAGCCGGCCCACCTCGATCTGGACCACCCCCCGCAAGCAGGTCTGCCTCTGCGTCGAGGACGCCCCCCGGCAGTCAGACCCCCGGCACCCCCCAGGCCCGCCGTCCCGCTACCCCCCAGCCCGGCATGCATCGCCAGGGGGCGTTTCGGCCGGGTCATCCGGCTTCCCCGCAAGCTCACCCTTCAGGTGCGCGGGAATTCTGGGGGGGCGCGTGTGGCGGGCACAAGGGACAATAATTCCGCGCACCAGTGGGTGGCGCGAGTGTCCAGGCGGGGAACTGAAATGCATGCCCCGCCTTTCGGCCGATCGGCCACGCCCGGGGGCAAGGCGTGGCCTCGGGAGATATATGCGGGCTCTAAGCTCGAGCCCGCCCAGTGCTGAAGTGCGAGCTCTGAATAAAGACTCTTGTTGTATCAACGCGTTGTGGCCTACCTCTCTGGCAATCGAGTCGTGTGTGCACAGCACCACAACCTCGACTCTTCTCCCCTGCATTGATCCCACATTCAAACTACCTTAGCTGGATCTTGCTTTTGAACCGCTGCCCACCTGGCAGAGCCAGTACCATCTTGATTAGTTTGGGACGTCAAGGTCATTAATCAGCAGAGCTGCCATGGCTGATCTGCTGGACCGACAACACTTGCCTGGCGTCACCATCCTGTGCATGTGCACATGCACACACATGCACACACAATCTATCTCTATCTCTCTCTCTCTCTGTCTCTGTCTCTCTAGCTCTCTCTCTCCCCCTGCTGGCCGTCTGTTGTTGGGTGTGGCAAGATGGTGTGTGCTCGTGTTTGTGTGTTGTAGCTCTTGGCTCGTGTTGGTTTTGTCCTCTCCCCACCTCCCTTTTTACCTTTCCCTTTTTTTTTTTTTCCTTTTGTACTTTTGTCGTGTCTGTTGACCTTTTTCCTCCCTTCCTGCTTCGTTACCACCTGTCCCTCTTTCTCCTCCTTCGAGACAGAGAGAGGGAGAGCCAGCACGGTGACGGTTTGTTTAAACCACGTTTTTTCCCAACGTGGTTTAAACCGTGCTTTCGTTTTTAGTTATTTAATATATATATTTTTTCTATTCTTTTTATAGGATTATACAAATCTATTTGCTTTCACTTCGTTTCTCCTTTGACGATATGGCTAATAGGAGTAGCCAAAGGCCTGCCGATCGTGTTACCGATGAGGGTTTATCGCGTAAGCACGGGCTGTGCCTTGTCCCCCTGGAGGGAGTTGAAATGGATGCCATTTTGCTCGCGATTGGGGATTTGATCGACGTGAGTAACATTCGTGCCGCGTCCCGTATGAATCGCAAAATTGTGGTTTTTGTTTCGCAAATAAGTCTGGCCGATATTGTTGTGCAGAACGGTTTGACCTTGGGAAACGATCTGTTTGTTCCTGTGTCGTCGATGGACACGCCGGCAGTTAAAGTCATTCTGAGCAATGTTCCGCCTTTTCTAGGTAACGAGGAAATCCTGCACAAGCTAGGTGAGTTTGGCACTGTCGTCTCTCGAATCATTAGGGTTCCTCTACGGACGAGAAACGGCAGGTTGAAGCACGTACAATCGTTTAGACGTTTTGTTTTGTTGTTTTCAAAGACGCAGCGAAGCAGTTGAACACCTCCCACACCTTTAAAGTCGGCGAGCATGAATATAGGATTTTCATGGCTACCGAGACCTTGATCTGCTATGGATGTGGAGCACACGGACACACTAAGCAGTATTGCCCAGACGCCAAGAAGACGTACGCCACAACAGCTGGGTCGGCCCCCCCTGTGACTGATGCAGTGCCCCCCGTTCATGAGCCTGGTGGGGTACAGAGATCCACACCAGAAGACCAGGGTGTGGCAAGTGGTGGCGGTGTTGCTGAGGTTAGTGCAGCAGGGGAGCACCCAGTCGATGTGGACAAGAGGCTGCAACCTCAAGATAATATGGTTTTTGAGGAGGTATTGATGAAAGGCACCGAGGCTAAGAGGAACCTAAAACGTACCTTTTTGAGCGCCGAGGTGGAAGACAAAGGTAGCAAAGTGAGCAAAGTGATACTCGTACAAACAAACAGTATCTCAGACTATCCTGATGATTCTCGGCAAGCTGGGCACGGTGGTGACGAAACAGAGGAGAGTAGGACTTCACCCCTTGCTCTTGTTGAAGAAAATCAATGTACCAGTATTGGTTGTGATGATGGGACCATTGTCCCTTGTGACAACGAGCAGTTCCAGGTCCTGAGTGACAACGGTTGTTGCTCACATCCGGTTGAAACGACCAAGGATGATGGTCCAAGCAGACCTATAATAGGCAGCAGTGGTGGCACAGATGTGCCCCTGGTGATGCAACAAGAAGACTGCAGTGGTGATGACACAGAAGGTGCGCCAGCTCCTGACACACAACAAAGGAGTTTCAACGTTGATGTGGTTAGGGAGCTGGATGAGGAAGCTCAAAGCCTTGTGTCTGTGAATGATCATCAGGGAGAAGAACAGATGGAAGCAACAAAGGAAAACGTATCGTTTCCTAAACGAGACGTTTAGGCAACGCTATGTTCTGATCAAAGACCATTTTCCCGATGTGAAAACTTTCATCAGGGCTGCAAGACCCCTCCTGCAAATAAATGACCCAATGGAAATCTCAGAGGCCCAATTTCAGCGTCTTCGGAAAGCGGTCACAAAGGCGAATAAGGAATTGCAGGCGGAGGGTGAGTTACCTTTGTAAAAAGCTTTGCGAGAGATATGTATCGCATCCCTGAATATCAATGGGGGTTGTATCCCCTTATGAAAAATTCAGACAATTCAGGCGATGGAGAGGGTGAAAGCCGACATCATCCTGATACAGGAGACTCATGCTACGAACACCCTGGTTGCTGAATGGGGTCAACTTTATCGAGGGCAGTGGTGGTTGAGTGGTTTTACCACACCCAAAGCTGGTGTTGCCATCGCCTTAAGTGATAGAATTCCTGCTCGGAAGATTGTCTTTAAGGAAATTTATAAGGGACATCTGATAGCGGTGGAATTCTATTGCAACACACAAAAGATCATCATTGTAAATGTATATGCACCGAGTGAGCCCATGGAAAGTAGAGTGTTCTTTTCCACTCTGCATGACTTTGTAAAAGGACTGGATACAACCGCTTTCATCTGTATTGCTGGTGATTTCAATTGCACTATCAATGCTTCCGTAGACAGGACCGGTCATGAACCCCATCCGGCTTCTACGAGGATTTTGGAGAACATCATCAAAAATCAGCATTTGAAAGATGTTTGGAGGTTGCAACACCCAACTTCACGGTGCTATACGTGGTGCAGATGCCATGATGGGAGGATATCAATGGCAAGGCTAGACAGATTCTATGTGAATAAGCCAATGCTAAATGTGATGGCCACAACCCAGATACTCCCAACTGGTTTCACAGACCATTACCTGGTTTAAATGGGTTTTAATTTGCCTCTGGCCTCAGGTGGTAGTGCGTATTGGTCACTTAATACCCACCTGCTGAATGATATGAGATTCAAAGAGGCTTTTCGAGCCGTGTGGGAAAGAATTCGGTCCTCCAAATTTGAGCATGCTAATCTCCGACTGTGGTGGGACCTCGCAAAGGGTCAGGTCAAATCGTTCTGTCAACAATATAGTCTTTATGCCACTAAATTGAAAAATCTCTCGATTGATTCATTAAAGGCTGAAATTGCAGCCCTGGAGGAAAACATTAATACGGCTGGGAAAGACACTACAGGTGACCGGCTGCTATGGACTAAAAAGGCAATGTTGACTGAACTGGTACGGCAGCGAGCAATGGGCACCCTGGTACGCTTGAGAATGAGTTATTTAACGTTGGATATGCCAAATAAGGCCTTGTTTGGTTTGGAGAACTCTGTCAAAAAATCACAACAGATTCACGGGCTACGTGCTGCTAATGGGTCAATAGTGACCTCTCAACAGGAGATTAAGTCTGCTTTGAAGGGTTTTTATACAAACTTGTACTCCCCCCAGAGCATAAGTAATGAGACCTTGCAGGAGCTGACTACTGGGCTTCCAAGACTTGAGGAAGACCAGCAACGCACATTGAACATGTCAGTTTCGGCTGCTGAACTTGAAACTGCTATGCGGAGCTTGAAGAATGGTAAAGCCTCTGGGATTGATGGTTTGCCCGGAGAGTTCTATAAGACTTTTTGGAAACTTGTGGGACCTGACCTGCTTGAGGTATTTGATGAATGCCTTCATGTTGGAGAGCTTCCCCTGCCCTGCAGAAGAGCAGTCATTTGCCTGTTGCCAAAGGCTGGGGACACTCAACTAGTCGAGAACTGGCGGCCTGTCTCATTGCTGTGTGCAGATTACAAGCTTTTGTCGAAGGTTTTAGCAAACCGTTTGGGAACTGTGATCAGCTCTATTGTGCACCCTGACCAGACCGACTGTGTACCAGGAAGGTCAATTTATGACAATATTTTTCTGATAAGGGATATTATTTCTTGTCATAAGTACTTGCGTGCCAGTTTTGGGTTGTTGTTTCTTGACCAAACAAAGGCTTTTGATCGTGTTGATCATACATATTTGTTTTCTGTTCTGGAGCGGATGGGTTTTGGCGAAACTTTCATTTCCTATGTTAAGCTGTTATACACTAACACCTTCTGCATGATGAAAGTAAACAACAGTTTATGTCCCCCTTTTCCTTTCCGTCAGGGTAGCCGTCAAGGTTGTCCCCTTTCTGGACTTCTGTATATAATTGCCCTTGAACCACTCTTAGCATCCATCAGGCAGCGAATAACTCAGGATGTGGGAGCCGTTTTTGGTTCAAGATTTGTGGTCACAGCTTATGCTGATGATGTATGTGTTCTGATTAAGGGCCCAAGTAGTGTTGCTGCGGTGCAGCGTTGCTTTAAAGACTACTCTGCGGCCTCTTCCGCCGAAGTAAATTGGGGCAAGAGTGTAGCCTTATGGTGCGGTTCGGATAACCTTTCTTTAACACTGCCACCGTCACTCCCACATAATTTAGAGTGGAAAACAGATGGGGTCAAATATCTTGGTGTCTATCTCGGCAACCAGGAAGTAGAAACGAAGAACTGGGAAGGAATGATTGAACAAATTACACACCGGTTGAAACGATGGGAAGGACTGTTGCGATCTCTTTCTTATAAAGGCCGCACTCTTGTTATAAATAACTTGATAGCAGCAAGATTATGGCATAAACGAATTGCCTTGCAGCCACCCAAGGAGTTGATACCAGCCATCCAGCGGGTCTTGGTTGATTTCTTTTGGAATGGATACCACTGGCTTCGGCCGCAAATACTGTACCATCCTCGGAAGGAGGGTGGACATGGAATTGTGGATGTGTCCACCCGGCTTATGGCTTTTCGCCTACAGTCTATGCAACGTCTGTTGTATGCTGAAGAGCTGCCCTGGCGCTCATTTGCGTTTTTCTTGTTGCAACAAGCGGGAGGCCTGTGTTATGATAGGCACTTGTTCCTGGTGAACCTTGACCGTGTCAGCTTAGTTTCAATCCCAACTTTTTATCAGGGTTTGCTGAGAGTTTGGAAAGGTTTTGGGGTTCATCGTTGCCTTGAGGCTTATAATTGCCGGATGTTTATCCAAGAGCCTATTTTCTATAATGGGTTTTTTCCATGCATTCCTCATAGTCCGACTTTGATTAGGAAATTTACTCAAGGAGGAATTTGCAAAGTTTGTGACCTGAGGGATACATCTGGGACAAAATGGATGTCTGCTGGCAGGGTGGCGGCCATTCTTGGTTTAAGATCCGTGCGTATTGTCAGCCAAATTATACGCATCGTCAAGAGGAAGTTTAAGGAGTTAAATATTGGCTGGGAAGGTATAAACAATGTCGAGGATTTTCGGCTGTCTTTCCCTGAAATTAATGTGCTCCCAGCTCTCCAGTCGAATGGTGAACTTGTATCTCATTTTCATTTGGTAACAAAGGCGGGTATTCACAAGCTCCTTCGAGAAAACCAAGCATCACCCTTCTCCGGAGTGGCGCGAGTGGCCTTGTGGTCAGAAAGGTTAGGGCCAGGGTCTCCTGCCACGCCACTGTGGCCTAATATGTACAAACTACCTATTTACGGGTTCCTCGCAGATATCCAGTGGAGACTAGCACATTGGGCTCTCCCTACGAACACCTTTGTTCATCACCTTGACAGCTCAGTGCCAGTAGCATGCCCCTTCTGTGTACAGAAGGAGGATCTCTTTCATGCCAATGTGAAATGCGAAAGACCAATACCTCTTTTCTTGATTCTCACACACCTTTTTGATCAGTTGTCTTTTCCTTTTACTTCACATTCTTTTATTTTTGGTGTATCTTTCAGACACTCCTGCAAGGACTCTGGTGTTCTCCTAAACTTCTTAGCTGCTGTAGCAAAATATGCAATATTTAAATCAAGGAAAATTAAAATTGATAATGGGCATGGGTTTGATGTTGTTCCTATGCTTAAAGGGCTGGTGTCTGCAAGAATAAGGTTAGAGTTTGATTATTATGTGGCGAATGAAAATGTCAAACTCTTTGAGTGCAAATGGTGTATTAATGAAGCCTTATGTGTTGTGAATGAATCGAATTTGTACTTTTCTTTTTAACATTAAGAACTGTTGTTTTTTTCTATTTTTTTTTCTCTCCTGTAAAAATGTAACTTGACCTGGTGTGTTTTTTGTGTGAAATAAATGGTGTTGCAAATTCAATTGTCTCTCTCTCTCTCTCTCTCTCTCTCTCTCTCTCTCTCTCTCTCTCTCTCTGTCTCTGTCTCTGTCTCTCTCCACACACACCTTTCACTGCTTCCCTCGCTCACCCACCTAACCTCCCCCCTTGTACTCATTTCACACTCAATTCCTCTCTTCTCTTCTCCCCCACCCGACTCACGTAACACTTTCTTTTCGTAATCTGCATAATGTAACGCTTGATTACGTATCCTAAAGTAACGTTTGATTACCATGCACTCTAATGGGCTTCATTAAACCTTGCTATTATTCCACATATGATTAGATTTTTCGGTGTCACTCATCGTGAATAACACTCGACCAAAACAAAGCCAATGTAAATCTGACGCAACAAACCCGAGCAGTGTATAATCATCAGAGGCCTACAGGCCTAATGTGTTGGGCTCACCAAAAAACAAGATCGCGGCCATCTAATTTTGTCTCTGTGCTTTGGTGGATGGAGTCAAGCAACAGATGTTGGTGTGGTCCGGCAGCTGAGGTGCACATGTCAAAAATCAACTCCCACCAAAAACCACAACAACAGCACCAGCGACGCAAAGCTCTTGTAAACTTGTGACATGTCGCAGGTAAAGATAATTGACTGGTTTTTTTTTTTGAGCGAAAAACAAGTATCAAATGGAATGGCACTCGATTGAGTGCATAACTCCACCAGTTTGAGCAGTTAACGTTTTGTATCCTATTGAGTACCAGTCACTGGTAATTCCCTGCTTGTCGTTAAAGGCGGCAAAAAGGGTTGGCGTCAGGAAGGGCATCCGGCCGTAAAACATTGCTTCATAAAGGGGACCGAAAAACAACAACAACCACAGTTCCCGAAAAAGGCCAACCCCCGCTTGCGGGGAAAAATGGCCTCAAAAGGTGGTTTTTTTTATTTTTATTTTTATCCTATTGATAGGAGTATCTGCATCCCTACCTTATCCAAAATCTAATTGGGCTTGTTCTTGTCACCGATGTAACTCATTCACCACGTTTTGTCATAATCCACCAACATCTTCTTGAAATATCATGCAATACACTGTTTTGGCCCTATTTCTGTATGGAGAAGAATCACTTGAAAAATAAAAATTCCTGTTAGCCAATTTATTAAGAAATTATTTTATTTTCATAATTCGAAGGCGCCCCGGCAATGCCGCGCTGGAGGATATTTATTGTCCACCGTCGCACCGCGGAGTGAAAGGGGGACTATGGTTTTCCCCTCCGTCCGTGTGTGCGACCGTCCGTGCGTGCGTGCGTGCGTGCGTGCGTGCGTAAGTGAAGGACCGAATTCTAATTTGGTTCTAATTCTAATTTGGTGCAACCCACGTCAAAATCAAATCCAAGATGGCCACCGCCATGTATGTCTGAACCTTGTGAGCGGAATATCTTGAAAAATAAGCGAAGTACCAACTTCTAATTTGGTGTGTGGGTGTATCTCGGCATAAGGAAGAACGCTATTGAAAATTGGGTCGTCACGTCAAAATCCAAGATGGCCGCCACCATGTATGTCTGAACCTTGTGAGCGGATATCTTGAAAAATAAGCGAAGTACCAACTTCTAATTTGGTGTGTGGGTGTATCTCGGCATAAGGAAGAACGCTATTGAAAATTGGGTCGTCACGTCAAAATCCAAGATGGCCGCCGCCATGTATGTCTGAACCTTGTGAGCGGATATCTTGAAAAATAAGCGAAGTACCAACTTCTAATCTGGTGTGTGGGTGTATCTCGGCATAAGGAAGAACGCTATTGAAAATTGGGTCGTCACGTCAAAATCCAAGATGGCCGCCGCCATGTATGTCTGAACCTTGTAAGTGGAATATATTGAAAAATAAACTAACTACTCACTTCTAATCTGGTGTGTGGGTGTATCTAGGCATAAGGAAGAACGCTATTGAAAATTGGGTCGCCACGTCAAAATCCAAGATGGCCGCCTTGCGTCTTCCACTTTGTCAACTCACATCACTTCACCGACGGGGGACCTTGGCGTAACGCTTGTTTATTTGGCATGGGGGCGGTGTACTTTGAATGTAGCTGTACTTGTATTTTCCATTTTTTTCTCCTTCCTTTCTTTAACCTTCTTTTTTTCCTATTAATATATTGCCTCCTCCACCGTCATCCCTTACCTTTTCTGTTAGACACCTTTGTCATGATGACTAGACCTGCTCTCATAAGTGTGAGCGAGTTAAATGACCCTGTAAAGAGTTCCCCTACTGTGTCCCTACCATGCTCTTTATGTACTCGCCCATGTTCCACTGCATTCTGCGCTGTTGTCTAGCTCTTCCACGAGCCTCGACCTTATATGCACAAAATAAATGTGCTCTATGGCTGCTCTTGTGAAGGCACATTAGCTTAACCCAACTTCCTGAGCATTTATGCATTGGATTGCGGTTTACCATTAACAAATTGCTCACGGTCTGAGGGAGCCATACAAGGGAGCACAGGTCATGTTTGTATTGTTAGGTTGAAAGTAACAGTTAATTATATTGGATAAAGCCGAGACAGAAAAGAAAAAGCAATCATCGTGACAATTATATAATTGCATCCTTGGAGGTGAAATTATGAAAAGTGTGAGTTATGTTCTGTACGTTGCAAGACTGTTGTCCACGTTACTCAGAATCATTGTGTTACTGGCTCGGCCCGCTCAGATGGTGCGTAGGTGTGTTGAGGTTACCTGACCGTGACATAACAGATTTTGTTGAGGAAGGAGCACATCGCGGCCCTTTCCGCTCCCCACGTCCTCCCTCCTGCCTCCCTCTCATTTCCATTTTGATGGAGTTGACTGCCAGCATCCGCCATCTCCATAGACAACCAGAACCGTAAAAAGGCATTTGTTTGAGAAATTTTCCCCATTTAACATGACTTTCATTTCTCTCATGGAGGTTATTTTCTGATAACTTAATAGAATTCGTCACGGAATTGGTGCGTTTCTCCACAAAGCTGCATCCAATATTGTATCGCAGTTGAAATGGAATCTTGGCTTTCTCCCATTTCATCAGCAAGACGGCCGAACTGGCCATTTTCAATTGATGTTGCACTGAGAGTTGAAACCATCGTTTTGATTTGAATAGCGGACGATTTGTAAACGGAACACGACATTTTCGTGATCTTTTCAACTGACATTCTTGTGCTGCTTCACATCCCAACACGACTCATGTTCTGCTAAACTTCCAGTGCGGTGACTTCAGGCCCACTCTGAGCATGGCAATGCAAGATAATGCAGCCTCGCCAACTGAGTGCAAGCAGATGAGATAGCCGGCTTCATGCCTGTCTCCTACTTCCCGATTTCCGTGTGCCAATGTGCTGGGGTGATCCGTATGACACACCGACGTTGGGTTAACCTTTCACCGACGTTGGGTTAACGTTTCACCGACGTTGGGTTAACGTTTCACCGACGTTGGGTTAACGTTTCACCGACGTTGGGTTAACGTTTCACCGACGTTAGCCCCTTTCCTAAAATCCTCAAGTCATTTTGCTGACATTGGCTGTTGTCACCATTGCTCGTACCTCATGTGGACCTGATCGCTGACGTTGGACCGACGTTGGCCCTCTCCACCCAATAATTTTACACCATTTTGTCGATGGCCATTGTCCCAATGCTAGATTGACGTTGGCCACTATCCCACCGCTTTTACGCAATTTAGCAACGGTGGGCATTGTGCCCATACTTTTATACTATGTGGCCTTTGTTGGCCACTGTCCCAACACTTTTGCCTCATTTGGCTGACATCGGTTATTGTCCCAATGCTTTTATACCATGTAGCCTTTGTTGGCCACTGTCCCAACACTTTTGCCTCATTTCGCTGACATCACTTATTGTCCCAATGCTTTTATACCATGTAGCCTTTGTTGGCCACTGTCCCAACACTTTTGCCTCATTTTGGCTGACATTGCTTATTGTCCCAATGCTTTTATACCATGTGACATATGTTGGCCACTGTCCCAACACTTTTGCCTCATTTTGGCTGACATTGCTTATTGTCCCAATGCTTTTATACCATGTGACATATGTTGGCCACTGTCCCAACACTTTTGCCTCATTTTGGCTGACATTGCTTATTGTCCCAATGCTTTTATACCATGTGGCATATGTTGGCCACTGTCCCAACACTTTTGCCTCATTTTGGCTGACATTGCTTATTGTCCCAATGCTTTTATACCATGTGGCATATGTTGGCCACTGTCCCAACACTTTTGCCTCATTTTGGCTGACATTGGTTATTGCCCCAATGCTTTTATACTACGTGGCATATGTTGGCCACTGTCCCAACACTTTTGCCTCATTTTGGCTGACATTGCCTATTGTCCCAATGCTTTTATACCATGTGGCATATGTTGGCCACTGTCCCAACACTTTTGCCTCATTTGGCTGACATCGGTTATTGTCCCAATGCTTTTATATGACGTAGCATATGTTGGCCACTGTCCCAACACTTTTGCCTCATTTGGCTGTCATTGGTTATTGTCCCAATGCTTTTATACCATGTAGCCTATGTTGGCCACTGTCCCAACACTTTTGTCTCTTTTGGCTGACATCGGTTATTGTCCCAATACTTTTATACCACGTGGCATATGTTGGCCACTTTCCCAACACTTTTGCCTCATTTTGGCTGACAATGGTTATTGTCCCAATGCTTTTATACCACGTGGCATATGTTGGCCACTGTCCCAACACTTTTGCCTCATTTTGGCTGATATTGGTTATTGTCCCAATGCTTTTATACTACGTAGCATATGCTGGCCACTGTCCCAACACTTTTGTCTCATTTGGCTGACATTGGTTATTGTCCCAATGCTTTTATACTATGTGGCATATGTTGGCCACTGTCCCAACACTTTTGTCTCATTTGGCTGACATTGGTTATTGTCCCAATGCTTTTATAAGACTTGGTAGATGTTGGCCACTGTCCCAATGCTTTTATACCATGTAGCCTTTGTTGGCCGCTGTCCCAACACTTTTGCCTCATTTTGGCTGACATTGCTTTGTCCCAATGCTTTTATACCATGTGGCATATGTTGGCCACTGTCCCAACACTTTTGCCTCATTTTGGCTGACATTGCTTATTGTCCCAATGCTTTTATACTACGTGGCATATGTTGGCCACTGTCCCAACACTTTTGCCGCATTTTGGCTGACATTGCTTTGTCCCAATGCTTTTATACCATGTGGCATATGTTGGCCACTGTCCCAACACTTTTGCCTCATTTTGGCTGACATTGCTTATTGTCCCAATGCTTTTATACCATGTGGCATATGTTGGCCACTGTCCCAACACTTTTGCCTCATTTGGCTGACATCGGTTATTGTCCCAATTCTTTTATACCATGTAGCCTTTGTTGGCCACTGTCCCAACACTTTTGCCTCATTTGGCTGTCATTGGTTATTGTCCCAATACTTTTATACTGCGTAGCATATGTTGGCCACTGTCCCAACACTTTTGTCTCATTTGGCTGACATTGGTTATTGTCCCAATACTTTTATACTACGTAGCATATGTTGGCCACTGTCCCAACACTTTTGCCGCATTTGGCTGTCAGTGGTTATTGTCCCAATACTTTTATACTACGTAGCATATGTTGGCCACTGTCCCAACACTTTTGCCTCATTTTGGCTGACATTGGTTATTGTCCCAATGCTTTTATACCATGTGGCATATGTTGGCCACTGTCCCAACACTTTTGCCTCATTTTGGCTGTCATTGGTTATTGTCCCAATGCTTTTATACCATGTGGCATATGTTGGCCACTGTCCCAACACTTTTGCCTCATTTTGGCTGTCATTGGTTATTGTCCCAATACTTTTATACTACGTAGCATATGTTGGCCACTGTCCCAACACTTTTGCCTCATTTTGGCTGACATTGGTTATTGTCCCAATGCTTTTATACTATGTGGCATATGTTGGCCACTGTCCCAACACTTTTGCCTCATTTGGCTGTCATTGGTTATTGTCCCAATGCTTTTATACCATGTGGCATATGTTGGCCACTGTCCCAACACTTTTGCCTCATTTTGGCTGACATTGGTTATTGTCCCAATGCTTTTATACTACGTGGCATGTGTTGGCCACTGTCCCAACAATTTTGCCTCATTTTGGCTGACATTGGTTATTGTCCCAATGCTTTTATACTATGTAGCATATGTTGGCCACTGTCCCAACAATTTTGCCTCATTTGGCTGACATTGGTTATTGTCCCAATGCTTTTATACCATGTGGCATATGTTGGCCAGTGTCCCAACAATTTTGCCTCATTTGGCTGACATTGGTTATTGTCCCAATGCTTTTATACAATGTGGCATATGTTGGCCACTGTCCCAACACTTTTGCCTCATTTTGGCTGACATTGGTTATTGTCCCAATGCTTTTATACTACGTGGCATATGTTGGCCACTGTCCCAACAATTTTGCCTCATTTTGGCTGACATTGGTTATTGTCCCAATGCTTTTATACTATGTAGCATATGTTGGCCACTGTCCCAACACTTTTGCCTCATTTGGCTGACATTGGTTATTGTCCCAATGCTTTTATACCATGTGGCATATGTTGGCCAGTGTCCCAACAATTTTGCCTCATTTGGCTGACATTGGTTATTGTCCCAATGCTTTTATACAATGTGGCATATGTTGGCCACTGTCCCAACACTTTTGCCTCATTTTGGCTGATATTGGTCATTGTCCCAATGCTTTTATACTATGTGGCATATGTTCGCCACTGTCCCAACACTTTTGCCTCATTTTGGCTGATATTGGTTATTGTCCCAATGCTTTTATACAATGTGGCATATGTTGGCCACTGTCCCAATGATTTTATACTACGTGGCATATGTTGGCCACTGTCCCAATGCTTTTATACTATGTTGAAGGAGCTGGGGCTCCCACGTCGATCGGAAGAATGGACGCGACAAAAAGCTGGAATTCATCCGAGTTGCTTTAATCAAACCAAACACTCAGGCACTCTGAAAAGCCCGTTTATCGGGCAGCAATATATATACATATTATCCCGGAGCGTTTGCCCAGGAAAGGCGAGAGGGGGCGTGGCCCAGCGTCCTGGCTGCGGCCTGGCAAGTTGAGGGCGAGCCTGCCCGGGCATGCCCGGGCGTCCCGACCGAGGCCTGGCAAGTTGAGCGCGGGCTTGCCCGGGCGTCCTGGACGAGCCCGGCATGGTGATCGCTCCGCGTTCTTGATAGGTGCAAGGCGATTGTGAAAACCCAGCGGTAGCCGCGACACACGTCCCCCCAGAATCGACTTGCACCGGCAGGGTCAATTTGAGGGGGGTCCTGATGACCCGGCCGAAGCGACCCCTGGCGGGTCGTGGGAGGGGGTCCGGTGTGGTGGTGGGCGGTCGAGTGGGGGGCACCGTGGACGGGGGGCGGCCTCGCCGCGGCGGAAGGGCCACCCGTGGTGGGTGGTCGACGTCCACGTGCGCCGGCTTGAGGCGGTCCACCGCAATCCGGTCCGACCTGCCGCCGATGTCGATGACGAACGACTTGTCGTCCCGTCGCAGCACCCGGAAGGGCCCGCCGTACGGCGGCCGGAGTGGCCCCCGATGTGCGTCGTGACGCACAAAAACATACTCCGCTGTGCGAAGTGCTGGGGGGACGTAGGACTGGGGGTCACCGTGGTGGGATGTTGGCACGGGGGCAAACCGTCGGGCGGCCTCCTGGAGGTCCGAGCGCTGGTGAGCTGCGGACCAGGGACTGGTAGCGTCGGGCACGAATTCGCCCGGGACGCGTAGTGCCTGGCCATAGACCAGCTCGGCGGTGGATGCCTGGAGGTCCTCCTTGGGGGCCGTGCGGAGGCCCAAAAGGACCCACGGCAGCCAGTCGGCCCAACCGCCGTCTTGAAGGCCGGCCATGAGCCCGGCCTTCATGGAGCGGTGGAATCGCTCGCACAACCCGTTTGCTTGGGGGTGGTAGGCCGTAGTACGGTGGAGCTTGACCCCCAGGTTGCGGGCGACCGCGCCCCACAGCTCGGAGGTGAACTGTGGTCCGCGGTCTGACGAGATGTCCGCCGGTGCGCCGAAGCGGGCGACCCAGGTGGCGATGAAAGCCTGCGCCACGTCGGCGGTGGTGGTGGAGACGAGGGGAACGGCCTCCGGCCACCTGGTGGTCCTGTCCACCATGGTGAGCAGGTGTGTGAACCCCCGTGATGGGGGGAGGGGGCCCACCAGATCCACGTTGACGTGGTCGAAACGTCGTTCGGGCACGGTGAAAGGTGCCAGCGGGGCCTGGGTGTGTCGATGGACCTTGGCCCGTTGGCAGGCTGTGCAGGTGCTGGTCCAATCGCGGACGTCCCGACGAAGGCCGTGCCAGACGAATCGCGCCGACACCAGCTTCTGGGAAGCTTTCCGGCCCTGGTGGGAAAGGCCGTGGAGGGAGGCGAAGATGCGGCGTTGCCAGGTGACGGGCACGATGGGGCGAGGCTGGCCTTGGGAGACGTCGCAGAGCAGGACAGTGTCCGCGAAGGGGATGTCGGCCAGGCGGAGGCCCGTGTCCGCCGCCAGGAGGGCTTGCACCATGGTGTCGGTGGTTTGGTCCGCCGCCATAAGTGCAAAGTCCACGCCCAGGTGGACCGCGTTCGCGCTGGCCCGGGAAAGACAGTCGGCCACGGCGTTGTTTTTGCCGGCGACGTGCCGGATGTCCATGGTAAACTCTGACACGGCGGAGAGGTGGCGCTGTTGGCGGCCGACCACGGCTCCATGACCTTGGCCATGGCGTAAACCAACGGCTTGTGGTCGACGAACGCCGTGAAAGGTCGGCCCTCCAGGAGGTGGCGGAAATGGCGGACGGCCAGGTGTAGACCGAGGAGCTCCCGGTCAAACGTGCTGTATTTGAGCTCGTTCGGCCGGAGCTGCCGGCTGAAAAAAGCGAGTGGCTGCCAAACCCCGTTCACCCATTGCTCATGTACGGCGCCCACCGCGTAGTCGGAGGCATCCGTGGTGAGGGCGATGGGAGCGTTGAGCACCGGGTGAGCGAGCAGTGTTGCGTCGGCGAGGGCCCGCTTTGAGCTTTGGAAGGCCGCATCCATTGCTGCGGACCAGGCGATGTCGTGCTTGGCCGGCTTGCCCCGGAGGGCTTCGTAGAGGGGCCGCATGAGTTGAGCAGCGCGGGGCACGAAGCGGTGATAAAAATTCACCATTCCCAGGAATTCCTGCAGGGCCTTTATGGTGCGGGGACGCGGGAACGTGGTGATGGCCTCGACCTTGGTTGGCAGCGGCACGGCCCTGTTCTTGGTGATGTGGTCGCCCAAAAAATCAACGGCCGTCGTGCCGAAGTGGCATTTGGCCGGGTTGACGATGAGGCCGTGCTCGCTGAGGCGCCCGAACAGTGTTCGGAGGTGGAGGAGGTGCTCGGCCCAGGACGTGCTGGCGACGAGGATGTCGTCCAGGTAAACGAAAAGGAACGGCAGGTCACGCAGCACGCCGTCCTTCAAGCGCTGGAACGCCTGAGCCGCGTTCTTGAGACCAAACGGCATCCGCAAGAATTCGAATAAGCCGAACGGCGTGATGACTGCCGTTTTAGGGACGTCGGCCGCCCTGACAGGTACCTGGTGATAGATATCCCCGTATGAGATCAATTTTCGAAAAAATGACCCGTCCCGCCAGACGGGCGGAGAAGTCTTGGATATGCGGGATCGGGTACCTGTCGGGGGTGGTAGCGTCATTGAGACGGCGGTAGTCGCCACACGGGCGCCATCCACCCCCCGGCTTTGGCACGATGTGCAGTGGTGAGGCCCACGCGCTATCAGAGCGCCGCACGATGCCGAGGTGCTCCAACGCGTCGAATTCGGCCTTCGCCACGGCGAGCTTGGCTGGGTCGAGGCGGCGGGCCCTGGCGTAGACCGGCGGGCCCGTGGTTGGTATGTGGTGCTCGATCCCATGCCGTACTGCGACGGCCGAAAACGTCGGCCGCGTGAGGGCCGGGAACTCCGTGAGCAGGCGAGCAAACTCGTTCGCCGCCGGGACGGCGCATGCCAGCTCGGTCGGCGCGGAGCTGCTCAATGTGCATACCAGGGAGCTGAAGGTTTCGGCGTTGATTAAACGACGCCGTTGGACGTCCACCAGCAGTCCGTGTGCGCAGAGGAAGTCGGCGCCTAGCAGAGCCATGGGCACGTTTGCGGTTACAAACGTCCAAGCAAAGCGTTGGCCGCCGAAGCAGAGGGTGACGTTGCGCGGGCCGAAGGTGCGGATGGTCGATCCGTTGGCCGCAACCAAGGAGGGGCCGCAAATCGCGGACTGCCTGTCCTGGTCAGAGGCGGGTATGATGCTCAGTTGGGCGCCGGTGTCGCACAGGAAGCGCCGTCCGGACGCTTTATCCGTGATGAACAGTAAGTTGCCCGTGTGGCCGGCGCTCATGGCTGGTAATGAACGCCGGCCCGGCCGTTTCCCGGCCTGCCGAAGGTGCACGGGGGTCGGCATGTCCGGGCCTTCTGTCCGAACCTGGCATGATAGTAACACCACGCTTGGTCAGGTGGAGGCCCCGGTCGTCGTGCTGGAGGTGGTCGGCTCGGTGTAGCGGCCGCCAATTGCGTCGGCAGTTCGGTCGTCGACCGTGCCGGTTGCTCGGGCGCCATGGGTGTTGCGTCGGACGGCGGTGGGTCCCATGTCGCCGCTGCGATGCGCTGACCTGCGGCGGAGATCTTGTCGGCTTCTCTGGCAAGGGCCCGGGGATCTGTGATCGTCGTGCTTGCCAGGGCGAGGCGTACCGGGTTAGGCAGCTGACGGAGGAACAGCTCCCGGAACAGGAATGCCGGAGAGTGCTCGCCGAGCAGTGAAAGCATGTAGTCCATTCGCTCGGAAGGGCGCGTGTCGCCGAGCTCGGGCAGGTCGAGCAGGCGCCGTGCGCGTTCCGCCGATGGGAGGGCGAAAGCGTCGAGGAGAAGCTTCTTAATCGTGCCGTATTTGTCAGCGGCTGGCGGGCTCTCGAGGAGGCTCAGGGTGCGGGCCGCGGTGGCCGAACCGAGCGCTGCTACCACATGGTGGAAGCGGGTGTCGTCGGCCGTGATGCCTCGCAGGGCGAACAGGGAATCCGCCTGTGCGAACCAAACCGCCGCGTGAGCCTCCCAGAAGGTAGGCAGTTTAAGGGCGACTGCCGTGTCCATGTCGGTAGGTCACCAATGAAGGAGCTGGGGCTCCCACGTCGATCGGAAGAATGGACGCGACAAAAAGCTGGAATTCATCCGAGTTGCTTTCATCAAACCAAACACTCAGGCACTCTGAAAAGCCCGTTTATCGGGCAGCAATATATATACATATTATCCCGGAGCGTTTGCCCAGGAAAGGCGAGAGGGGGCGTGGCCCAGCGTCCTGGCAAGTTGAGGGCGAGCCTGCCCGGGCTTCCTGGACGAGCCCGGCATGGTGATCACTCCGCGTCCTTGATAGGTGCAAGGCGATTGTGAAAACCCAGCGGTAGCCACTACAATGTAGCATATGTTGGCCACTGTCCCAATGCTTTTATACTATGTGGCATATGTTGGCCACTGTCGCAATGCTTTTATACTATGTGGCATATGTTAGCCACTGTCCCAACGCTTTTATACTATGTGGCATATGTTGGCCACTGTCCCAATGCTTTTATACTATGTGGCATATGTTGGCCACTGTCCCAACACTTTTGCCTCATTTTGGCTGACAATGGTTATTGTCCCAATGCTTTTATACCACGTGGCATATGTTGGCCTCTGTCCCAACAATTTTGCCTAATTTTGGCTGACATTGGTTATTGTCCCAATGCTTTTATACCACGTGGCATATGTTGGCCACTGTCCCAACACTTTTGCCTCATTTTGGCTGACAATGGTTATTGTCCCAATGCTTTTATACTACGTGGCATATGTTGGCCACTGTCCCAACACTTTTGCCAAATTTGGGCTGACATTGCTTATTGTCCCAATGCTTTTATACTATGTGGCATATGTTGGCCACTGTCCCAACGCTTTTACTCCGTGTGACCGACGTTGGACCGATGTCGGTCCATGCTGGTCTTGGCTAGTACAGTAAAGTGCACAGGCCTATTGTGTGCTCTAGGGTGTCTGATTTTGCAAAATCCGCTGATTCTCCAGCCTGTCTCTTTCGAACGTGACAAAGTCGCCTTTAAAAAAAGAAGTAATTGAGAAAAAAACCAAAAACTTCCAAACCCATTTCCTTCCTTCGCTGCATTCGGTTTTGGAGAAAGAGGGAGAAAGGTAAGGTAATGGAAATGGATTAGGTCGTAAGATTTACAATCATGGCAGGCATGTCTGGAGGGCACAATAGGGATCGCTGATTGAGTCAAAGCCCATTCTACCTACATCTCATTTGGTTTCTTATTTACTCGCATTCAAGGCGCATGATTGAATTTGTGGTCTAACACAGAAGTATCAAAAAACAGAATTGGGGTAGTGCTCAGATATAATTGTTGTAAAATTACAACATACGACAATTGGTCTCAAAATGTGGTTTCAAACAAACCTTCTCCATTCAGTACAAATAAATATCAGTTACAAACAATTGTACAAATGAATTATTTAATTGATATCAGTCACTGATCAATTTGTTGTTGTTGTTGTTGTTGGTCATATTGTTTGCCGGACCATGTACTTGCTGATCACCCCCTTGGTATTCACTTGGCACACTTATTCTGTATGAAGAATTATTTTTCCAATGAAATTTCTTGCTCGAACGTGTGAGCCATGACCGCTCACCTGCCCCGGAGATGTACTGCCTTTCCATAATGAGAGAACATTTGTTGTGAAACCGATGCACGGTTAATCTTCAGCCTGGTATTGCCTGAGAGAACGTTATCCACTCGGTGCAGTCTCTTGGAATTTTCATGCTCGCATTTCTTTAAAAAAAAAAAGATTCCCTGGGATCTCAGTTCGTCGCTCCGCACCTCACAATAACAATTGGCACAATTCGTTCCTCAATGTTGAAGGAAACTTTTATTTTGTATGTTTTTTTGTCTGCTAAGTTGAGGCTCATATAAGACCCAACACACAACACAACAACAACATGCATTTTCAGGCCATTTTCCCTGCTAGAGCAGGGGTTAGCCTTGCGGTCCCCATGACAATCTCCTCCATTTTGCCCAATTTTCTGCATCTCTCCTTGTTAACCCCCTTGACCGCATTTCTTCTTCCACCATCTTTAGCCAAGTCTTTCTTGGTCTTCCCCGTCCTCTACTTCCTTCTACATTCATTTCCATCACTCTTCTCAACCAGTCACTTTCATCCTTCCTCAACACATGACCAAACCATCTCAACCTGTTCCTCTTCACAACATCAATCACAGGCTCTATTCCCATCATCTTTCGCAATTCATCATTTGTCTTCCTCTCTCTCAACGATACTCCGCACATCCGTCGAACCATTCGCATTTCCACCCTTTCCAGCCTTCGTTGCTGCTCTACGTTCATTACACATGTCTCGCTCGCATAAATCACAACACTTCTCACACATGCAGCATACACCTTTCCCATTCAGCTTCAACGACACTCCCCTCCTCATCGCCACTCAGTTCCCAAAAGTTCTTCCATGCACATCTCACTCTTGCAAACGTTGCCGAGTCTGATCCACCTTCTCCATTCAGCATGTCTCCTAGGTATCAAAATGTTTTCACACCTTCCAGCTTCACGCCGTCTCCAAGATCCAACTCAACATTTCCTCCATCTGCAGCTCCCTCTGTGCACACCTTACATTTGAATGTAGCTGCCACACTGGTTAATGACCCTCCCAGACCACTACATTTTTGATGAACCCACTCAGCGCACATTGTACATTGAATGGAGTTCACTCCGACACCCTTCCTGCACACAGCACATGGCCATTTCCCAGTTCTTTCCACCTCACCACATGCTTCACCACTTGCCATCACCTTCATCTTTCCGATATTCACCTTCAGACGTTTTGTCTCCATACATTCCTTCCACTTGTTCATCTTTTCTTTCAGTCCATCCATACTTTCCGCAATCAACACCAGATCATCTGCATACAACAACTCCCACGGTAAACCCTCCTTTACGTTCTGAGCCAGCACCTCCATCACAGCTACAAATAGTGGTGGACTTAGTACCGACCCCTGATGCACTCCCACCTTCACCTCAAACTCACCACTGTTCCCGTCCTTCATCCTTACAGCTGTGCGTGCTCTTTTGTACATTGCCATCACTACTCTGATCAACCATTCCTCCACTCCTAACTTCCTCAATGCCCATGTCACTACTTCGTGTGGAACCCTATCGAATGTTTTCTCCAGATCAACAATCCCAAGAATCAACTTCTTCCTCTTCTCCATGTACTTCTCCTGCAACTGCCTCACAATAAAGAGCGCGTCTGTCGTTCCTCTTCCTGGCATAAATCCAAACTGCATTTCGTCGATCTTCACCTTCTTCCTTATCCTCCTCTCCAACACCCTTTCCAATACCTTCATTCCATGCTCCAATAACTTTATCGCTCGGTACGAGCCACACTCCGAGGGTCACTTTTCCCCTTGTATAGAGGGACGAGGGTACTCAGTTCCCAATCCACTTGAATGCGGCCTTCTTTCTCCACCAGATTACAGATCTCTGTCATTCTCTTAACACCCCAACTTCCTGCTGCCTTCAACATATCTCCCACAACTCCCGTCGGCCCTCCCGCTTTTCTACCCTTCATTGCTTTTATTGCTTCCTCAACTTCCTTCTCAGTTATCTTCTCTGCTGGTCCTAAAACTGGGTTACTCTCTATGTTGCCATCCCATTCATTCTCTGTATTCAACAGCATTTCCATATATCTTTTCCATCTTCCTTTAATTCCATCTGGCTCCACAACGATTTGTCCCACTTCATCCTTCAAGCAACTCACCCCCATCACATCACACCTCTCTTTCGCTATCTGCTTTGCAATCCTGAATACCGCTCTCTGACCCTCTTCCGAATCCAAGCGTTCTCCCAACATTTTCCTTCATGCCTC
The DNA here is from genome assembly GCF_964187855.1 of Myxine glutinosa. NCBI lineage: Eukaryota > Metazoa > Chordata > Myxini > Myxiniformes > Myxinidae > Myxine > Myxine glutinosa. The sequence goes on from NC_136263.1 coordinate 12,608,412, forward strand.
CTGCGCTTTTGCTACCGCTTTCTTTGCAGCCTTCTTGGCTGCCTTATAACTTTCATGCTCTGCTTTTTCTGCTCCCATACCCTTCGCCTTCTGCCACTCCTTGAACTTCTTCCTCTTCTCGTCAATCCTCTTTCCAACTTCATCATCCCACCACTATGTTTCCGAGTGCCTCGGTGGTCCTTTTGTCCATCCACATACCTCACCAACGGCTCCCAACAGACTATCTTTCATTGACATCCAACCACTTTCAAGCTCAACCACATCATCATCTACCCTACTCAGCCTCTCTTTTAATGCCTCCCTTACTGTCACCTGTTTCAAACTCCACACCTTCATTCTCGGTTGGTACTTCATAAGACCCAACACATAGAACATATTGTTACAGACGTGGTTTTGGATGTTAGTTTACCGAGCGGTTTGGTATGACCGCGTCTGCACAGTTTACCCGATTATACTCGAACGTTGGCCGAGTCGCGCTATGCTAAATCAATTAAGGAAAGGACACAACGGCTGGGTTAGATGACACGACACCAGGGGTACAGTTCTCAAGACCTCCGGAGGAGGTTATAATATTTGTATGCGGAACGTTTAGATTACAAGGACAAGAGGGACAGCATAGGAAGGTGGGCACTTAATCACGGTCTTATAGTAGCCCCGACAGACCACAGATAAACAGGACAAGACTGACTCACACAGGGATTGATGGCAAGGACGGGCAGGTAGTCGATGGATAGCACAAGGTGCACCTTGGCTCAGGGACAGGATAGCGCGGTCCAAAAGATGCAGGGAGGTCTCTCAGCGCTCGGAGGTGGCGACTTCTCTTTCCAAGCTGGGGGCGCATCTCCCGTCACGTCCAGTAAGTGGCTGCGTATATCCAGCGGGGAGTGACACGCCCTCGGCTCGTTAGCTCCGCCCCAGATGGAATCGGCCCGCCGCTTCTTATTGGGTGCGGGGGGTTACCGGGCTCCGCCCTTGACGAGGAGCTGACAGGGAGCCCCTATTTGGTAACCCCGTCGAGCACATGGGCAATGGCGGCTAACCAAGCCGGAGTGAGGACGCACACTCCCCGCGCGCTGTTGTTGTAGTTGTTGTTGTTGTTGTAGTTTCATGAGGAAGATGGGAGGAGGTATGGGGAGGTCCTAAACTTACTACTGGTGCCATACAATCACATTCTGGTGCAACGAAGAGTCAGAATTAATGGAAACGAGTCCTTAACTGACATAGACTAAGAATAACTAGCAAGATGTCCTATAGTTGTCTACGTGAGATGCGGTGAACCTGGGCACGACATTTAATGGGGGAAAAAGGGGAAGGTCGGTTCTACAGAGTGTTGTTTACAGACAATGGGACTAGGGAATGGGGGATTGGGGATAGTTGGGGAGTATTGGGGAAATAGGGGAATATTTACAAGCGGATATGGATGGAGGCCAAATCCCATATCCGCAACATTGCACCCTTCTCTACCCTCGGGGCGTCCCGACCCGATAAATTTTTACCTACTTTAGTGTGGCACTCAGATGTAGTTCCATCTACTATTAACTCTACCCTGAGTGCGACAGTTTTACAGATGTTCACAAATGAGTAAATATGTCCCCCTGCGACGTTGCACCCTTCTCCTCTCAGAAACACACCCACAGGATAACCGAATCGCGGAAAGAATCCTCAAACTAAACATACAGCCGGTAGGGAGCATTATTTACACAAGACTACGCTGATATTTACACTACGATCCAGGACCTGTTTTTGGAGGAACACATGCAGATGTTATGCATAGAGAGAGCACGCATGCCAGCATCGATACACCAACCCACGAGTGCTCTGTGGCCTTACGGCCTTTAATAATGTGCAGAGCACCCCTTCCAAGCACCAAAAGCACCACCCCATCATGTACAGTCAGCACCATCCGGTGCACCAATAAAGCGTTCATAAATCACCGGTGGTGTCGCAGCCGGCCGATGTTCTGCCGCTGGTCTTGCCTTCATGTGGTGCACTTGGCCTTCTTGCTTCTTTAAAAATAAAGAAAGGCGCCAACCGCGTCCATTTCTGTATCGTGGCCGTCAGGGGGCCAACTAAAAGTGGTTCACCTGTATGGCATAGGTGCCACGTTGACCCATAGGTCCATCAACGGGTGGTGCTTGCCCGCAAAAGACCGGTCCATGGTGGGCGGCCACAAACATTGCGCTCCATATGGTGTATCGATCCCAGCAGCAAGCAGCGAAAGTGCAGGCCCACAACTGCGGAGCCAGCACCTCTCTCTCCTCTCTCTCTGCCCCAAAGCCAGATCCTCGGAGGTGGGAGACAAAAGAAGAAGACAAGTGAGTAAGGTGGTAAGGGCGCAAAAGTGCACGCAACATTAGGTAATGCACACTAGGGGCACATGGGAACCAGGTGAGACAGGTACGTTCCTACCGTACGCCCCCCCCCCCACCAGGTAACCTACATTGCCCCTCCCTTACCCCTTACTGTATCCACAAAACACAACACTACCCATAAACATCTACTTTACAAATCAACAAACCGTCCCTACTGTCTTCCCCGTTCCTCCCATAAACCAAATTCGTCTTCTCTCCCTCCTAACCAATCAAATTTGCCATTTCCAACTCTCATCACAATTTGCCATCTCCAACTCAACATCATAATTTGCCATCACCAATTCATCATCAGTCCCTCCTAAGGAGGGAGAGATGGAATCACCCCAATGTCTCATCCACGTCGTGATGCGTCTCACAAATCCAACAGCAATTCTCACTTCCTGCAACAGAACAAAGAAAACACAGGTGTGGAGTCATCATCATCACCACAGGTAAGTGGCTGCGTATGGTGCGACAGGTTCATCAATCCTAACTATTTCCTAAATGACTTTAACAACTTTACATTACCCGGGGTCTTTCTCCTGCCAAACCATTGGCCCTCTTACACTATGGGTTCTAAAAACCAATTCCCATTGACCAAACTGTGGTGCTTTTCAATTTGGGGTCTCACTCCCCCGATTCATCTCCCGGTGCCCTCGCACAATTTCTGGGCCGCGACGTGTAGCTCTCCCAGCCGGTCTACCCACCTGCACACCTCCACCACTGCAGTTGCCTCCGAGCTTACCTGCTCCTTACCCTAACCTAACTACCTGGGGAAGGCCCTCTGGCGCTCTCCCCACTCGGTGCCCTCTCTGGCACTGGGCTACCCGGGTCCGTCCTCCGGATCCTCGGGCCCCACTGACACTAACGGCTCCCAGAGCCCACCTGCGGCCTCACCTGGCCGACATCCTCACAGTGGTGGAGTGCCCAACCAACTACACACACTAACAGGCTACACGCCCAGCCATTTCCACAACACTAATGCACCCATCCACGATACCATTCTGCAACCGCACCACAAATGCCAATATCCAACCACAATTTACCTATACCCTCTACCTAACACTTACACTACCCGCCCCGGGTACTCGTGAAAGGGGTCCACTCTTCCCCCATCCACACCTTCGCACCATGCACACCACTCCGTACCACTTACTCCAACTCTCTCCACACCACTCATTCTCTGCTCCATATATTCCACACACCTGTACTTGCACACTTGTGCTCTCACACCTGGTGCCACCTGCACCCTTCTCTCCCCAAGCGCATTCGCGCTGATCCACCCACTCACTACTCATACACTGCTCCACACACCTGTCCAGTTCTCACACAGCATCATCTCATCTAACTACTCCCCTCTGAAACTTGCGCTTCCCAGTCGTCCCTTTAAACTATTGCGCTCCCTCGTCATTATCATCCACCCTAATCTACCTGCGTCCCCACTACAGGTATCAGTCACTAACTAAACTTAACGTTACCTAATGTCAATCTTCGCTAGATCCCTATCAATATCCTAACCCACCCGGGCTAGTTTTTACTGCCATACACCCCATAATCTATAGCGCATTTGCCCCCTATGGGAAGGGTGGCAGGGATGCCACCCTTACCCACTGGGCCCATCGCTCATCAATCCCCCAGTCCTCTGGCACTAATAAGCCCCCCCTTATTCAGAGGTACTGGGTCCCGCCTCGGCATCTAAAGCCGAGGCAATCCACGGGGGCGCCTGCCCGCCGGTGTAAGGCCTTATCCGGTCGGCGTGGACGATCCGAGGGAGGGTTCGTGGCCCCATTTTGATCTTAATGACCACGTCACAGATTTGCGACAGGACGACTCCTGGGCCTTGCCAGGGGGAGGTGAGTTTTGGGCACCTTCCCTTCCGCCTCCGGGGATTAAAGAACCAAATCTTCATCCCCGGAGCGTATTGACTCCCCTGGCTCCGGTCGTCGTACCTGCGCTTCATCTTTTCCCCCGCCAGATGGAGTTGGCGGCGGGCGAAGGCATGGACTAGCTCCATGCCTTCCTCTAGGTGACGTGCGTACCCCTCCCTCGGCGGGTTAACCACTGTGTCTGGCACGGGACCGCATAGCAAGTCGGCGGGAGCCCGTAACTCCCGCCCATACATAAGCAACGCTGGACTGCATGCGGTGGCCCCGTGCTGGCTGGTTCGGTAGGCCATGAGCAAATAAGGGAGATGTTCGTCCCAGTCATCCTGACGGGTGGCGGTGAACAGTGCCAGTTGTTGGATTAGAGTTCGGTTGAATCTTTCCACCATCCCGTCAGATTGAGGTCTTAAAGGCGTTGTTCTGGTTTTCCGAATTGACAGGAGACTGCACACATCTTTTAGCAATTTGCTCTCAAAATTTCGTCCCTGGTCGGTGTGCAACTCCTGTGGAATCCCATGCCGGCACACAAATCCTTCCACGAAGGCCTGCGCTACCACCCCTGCTTCTTGGTTGGGGAGGGCGTAGGCCTCCGGCCACTTGGTGAAATAGTCCATCACAACGAGGATGTACTTATTACCGAGGCGGGTGCGGGGTAGTGGGCCTAGGATATCCATGGCCACCCGCTCTAGGGGGGCCCCCACCTGGTGTAATTGAAGGGGGGCCCTCATCCTCCGTGCTGGTCCCTTTTTGGCAGTACAGGCGTCGCATCTCCGACACCAGTCCTGTATGTCGCGCCCCATATTCACCCAATAAAACCTCCGGCGTACCTGCGATGTCGTCTTTGTCCTGCCCAAATGGCCGCCGGGGCGGGTACCATGCACCTGTTGCAATATATCGGTCTTAAATTTATTTGGGACTACCACCAGCCAGGAAGTTTTATCAGAGGGAACCTCCACCCACTTGCGATACAAGATGTTATCCTTCAATTCCAGGGTCTGCCACTGAGCCCAATACGCCTTGGTTTGTGCCCCGAGGGGGGTGACCTCTTCCCCCTTAGGTCTTTGCCCCAATTTGACCCAATTGAACACTGGCCCCAGGACAAGATCCTCCTGCTGGGCTGTGCTCCATGCCAAAGTTCCGAATTCCTCATCTGCGGTTAGTGGCAAAATTGGCCCTCTCACCCGGGTTGCCCGGACAACGAGGGTCGGGTCCGAATCGCCCAATTGTTCCCTCTCCTCGTGTCTCGCACAAAATTTGCAGTTTTCCCCCAGACAAGGACGCCGAGAGAGTGCGTCCGCATTACCATGGGCCTTCCCGGCCCTATGGGCCACATCAAAATCGTACTGCTGCAACTTTTCCAACCACCTTGCAATTTGGCCCTCTGGTTCCTTGAACCGAAGGAGCCATTGCAAGGAGGAATGGTCAGTTCTAACCAAAAATTTCCGCCCGTACAAGTACGGGTGGAAATGGTTCATGGCAGCCAGCATAGCCAATAACTCTTTGCGAGTGACGCAATAATTTCTCTCGGGCCTACTTAAGGCCCGACTATAATAACCAATCACTCTCTCCACGCCCTCCTGTGTCTGAGACAAAACTGCGCCCAATCCTTCCTGGCTCGCATCCGTGTCCAGGGTAAATGCCCCGTTGCTAGTGGGGTAAGCTAGAAGGGGTGCGGATGTTAGACACCCCTTCAATTTTTGGAAGGCCTCGTGGCACTCCCGTGTCCAATTAAATCGCGTCCCCTTCTCCGTAAGCCGGTGGAGGGGACGGGCCAACTCCGCAAATTTCGCCACAAAGCGCCGGTAGTAGGAGCAGAGTCCCAAAAATCCCCGCACCTCTTTGATGGTACATGGTGCGGGCCACTCCTCTACCGCTTTAATTTTGTCTGGGTCCGTTTTTACCCCCTCGCAACCGATGACGTGGCCTAAATAGGCCACCTCCTTGGCAAACAAGGTGCACTTACTCGGGTTCAGCTTCAACCCTGCCTGTCTGAGGCACCCGAACACCTGGTCCAAATTAGCTACTGCCTGGGGGAACGTTTGGGCATGTACTAGGACGTCATCCAGGTACACCAGGCATGATTGCCATGGCATGCCGCCTAGTACATGCTCCATCAATCTTTCAAAGGTGGCGGGGGCGTTACACAAACCAAACGGCATCACAGTAAACTGATACAGTCCCTTACCTGTGGAAAATGCCGTTTTCTCCTTCCCTGCCCTATCCATCTCCACCTGCCAATACCCACTCTTGAGGTCCAAAGTCGAGAACCAATTTGAGCCCGCAACGGCATCGAGGGTGTCATCAATTCTTGGCAGGGGATATGAGTCCTTGAGTGTCACATTGTTTAGCTGGCGATAGTCCACGCAGAACCGCGTGGTCCCATCCTTCTTTTTGACCAGCACAACAGGTGACATCCAAGGACTTCCCGAGGGCTCGATCACACCTGCGTCGAGCATTTTTTCAACCTGCTCGTCAGCTTCCGCCCTCTTGCTCCAAGGGAGCCGTCGGGCGGCCTGACGAATAGGCCGGGCCTCACCGGTGTGGATCTGATGTTTCACCAGGCCCGTACGTCCAATATCCTCGGTGGACAGGGAGAAGAGGTCCAAATGGGACCCAACCAGTTTGTGTAAGGCCTCCCTCTGGGTACCTCCCAACTCTACGCTACTACGATTTACCATCTCGCAAATGGGATCGGGCCAATTCCTACTTCTTATTGAAGGCTCCCCCCGGGGTCGGCTCGGCTGGACGTTCTCGCCCCTCACTGTCGCGACTTCCTCAACTGGGGTGCAGCCAGCTACCCTCGTGCCCCTTACTATAGTGCGTGGTTCTGTACTCATATTTATTACTCGGACGGCCACTACCGGTCCGTCCGTTTTTACAAGGGTGCGGCCCACGATTAAACCCGGTATGGACTGCGCTGCCACCGGTTCGACCAGGCCGCAGGACTCCTGCCACGTTGGGCGAGCTGCCCACCGGGCCGGCACTATCGCCTCGGCCCTTGGGGGGATGGTCACGGCCTCAGAAGCCTCCAGCTCCGCTCTCTCGGCCGTGCTCACTCCCCCTAACGGCAGCTCTTCTACTCCCACCTGCAGGATCCCCCGGCACAAGTCGATTTTACAACCGCTGGCAGTCAACAAATCCAACCCTATTAAACATGGGTCGCACACCTCCGCCACCCAAACATCTATCTCCCTCCTTACCGACCCTAACTTGAGGGTCACAGAACCACGCCCTATGATCGGGGCCATTACCCCGGTAGCAAGTTGCAAACTATAATTTTGCAGGCGCTGGATCTTATACCAGCCACCTGCGCTCGAATCAAGGACCACAGGGCTGATGATCGTGGCGCTAGCTCCTGTGTCCACTACGGCGTCTACCCCCATGCCGGCAATTTTGCATCTAATTGTCAGGCTACCGGTTCCAATTTGGCCACAATAAATGACCTGTCGCGTCAATGAGGGCTCTCCTCCATCCTCTTCTGCCGAACACCGCCCTACGTGCCCGACACCTTCTAGTTTCCCGGGGTCTGGCGGGGGGGTGTCTGGGGTCGGCTAACCCGCTCCCCCCTGGGCGGAGTTGAAGACCTCAACCGCCGGGGATCATCCCGGCGCGTGGCTCGACAGTGCCGCGCCAGGTGACCCAGACGGTTGCAAGTATAGCACCTCACCTGATAAGGTGCTTGCCTCCGGAATTCCAAATTCCCCCCCCTGTAGGTCCGAATTGGATTACCCGCTCGTGGTCCACCGCGGGCCACCTCCGGGGCCGCCTGCCATGGTCCAGGTCCCGCCAGGCGCTGGTCCACCAGCCTCCGGACCATGCCCGCCAGGTCAGGACTCACGTCGGGGGCGGGCCCCCTAAGGGGTCCGCCCTCCATCGGGGGTCCCACCTGGCGGACCGCCATTGCGAGACGCTCGCCCCCCCGGGCCAGGGGCCTCGCTGCTTCCCAACGGGCCGCAGCGTCAGCCGCCTGGCTCAGAGTCTGCGGGCGCCACATGGCGAGCTGTTGCCGGAGCTCAATATCCGGGAGGGCCTGGATAAAATGGTCCAGCGCCAGGCTTTCCTGGGAATCCGCTGCCATGCTAGCATGTGCGATCCCCACTGCGCGGCGAATGTCGTGGGCAAGTTCCCCGATGGCTTCCTGGGGCTTGCGTTTTCGCAGCGCGAGCTGAGCTTTAACAAGCTCGCTCTGCTGTTCAATGCCGAATCGATTAATTAGGGCGTCGCGGAGGGCTGGCAGGGTGAGAGCACCCGCTGGTAATGCCGTCAGCACCTCCGCCGCCGCGCCGCGCAATGCGGCCACCAGGTGTACTCCACCTTCGTCCTCACCCCAACCGTTGCCCTTACACACACAGTCGAACTGCGCCAGGTACGCGCGTAGATCACTCTTGCCATCATACGGCGCGAGTGGGACCTTGTGGGACCACCTCGTATGCGAGTCGTTGCCCGCCTGCCGGACCCCGTGCGTCGCCCCTTGCGGGGTCAGCGCGGGGCCGAACCGGCCGGGCCCCCACAGTACATTACCCCCAAGGGGCTCTCGTGCCTCCCCGGTCCCTCCAACAACTACCACCGTTGGTGTCGATGCATGGGTCACACCTCCGCAACCCGCTACCCATTCCATACCACCACAACCTTGCTCACCCACACCTCGCACCTCTCGTTCCATACCCTCCGGACCAGCCATACACCTCACTCTTGGCCTCTCACGAACATCCGGGTCTATCTCGACCCCCAAGCTTATTAAATCACCTGGCGCATCATACGCACGACCATATTGGTCACCACTTAGACCGGGTCCTCTTTTTCTTCGCTTCTCCTCCATCACCTGCGAATCCCTCATCCGGTTAATGAGCACATCATCACGATCCGAACACAGACTTTGGACCAATTCTTTTACCTCCTCTTTTATCTCTTTCTTATCCTCTCTCCGTCGCTTCTTAATTTCGCTCACCCCTTCTTCCACTTCTTCTAATTTCTGTTTCACCTCCTTCATCTCCTCGTGCGCCCCTTTAAGTTCTTCCTCTAACTCCACTTTATTTTTTTCTATGTGCTCCCGCACCTCCCGCTCTTTAACCTCCATCACCTCTACCACTTTGTTCATTTTCCTCGTCAGGTCCTCATGTACCGTCTGACACTCTTTTTTAATTACCCCTACGTCCTTTTTCATCTCCTTCTGTGTCGATTTTAAACCCTCTATTACCGCTGTGTTCTTCTTTACCTGGTCCCCCAACTCCTTTTGTCCCACTGTCAGTTGTTCTACTCCCAGCGTCAACTCCTCTATACCCCCTTGCAATTTTACAGTCCCCTTTCTCACCTCCTTCTCCATGCGCTCCTTACAGTGCCTCACCTCCTCGCGCACTCCTCCGACCTCCTCACTCACACCTCTTCTGATCTCCTCTCCCATCACTTGCATCTCCTGCCCAGATGCCACCCTCATCTGCTCCATTTCCTCCCTGTGAGCATCCAGTTTGGTTTCTACCCCCATTCTGACCCCCTCTATCTGCTGCCCCATTTGGTTAACTTCCCTTTCCGCTTGGTCCCTCATGTCCCTCAATTTGCCTTCCATACTGTTTTCTAACCCCTCTAACCCCTTTTTCATCCCTTCCATTTGATTCTCCTGAACGGCCATTCTGTTTTCTACCCCCATTAACCCCTCCTGTATTTCCCCTAATCTATTGTCTAATCCCTCACCGGTACCCCTCGCTTCGTCCCTCATTACCCCCATTTGGCCCTCCAATCGCTCACCCTGAGCATCCATCCGCTTCCCCATTACCCCCATTTGGCTTCCCATTACCCCCATTTGGTTTCCCATTACCCCTAATTGCTCATTCTGAGCATCCATCCGGTTCCCCATTACCCCCATCATTCTGCTTTCCATTTCTTCGCTATTCTTGTCCATAAGGGCCTTCATTTGTAGAAAAAAAAGGTTCAAATCTACCAGCGGCGCTACTACGGTCGCGGGCGTGGACGCCGTGGCCATGTGCGAGGCGCCGTTTTGCGCGCCCGTAACCTCGTGCGCGACGACGCTATTTTGCGGCCCTGCTACCCTCACTGCTTCGCTCTCCTTATGTCCCTCATTTTGGTCCTGGATCGACCCTGCCTCACTCTCTTCTACCGGAACCCAGCCGTCTTGGTCTGCCATAGCGCGACTTTCAAAATTCGGGTTTTTATTTTTTTCTGTAAAACACAATCAAATTTCGCTGTTATAATTTCGAGCGCGTGAAACGCGCTCCGGATCGAATCCCACTTCCCGACACCAAATGTTACAGACGCGGTTTTGGATGTTAGTTTACCGAGCGGTTTGGTATGACCGCGTCTGCACAGTTTACCCGATTATACTCGAACGTTGGCCGAGTCGCGCTATGCTAAATCAATTAAGGAAAGGACACAACGGCTGGGTTAGATGACACGACACCAGGGGTACAGTTCTCAAGACCTCCGGAGGAGGTTATAATATTTGTATGCGGAACGTTTAGATTACAAGGACAAGAGGGACAGCATAGGAAGGTGGGCACTTAATCACGGTCTTATAGTAGCCCCAACAGACCACAGATAAACAGGACAAGACTGACTCACACAGGGATTGATGGCAAGGACGGGCAGGTAGTCGATGGATAGCACAAGGTGCACCTTGGCTCAGGGACAGGATAGCGCGGTCCAAAAGATGCAGGGAGGTCTCTCAGCGCTCGGAGGTGGCGACTTCTCTTTCCAAGCTGGGGGCGCATCTCCCGTCACGTCCGGTAAGTGGCTGCGTATATCCAGCGGGGAGTGACACGCCCTCGGCTCGTTAGCTCCGCCCCAGATGGAATCGGCCCGCCGCTTCTTATTGGGTGCGGGGGGTTACCGGGCTCCGCCCTTGACGAGGAGCTGACAGGGAGCCCCTATTTGGTAACCCCGTCGAGCACATGGGCAATGGCGGCTAACCAAGCCGGAGTGAGGACGCACACTCCCCACGCGCTGTTGTTGTAGTTGTTGTTGTTGTTGTAGTTTCATGAGGAAGATGGGAGGAGGTATGGGGAGGTCCTAAACTTACTACTGGTGCCATACAATCACATTCTGGTGCAACGAAGAGTCAGAATTAATGGAAACGAGTCCTTAACTGACATAGACTAAGAATAACTAGCAAGATGTCCTATAGTTGTCTACGTGAGATGCGGTGAACCTGGGCACGACATTTAATGGGGGAAAAAGGGGAAGGTCGGTTCTACAGAGTGTTGTTTACAGACAATGGGACTAGGGAATGGGGGATTGGGGATAGTTGGGGAGTATTGGGGAAATAGGGGAATATTTACAAGCGGATATGGATGGAGGCCAAATCCCATATCCGCAACAATATAATAAAGGGAGCGGAAGACAAGATGGGAGAAAGAGGGAAGTACAACAACAGTAGCAAACAGGGACATCGGGAGATCTGTGGAAGGGAGAGGGAAGGTTAACAAATACATTATTGACATGGTTCAGGTCGCATTAATAAATATTCTCAAGGTACCATAAAGGTGCAACATTTCTGTCATGGCACAACTGTAGCCATGGACCCACAGTTTTGGTCTCTGATCTACAAAACTGCGATAACCTCATTTGCTTTATCCAGAGGCCTTCTCGAACGTTCCATGATGTTGTGTTATGTTTAGGTGTGTGCGCACACCGAGTTTACTTTCACTTCAAGGGAAGATGTGCTGTTGTGCTGGCATCCCATTAGAATGGTTTCATAAGTCTAATCTTCTTTCCCTCAAAATCGAACACAGACTTCGACTCGGGCTATCCTCTGACTTATTGGACGGTTCTCCTTGACTGGCCTCAAATGCTTCCCCATCTCGTCGCCAAGCAAATTCACCACAGGCCATGCATTGTGATCAACACAATTAGCAATTTTGCGGCCTTTCCACTTTAGGATCCAATTCCCAAAATGACAGCAGTCGCTCTGAAAATACGTCCACATCCTTGGATTCAAGTCTGCAAAAAGGCTAAATGAGACGACGGTGCAAGCACTTGTGGGTCACTCGGAGATAGACTTGCATACACAGCCAGACAGTTTTGGCTTAGCGGTTAGGGTGCCGGCTTGGGATCCTAGGATCCTGGGTTCGAATCCCGTTTTTTTTTTTTGTTTTTTTTTTGTATACAGGATCGAGGCTCGTGAAAGAGCTAACATTTATTACACAAAAAAATCAAAGAGACACACAAAACATATAATAAGGGGAGTGGGAGAGAGGGGGAAGCACACAAACACAACATTTGAGAGCAGGGACATCGGGAGATCTGTGGGAGGGAGAGGGCTTGGGGGGAGGAGGTGTGGGAAGGTGGGGGGGGGGGGGGGGGGAAGTATAAAACACAAGAATACTGCAAGGACTTCCAGGAAAGAAGTTGGTATTTCAAGAAGAGAAAAATGACCACAGTGTGGTCACCAGCTGCGACGTGTAGAATCATGAGGATATCCGTTGCAATATGCGCTACCAAATTCGACCGCGATGTTCTTACCTCATACCAACGCACGTCCGAGTGTATGCGCTATTCAAAAAGGCACCCCAACAACAAGAACAACAACGCGGTCCTCTCATAGAGCTGCTCGTAGGTGCTGTTTACAAGCAAAGGATCAATGGAAGCTCTGAGTGACTGAGATGGTGTTGACTTAAGGATTTGCTTTGAAATGTATGGGATAATGTGAACAACCCGAACAAGAGCAACAACCTCAAATAATATTACACAGTGCTGGCTTTTTGAAGGATACATTTGATTGAGATTTATCACAAATGGCAGTCCATCGTGCAAGTTTGTATCTTTTTTTTCAATTCGGGGAGGAAAAAGAACGATGTCATGTTACGTTGGAATGGTCCATGTGTTTGCATAGGTTTGAACTTTTTTAGTAACTAGGGACCCGTTATCGTGAAGTTTTTCTGTTGTTATGTCTGCCATGTGAGGGGCAAAATTGAAATAGACCTTAGCTATGGAAGCGTAATTCGTTTTGTCCTCTGTGAAACAGCCAAGTAACCAGACATGGTGGTGACAGACTTGCAGCATCGGTCTGATCATGGCGGGTCACATGACCCAAGACAAGCTCACCCGAGATAAAGCTTATACTTATTTTGGCTGCACACTTGCGATGTGTGTGTGTGTGTGTGTGAGCGTGTGTTTGTGTGTGTGTTTAATGGTGCAGCAGGTGAATCATGCCAAAGTCTGAAGCCTGGCCAAGTGTCAGGTGTGCTCACATCTTTATTTATTAAACATACGACAGACATAAATGAACACTTGTTTTAGTGCCCTCACTGGTGTCACTTCCTGGGATACTCTGGGTACCTGCGACGTCATAACAATGGCGCGTTTTTCTCACCGTAATCAGTTGGGTCATTTCCTCAAGAGGAATTTCTTCCTCCACATGGATGCCAACCGATGGGACCTTTCCGTGTTCTATCCTTTTCAAGCAAGGAAGCAGCACGTACCATTTTTAAAGTCTTTGGTATGGCTTGAACCGGTCCAAGCCGGATGGGTGTTTTTAGGAGACACCATCGTCTTACTGGATGGCCGTTGGCTCCCTATGGGAGCTCATCCGCCCCTTGCCAGGTATTGTTTTTGGTCCTGGCAGATGTCAGTCACTCTCCCCAATGGCAAGCCAGTGAGGGGTGTCGGTTTAATCACCAACAAGCCGACCATGCGGCAAGTAGCACTGTTTCAGTGGCACATGAAAGACTTCAAGCATGAGGCAAAATATTCTGTGGTCTGATGACATGAAAATTGAACTCTTTGGCCTGAATACAAAACATTACATCTGGTGGAAACTGCGCACAGCTCATCACCCATCCAACACCATCGCTACTGTGAAGCATGGTGTTGGTAGCATCATGCTATGGGGATGCTTTTCAGGGGCAGGAACCAGGAGACTTGCAAGGATACAGGGAACAATGAATGGAGCCAAATATAGGCAAATCCTTGGGGAGAACCTGCTTCAGAGTGAAAAAGACCTTATCTTACACTGTGGCAAAAATTTACATCACAACTGACAAGACTGACCTGACAAGAAACTGACCTGACAGTATGACATTATTAGAAGACAATGTGGTGAAGGAACAACGCAAATTGGATGTACACATGGAATCGCTGCATCTACTGTTCATTTGATTGCTCACAGTTCTCCGAAAATGAAGCTCCTAAACCCACGAGTTCATGGCTACCTCAATCCAGAGCTTCCTGTGATATGGAGGTCAAATCCGAAGGATTGATGACTGTGTCCGTGTGGCAGGACTACGTAATTAATTTCTGCATGGAGGGTGGTCTAAGCTCGAAGGGGTGGCAAAAGGTATGGGCTTAACGCACGAGTCTTGCATCTGCTCAAGATGGACAGGTGGGCATATTACGCGAGATTGTGAGTTTCACAGGCAACGATGATGGGCCATGGTCTGTTCATGGTCACATTTTTTCCAGCGTATCTTGAGGGATTGTGAGTTGTACAGGTGACTATGACAGGTCTAAATGGTGTATGAAGGCTTGAAGTGGGGAAGGTACCGGCAATTCCCTCCTCCCACCCCCTCCCTCCAGACTCTCACCCCTCCTTCTGGACTCTCACCCCATCTCTTCCCCTCACTCCTCCCACCTTCTCTTATCCCTCCCCCACCTCCTCCCACCCCACCCTCTACTTCCTCCGGACCTCCGCCCCACCCTTTACTCACGATCTCTCCCTCCAGACACCCACCTCACTCACCCCTTTCTTTCCCTCTCCCCACCAATCCATTATGTGGAATTTCCACCAGACCCTGTCTATATATATATATATATATATATATATATATATATATATATATATATTATATATCGCTTATATTAATTAAGTATGTATGTTGGAACTTGAATAGTTGCTTCTAGTGTGCAAGCATACATCACTATTATCTTTAGGATATACACTATTAAATATAAGGATATACACTATATAAGGATAGACAGCATAAAGTTTGTCACACAATAAGAATGCAAATGTGAAATCATAATGTATCTCAGGAAACCTTTTTTTTTTTTGAATTTGCTGATTGCAAAATGTACTTTTGACGGTCCTTTGAAAGTTTTGCTTTTATAAGAAATCAAAAGTTGGTGATTGGTTTAATGAAGAAGGATTGTCAGAAATTTTCTTTCTTTCATCAAAAATGCTTTGTTCAACTTTCCCGAATCCTTCCCAAAGTGTGACAGCCGCAAGCTGGAAGATCATACTCTTTACCTGAACATGCCAGCTACAAGAGTGGAAGCTGAAAGTGGAGGGCAAGGAAGGACAAATGTGGCTCTGACGCCCAGCATCCGTGATCACTTTGTTGTGTCATTGCTGTTCTGTTCTACCAAGCTGACTCAAAATGGTGGGTGGGCAAAGGAAATAGTGGTAATTTGTTGTGGTTAATTTTTTTAAGCAAACAATGCTTTGAATACTAAAAACACAATCAAGTATTTTCTTAAACATAATTTTACATCCATTTATGGATGGGGGTTGGGGGTGGGGAGGTGTGAACAATCAGCAAGTGCAACATCTACTCCATGGGGTAAGACCCAGATTTTTTTTATTGGTTGCACCATTCCCTCCCTCTCCTCCCCAACCCCACTTTCCAACATTGATTTATTGGAAAATAATAATAGTTGGAGTCTTTATACGGTTTATACCGGTTCTCTTGCTGAGAAAGTGTCCGTTACAATTTGTCCAACGGGGTTGTTAACACCCACCCCACCCACTGATGTGCCAAAGCATGCAACTTGGTAATTCAACAGAAATCAGAATCGTTATGGAGTGAAATATAAAGTTTTGTTTGTTACTTGCGAAAATCGAAGATTTTTCAAGTATATTGGTTGGTCTCTTGCGTTAGTCCCCGTTGGACCGAAAAGGGGGATTATGGATTGGGTCCGTGTGAGCGTCCGCAACCATATCTCGGAGATGTATGGACCGATTTTGTTCATACCTGGCACAAAGACAATCCATGATGGTATACATATGTACATCATTTTGTTTCGCAATGTGATCAAATATGGCCGACTGGCTGCCATTTTAGTTGTAAAAAACCCGATATTGAACATGTCCTCAACCATTTCTCGGACATGCATTTACCGATCTTGTTCAAACCTGGCACGCAGATAATGAATGATGTGTTACATATGCACGTCATTTTCTTTCGATATCAGATCCAAGATGGCCGACTGGCGGCCATTTTCTGACTTAAATGTGTCCCCAACCATTTCTCGACATGCATGAACCGATTTTGTTCAAACTTGGGAAACAGACGATACACGAGAGTATACATATGCAGAGGATTTTGTTTTGTAATCTGACCAAAGATGGCCGACTGACGGCCTTCAACTCCTTACAGAAAAGTTACTAAAACCATGACATTTTATGTGTTCCACATGTTCTGTCTGGTTGTCTTGTCTGTTTGTATGTCAATCGATGACAGGTCACAATTTGAAACTGATGTTCATGAAACTTCACGAATTTGGAGATTGGCCAAAAGCAAGAAAACTATTGATTTTGAGGTCAAGAGGTAAAAGGCCCAACATTGGCCAAAGGTCAACAACTTCGTCGCAATTTCTAAAATCCTCAATTTTCATCCAATTGACCTGAAATTTGAACACTATTTGCATATCACATCATTCATTTCAACCTCCAATTATTGTTGAGGTCAATATGGGGGAAAAGGTCAACATAGGTCATAGGTCAAAAACGCAATTTCTAAAATTCTCAATTTTCAATCCGATTGACTTGAAATTTGACAGTGCATGTCAGAGCAGAAACTCTACCAAGTCCAAGGAACTGCCCGTGGAACTCAGAGATTGTGAGGAGGCATAGATCTGGGGATGGGTATAAAACAATTTAAAGTGTTGAAAGTACCCAAGAGCACAGGGAGCTCCATCATTAGGAAATGGTAAGAATATATAACTACCCAGACTCTTCCGAGAGCTGTCTATTTGACCAAACTTAACAACCCAGCAAGAAGGATCTTTGTCAGAGAGGTGACCAACAACCCAATGACCACTGACAGAACTACAGAGTTCCTTGGCTGAGACGGGAGAACCTGCTGGAAGAACAACAGTCACTGCAGCACTTCACAAATTAAGGCTTTATGGGCGAATGGCCAAAGGGAAGCCACTCCTGAGAAGAAGTCACATGACAGCACACCTGGAGTTTGCAAGAAGGCACCTGAAAGACTTAGAGCATGAGGCAAAATATTCTGTGGTCTGATGACATGAAAATTGAACTCTTTCGCCTGAATACAAAACATTACATCTGGTGGAAACTGGGCACAGCTCATCACCCATCTAACACCATGGCTACTGTGAAGCATGGTGGTGGTAGCATCATGCTATGGGGATGCTTTTCAGGGGCAGGAACTAGGAGACTTGCAAGGATAAAGGGAACAATGAATGGAGCCAAATACAGGCAAGTCCTTGAGGAGAACTGCTTCAGAGTGAAAAAGACCTTATCTTACATTGTGGCAAAAATTTACTTTACAACAGGACAATGACCCCAAGCATACATCTAAAGCCACACTGGAATGGCTTCAGAACAAGAAAGTGAAGGTTCTTTAGTGGCCCAGCCAAAGCCCAGACTTTAATGCCATTGAGAATCTGTGGAAAGACTTGAATATTGCTGTTCAAGGAAAGACTGAAACGGGCATAAAACAACAATGATGATGATTATGATGTTGTTCCCTGATGTTTCCCATCAAACTTGACATGGCAATTCTGCTTAGAAGAATGGAAGAAACTCCACAAATCCAGATGTGCAAAGCTGATACATACGTACCCAAGAAGACGCGAAGCTGTAATCACTGCCAAAAGTGCTGCTACAAAGTATTCACTCAGGGGGCTGAATATTTATGTAGATATTAATACTGAATTCTGATTACTTTTGTAACATTCGACTTTTCTGTATTTCCTTTTCAACACATATGGAAAATTTTCTCAAAACATGTTTTCACTTCATAATTATGGGGTATTTTGTGTATATCAGTGACAAAATATCTCGATTTAATCCATTTTTAATTCAGTCTGTGACATAACAAAATGTGAAGAAGTCAAGGGGTGTGAATACTTTCTGAAGCACTGCATAAGATGCATGAAGTGTATCAAATGCAATTTGCAAAAACATAGAAACCTATAATAACCAAGTATTCAAATCACATTAATATTGTGCGCTGTGTGAAAGCAAATAGAACATGCACAACTATTGTGGGAGAACTATTTCGAGATTAATTGGATGAAATGTCATTTTGTGACGAATTACCATATGGTGCATACCAACACCAACACGTGCTCTACTTGGTTGATATGGACCTCTGTTATGGATGTTGACCATACTGGCTGCAATTGATGATTGACAATCAAGTTGCAAAATACAAATAGGTCAGTTGAGGGTGAGGAAAGATGAGCAGAGATGCCAATATTGGGTTTTGACCCTGTTGCGAAGTGGGGAGTTAAAGGTGTTATGAATGGTGATTCTATTGGGCGTACTTTGACAATGTTGAAAACAATTAATCTACACTAAAGTATTGTTGTTGTCCACCTTGACAGTTGACCTTCTCGGTTTGCTGAAGTGGCGATCAAATCCAGACCTCCTAGAGAGCAACCTTAAAAGTTTGCACCAGGTTGATGGTGGAGAGGTGGTGAAGGTAAGATGAAGCTAAACTTGCCAAACTTAAAATGAGCAATTTTTTTTCCTGAAAAATTATTCATATTCTTGTGATGTGCAAAATGTATCTATCATCAAACAGCTTGTTTGAATAATGAAGAGTAATGAAATAAATAAATAATTACATTTGAGTTCCCTTACTTCAATGGAAGAGGAGGTCATTAGACCCTTCAAGGCTGCACAACAGTTGCCACCCTTTGGTTGTTTGTATGTGCTCTATCCCTTTTAAATGTTGAGCATCACATAAGGAAGCAGCACGTACCATTTTGTCTTTGAGTATAACTTGGCCGGACTTCGAACCGCAGACCTCCCAGACTCGGAGTCGATGCTCTCAGCATTATGTCACTGACTGATAATACAAATACAGTTAATGTTGATTTTTGTTAACTTTTTTGGTTATTTTGATAATTTTTACAACAAAATTTTGAACATTTTGTTAATAATGGTTTATGATTGATAGGGGAGCAAAGATAAATTGATCTGTTGCGTGTGTTGCGGCTGTGCAATGGCAGATCGAATGAAAACTCGATCGATTGACATAAATCGTGCAAATATGAGAGCAGTTGGATTGTTCAGTTGATTTGTGTGGTTGATATCCGTTGCGGTGTTTATTCAGCAATTGGTTGCGAATATGGCAAGGGAATGTTATGCCAATGGCTGCCTAAATATCTACCTACGGGCTTTGACAGAAATTTGGACTATTTCGTTGAATATTAGGGTCTCGGAATACTGGTTGGAGTTGGGTAAGTTTGCATAGGTCTGGGGATTTTGGAGAAACGAGAAAAGGTTTGTAAACCTGAATCTGGTAAAATAAATGTTTTGTATTTTGAATCTGGAGTAGAAATTGTGTATATGTTCCCACAAATCATGTTGGTAGAGACGTTGAGGACATGTAATGTATAATGAGCAGGTGGAGATATCTCCGAGGAAAGGTGGTTCAGCAGCCTTGTTTATCTATATGCAGTAGGCACTGCCTTCTTTCAGGATATGTCAATGATTTTGAAGAGCTAATGAACACCTTGTAGTAAAGGAAATGCAGGCAGAAGGTTAAGTGATTTGGCCAATAGAGAGGACCCATATTCAAGATGTAATGCTTTGATATTCTTGACATGAGCAACTTGCCAGGTATAAGGAAGGACTTGAGTATTGTGAAGGTTGTTCAATCGGTGGAAGTCCTTGGGAGATCGAGTCAGTCGGATAGCCTGTGGAAGATGGGGCTTTGCGTGTTTTAGCATTAGCCTGTAATTTTTGTGAAAACGAACCTGTAGCTTTGACAGATATTACTTACGGAGTAACAGGGTGAGAACATGGATGAGACTTGTCTGGGTTTGAAAGTTACTGTTTTCAGACCATAATTGGGAATGAGATAGGTACCTCGATTCATTTGAGATCCAGAGTTATAGGGATAGTGGCAGCACTTGGAGGTAGCTTGTGTGTGGAGTGATTTTGCTTACAGGGGTTGGTGCAATACAGGCATGATGGGCAGAATGGCCTCCTTCTGCAACAAGGTTCCTTCTTTTTTCATTGTAGATATAGATTCTCCCGCAATGTATATTGTAGATATAGATTCTCCCACAATGTATATTGTAGATATAGATTCTGCTGGTAGATTTACCCCACCCTCTACCTCCAACCTACTCCCTCCATTCCCCTCTTTGACTTCTTTGAAGGTCATGAAAATGCCAGACTAGTTGTAAACTAGCAAACCAAAAATGACATCGTAATTATCTTGAGATAACCTGTGTCTCTAGAAGTTTAGAATCCATGTCCTCAAATTCTGAAGCCTTCAGAATCTGCAACTGCTGGTATTGCCAGTCCAGAGTCTTCACCGTAAGACTACCACCATTTAATACTTTAGTTTCCATGTCATCAGTCACGGTTGCGCCTGCAGACTCAGTGAACATTGCACACTTCCCCTTTCGATGGTTCATGGTATTTTTCACATTTATATGGTTATCACCAAAGTTTGCATTGACACCAGCCAGATTTGGCACCACTGTTTTCGAATTGATGCTACTACAGTTGATTCACAACTAATTAAAATGCCTCCATCAGAGAAACTGAGAGGTAGCTTAAATGAACAAGGAGATATTTGTTTCATTACTCCCTTGAGATACCCCATCTTTAAATGTTAGCGTGATGATAAATACCCCATCGAGGGTAATAGTCAGGGCCCTTAGGGATATTTTGGTTCAAATTCTTCCAAAAGCATCAAATTTGGCGCAGATGTTGCCCATGCCATACTCTTTCGATTTTTGACGGGCGCCAAGGGCGGTATGATCCGGGGACCATACCGGTCCATCCCGCCATGTCACCTGACCTATGACGTCATAATTAGGATATGCATCCAATCACATGGCGTACTATAAGTGGTCAAAGTTCAAAATGAATCGATCGAAAAATGAAGGCAGGGATCCATTTTTAAGGTTTTCATAAAATCCAATATGGCCGCCAGGTCACATGACCTATGACGTCATATTTATGACATGTATACAATCATGTATACATGAACCCGGATCATGATCGCACAAAAATTAAACACAAGGTGATGGCATACAGTTCATAAAACATCAAAATCCGTACGTTTGTAATGAGACTGATGAACTGCATATGCCTGAAAATTAGGAAATAGACATGTAAATATTTCCTCTAATTGTCAAAAATAAGGTCAGAGTTCGATTACCCAACCCAGAAACATAAAATGGTGAACCTCACGTAAATCTTGACAAAAAACTCAAAAACCGACATGTTTGACTCAAAAATGACCTTTAAGATGACCTGAGGGTTGACCTTGACCTCGAATCATCAAAATAACATCATAATTGGATTCCTCGACCTCGAAAACCCCTGAAAAGTGGTATCATACATGATTCCAACCCTTTTGGTTATTTAACTGATTTTCCTCTAATCCAGGTGGTGGCCATTTAGTATTTCGCCAATATGGGGCCCCCGGGGGGGGGGGGGGGCGCCCGTCTTGGCGCCCGTCAAAAATCGAAAGAGTATGGCATGGGCATCATCTGGGCCAAATTTGGTGCTTTTGGAAGAATTTGAACCAAACGGCCCCAAAATATCCCTAAGGGCCCTGACTATAACGCACTTTTTGCATTTGGAATGAAATTCGACAAAATGAGAGTGGAGGGGCCTAATGATGCCACTTGGTTTGCAAAGTATCGAAAGCAAGTTGAACGTCATTGGAACGATGTTTCACATTTTAACTTTTGATGAACTGTTCGATCGCAGCAAAATAAAGTGCAAGTCTGTGTGGGAAACCGAGACCTTGTACGAAACGCTATTGCACTTGCAATTTAATAAGGAAGTGAATACTCGTAAAGGACTACAGTGTCTGTTGCTCATGAATCGGCATATATATCCTAAGGGGAAAATACAGGATGTCGTGGAATCAAAAGAGCACTATTCACCCTGAGCCAACTGAATACAAATCTCCTGTAGATTGAAGATGATTAACATGCCGCCGATTATTATTATTATTTTTGTATACTGAATCGAGGCTCGTGAAAGAGCTAACATTAACTTCACAAACAAATCAACCAGACAAACAAAATATATAAAAAGAGGGAGCGGAAAACAAGATGGGGAGAGAAGGGGAAGCACACAAACACAACACCTGAGAGCAGGGAGAAGTGCAGGAGGGAGAGGGCTTGGGGGGAGGAGGCGTGGGAAGGGGGGTGGGGGGGGGGGGGGGTGGAGGGAGAAGTATAAAACACAAGGACACCAAGGACTTCCAGGACAGAAGTTGGTATTTCAAAAAAGTGGAATTGGGGTGAAATTAGCGGGGGTAGAAAAGATCAAGGTTTTGGATGGGGGAAGATAAGAGATGGTGGTGAACAGCTGTTTTTAAGACCTGGAGGGTGGAGTGGGATTGAAGAGAGTGAGGGAGTTTGTTCTAGAGGCGGGAGAAAAGAGGAATGAAGGAGTGAAGGTGAGCAGAGAGTCTTGATTTTGGCAGTTTGACCATAAGAGGGTTGCAGGCAGATCTTGCGTGACCTGTAGGAATATTTGCGGGACAGAGCCCAGAGAGAGCTGGGGGGGGGGCAAAGCCAGAGAGGAGTCGGTAGAAGATGGAAAGACCACCAACCTGCCTGCGGTGAGTGAGTGAGAGGCCCTTGGAGTTAGCTTCATCGCGGGAGATTCCAATGATTCTGAATGCTTTGGTTTCAACAGCGTGAAGACGAGCTAGGTGTGAGGCAGGAGCACCAGCCCAGAGGGGAGAGCAGTATTCCATTGAGCTGCGGATGTGGTGAGGAGCTCAGGTGTGCCAAGGAAGGACTTCGCACGACGGAGGATGCCCAGTCGGCGACTGGCTTTGGAGGCCAGATTTGAAATGTGGTTTTCCCAGGAAAGATCATGGCAGATAGTGAGACCCAAAAGCTTGAGTGACAGAACTTCTTGAAGAGGATTATTCAGAAAGTGGATGGGAGGGTTGTCCATTCGGTCTTTTCGGAGAGACATCGTAAGAGTGTGAGATTTGTCAGGATTGAAAGACATGTTCCACTTGTTTGCCCAGTCTGTGATTTTGTCCAGGTCTGCAGAGAGTGAGGAGGCTGCAGACTGCCGATCTGAGGGATGAAGAATGGAGCGACAGAGAGTAGAGTCATCAGCAAAGAGATACAGAGGATTTTCAAGAGAGTCAGAGAGATCATTGATGAAGACCAGAAAAAACACAGGGCCCAGAACACTGCCTTGTGGAACTCCAGTCTGAACAGGAAGAGGAGATGAGAGAAACCCATTCAGGGCCACACGTTGACTACGACTAGAGAGGAAGTCCGCCAGCCATGCGTGGAGATTTCCATGGATACCAAAAGAGGAGAGTTTGGTGAGCAGAGCGGGGTGCCAGACCGTATCGAATGCACGTGATATGTCAAGGGAGACTGCTCTAATTGCCTGTTTGGCATTGAGGACCTCCATCCATTGTTGAGAAAGCAGAAGCAGCATGTCCAGAGTAGAGTGTCCAGGTCTGAAACCAAATTGATGATCAGAGATCAAGCCATTGGAGAAGAGGAAAGATTTCATATCTGAAGCAATGATGGATTCCATGACTTTGCTGATAATTGGGAGAAGGCTCATTGGTCTGTAGTTGCTGGGATCTGTTTTTGCACCTTTTTTGTGCAAAGCGGTGATGTTGGCAGATTTCCAAGCAGATGGAAGATGACCTTGAGCAAAAGAGAGGGTGAAGAGAACAGAGAGAGGGAGTGAAAGAGCGGAAGAACAGGAATTTAGGACCCGTGGGCTGATGCCGTCAGGTCCAGTTGCAGAATCCGAGTCGAGGGTTGACAGAAACTTTTCCACCTTGTCAGGAGGAAAGGACACAGAGTTCAGGAGCAGCTGGGTACGACTGGGTACGGTGGGTACAGAGAGGGATGGGTTTGGGACACAAGATTTAGAGGCAAACACAGAGTTGAGGCATTCAGCTTTCATTCAGATTGAAGTAAAACCCTGCCAACTCAACAGCATCTGCTATCCTACAACTTCACCATTAACGGACTGACATTACCTGACAAAGGTATTAATACTCGTAAAACTAGAGAGTTCACAGACCACCTTACCCAATGCAGTTTTGATAAAAAGGACATGGGAAGCGTCTTTACAACTCTTGCTTTGCATTTCTGAGCACGATCTGTATTTTCTTCAAGCCATGATTACCTCCACTACCAAAGGTGGATGGAGGTTATGTTTGCACCCCCGTCTGTCTGTTTGTGAACAAGATATCTCAAAAAGTTGTGGACGGATTTGGACGAAACTTGGTGGACAGGTTGAGTTTGTGACAAGGAAGAATCGATTCGATTTTGGTGAAGATCTGAATATGGATTCGGATGTGAGAATTGTTTAATTTTTGAAGTGATTTGTCACCATTGAGTGATGGGGCTAAAACCGATATATAGCATGATATCTCAAAGGTTATTGGCAGATTTGGACAAAACTTAGTGAGCAGGTTGGGTGTGTGACGAGACCGAATCGATTTGATTTTGGTGTAGATCTGAATATGGATTTGGATACGATAATTATTTAATTTATGTCGTGATTCTTCACCATTGAGAGATCGGGCGAAAAGCGATATACAACATATTTTTAAAAGTTGTGGGCGAGTTATGAATAAACTTGGTGGACGAGTTGGTTAGGTGGCAAGAACAAGCAGATTCGATTTTGGTTCAGGTCCGAATCCAAATTCGGCCTATCAGTGAGATAGAAACCATAAACTGTTCAGCCTGGTGGAGATAGTGCTCTACCGAGTGCCTTACTAGTTTTGTCTGCATCTCGATATTCCCCAATACTGAGAGTGCAAGCAGCACATTTGTTTGTGGTGGAGATGGCGTAAAATGGTGCAATATTCTGTCCAAGTACCGTCGGACCCCGCTATCCACGGGGATACGTTCCTGGGAAATGCCGCGAAATTGCGAAACCACGAATGGGGGGGGGGGGGGGGGGTCAGACCAGACACCGCTAGTACAGTCGGACCCCGCTATCCGTGGGGAATAGGTATATATGTATCCCCTGCGATACGTATCTATCCCCACGGGGGATACGGATACGGGATACGTTCCTGGGAAATTCCACGAATTACGAAACCGCGAGTGGGGGGGGGGGGGGGGGAGGGGTTGGCGGGTGAGTTCAGTCCGGGCTCCACCAGTACAGTCGGACCCTGCTATCCGCGATACTTTCCTGGGGAATGCCGTGAATTGCGAAACCGCAAATGGGGGGAGGGGGAATTGTTTCAATGGAAAAAGGGGGGGATTGGTTCCTGAATCGTGAAAATTCGCGAATAGCGAGGAACAAACCGGGAATGACAAGGTAAAATCCCCAAATGGTGAGGCAAATCCCAAGAATGTCGACGATAATCCGCAAAGGTCGATGAAAGTCTCGGAAATGGTGAGACAAAACCTGTGAATGTCGGCAATTGTCCACGAATGTCGCTGAAAATCCGCGAACGCATGCCGTGCCATTGTTTCAATGGGGAAAAGGGAGACAGCTAATTGCACTAATAGATACTGTGGAGTGTTTTCATTCTGTACAGCAACTTGCAGGGATGACATGTTATGCAGCTGGAGGGATATCCCGCGAAGTAATGTTTACCATTTGTTGGGATGTGCCACGAAACATTGTTTACCTGTGAACGGCAGCAGGATATCACCTGAAGCTGTTCACAGTGTGAATGTTGGGATATCCTGCAAACGCCATGAAAACGCTAAACACACGGCAGCGAATCAGGAGCAGGTCATGCTCGTGGCTCGTAGAAGATGATTTTTTTGCGCATGTCCAGCTGCTTTGTGCATAGCTGGTAAAAGATGGGTTTTTCAAATGTGTTAAGCTCGCGGTTCGTGAATTTTTTTTTTGCGCCCCCGAAAAACCGCGAATTCGTAGAACACGGCCACGAATAGGAAAAAACCCATAAATTTGCGGGACACTTTTCCGCGAATAGAGAAACATGTTACATTTTATCACCCGAGAATACATGGAACATGTGAATAGTGGACCGCGAATAGCGGGGTCCGACGGTACTGCAAAACTGGATGTTCTTGGAAATGACTGACAAGGTCTCCGTTTCCCACAGAAAAACCCGAAAAAAAAAGACGACAATTAATTAAATAAATCTTTATTGTCCCATTTTCAGGGAAATTATTCTTTGGTGACACCGTAAGTTGACCATAATTAAAACATAAAACACAAAGGGAATAAGAAAACAATATAAAAAAAGATATAAAATATAAAATAAATATAAAATATGGAAGATTGACGAAACAGCAAAATGTCTAGGAATTTGAATTTAGCATTTGAATTGCACATGGTACAAATGACTTTTTGAAAATGTTCTTCTTCATCCTCCTTACACGAAAGCGTCTCCCTGATGGTAGTTTTTCAAAAAGTCCGTTCGCGGGGTCGGTCAATGGTCGAGAGAAAGACCAAAAAAAGAGATCAAGAAGGTCTCCAACAGACTAAACAGTTTCACTTTTTCAGTCTGTTGAAAGTGACAAGAAAGTGCTACAGTGTTCAAGAATATAATTCAATTGAAATAAAATGAAGGTTTTAAAGTTTGTATAATTTTTTTCGGAAGTTTACTGCCGTTGATGCAGCATCTTTTACACCACCTTATTTAAGACGTCAAATAAATTTGTTATTTGTGCCTGTTTGTATCCTTCATGATTTCATGATTTCATGACTTCATTTCATGTCTAAAAACAGTAAGTTTCCTGATTGGAATGATTTTCAATTTTGTTTAAATTTCACACATGCAGACAGAGTAAAACGGAAGTTCCTCACTCCTATGGGCACTTGGGACAAAATTCTGTACAATTTACCAAATTCAGAGTTAACGTACTGCTAAACTATAAGTTTGTGTTCCAATTTGTGTTCTACATTATTAAAACTATACAATTAAATTGGAATTAAGTAGTTGCTCGACCATTGACCGACGTTTCGAGACAGACAGACAGACAGACAAAGAGACAGAAAAAGTGAACCAATTGCTTAATCCTGCTTTTCGCTTCATCCACACATGTTAAAAGTTTTCCGTTAGACCAGACCATTAGCTTCACCAAATGCATACTGCAAGTTGCAAAAAAAATACTGATGGCCATCTATGTAATGGCGTGATAAATTGTGGATTTATCGTCGACTACTTGAACTGCTTCCATGTTGCGTTCTATCCACATTTTGATATTTTGGTGCTTGGAAATGGCAAAATTGTTTTGTTTATAATAAGGCACCCCGTGCATAAATCCAGTTACATGGGAATGTGTATGCTCTTGCCAATGCATGTGTAAGCCATTGTATCTTGCCTTCCCTCCCCCCCCTACCACTACGACCTCTCCCACCCTTAAATATTACACGGATCTAGTAACCAAATCCTCTTCACTTGCTTTATTCATTTTCTTGCAGTTTCTTCAAGATACACTTGATGCCCTTTTCAATATCATGATGGAAACATCTGACAGTGACAGATATGACATCCTCGTGTTTGATGCACTGGTAAGCTTTACAGGCTTGTGTTGGTAATGCATACATTTACACACACACACACACACACACACACACACACACACACACACACACACACACACACACACACACACACACTAGCAGGAGTAGCCGGGAAGAGGGAGGGAGGAGGCAGGACAGGGAGGGGTGAGGAAGGGAGTTGGGGGAGTGGAAGGGGAAGAGGTGCGAGAGGTGAGGGGAGAGGGAGGGGAAAGATAAACTACTTATATATCTTTTTGGGGGGCTGGGGGGGGAATGAGGAGGAGAAAAAATTTACCCGTGCGAAGAGTGCTTTAACCTCAGTGTCGCCCATGTAAAAAAAAAAAGGAAATTGTAATACCCTCTGCCACCAACACCAGGTGGCGCTACACGGTACACATTTATATAGATAATTTACGCTCCTCTCCCGGTCCCCCACCCTCCTGCGTGAGACCGTGGCCACATAGCCTATGTCCCCCCCCCAGACAAATTTGTATTTGTACCCCGAGTAAAGTATATAAGTGTTTATCGTTGAAGTACCCGGCGTTGCTCAAGCGAAAAATAAACATCAACATGTTTGAAATGAGGGCAAATATACTGGAAAAGCAATTACATCCAAATCAAAATACATCACAAATGTCAAATCATCATTTTACCTTTTCGTTGAATATATGCTGGTGAATGGAATAAACATTACATCAAATATTATCCGGATCCGGATCCAGCTAGTATAATTACTCCCGCCAGGGAGTAATGCATTCACTCGTGTCCGTGTGTGTGTGTGTTCGTGTGTTTGTGAACAAGATATCTGGAAATGTTCTGAACGGATTTGGATGAAAGTTGGTGGGATGACTGACCTTGGGATAAGGAAGAATTGATTAGTTTTTGGAGAACCTCAGGATATTATTCCCGATCCAGGAATTTTTTGAAGGATTTTTTTACCATTGGAAGATAGGGCTCATTTTTTTTTAACATTATCTTCTATATATTCTATATTTAACATTGTGATATGAAAATAGTTTTCATATTTGTTGTAAATGTAGTTTAAACTCGTGGTTATGCGTTAGAGTGGTGTATTTTTTTTTAGCAGCGTCGTCTGCAATGTTCATTTTTTTTTCCAATAAAGACATATTCTGTCATTTTAAAACCACCAAAGTGTGTATTAGTTTCGCCGTTTCATAAAATGTATCGTTTGATACGTATAATGCTTTAAAACGTTTTTTTTTTTTGTTTTTTTTTTTTAAACCACAGAAGAGATATCAACATTTAGCTCAGCGAATGTCATTCACGGTGTCAGTATTTGATGAACTTATAAAGACTTAGTTCCAGATTTGTCAATGGCTGAGGTATATTAACAAACGAATAAAACAGATTTGGCAAAATTCCAACTTTTAAAAAAAAGATCGCATATTCACCCAGGGTTGAGAGGCTCAAGAAGAAGAAACCTCGCATGGGCTTCCCAGACCAAATAAATAATTCTGGGTCTGGCTCTGCGATTTTCAGGTTTATTACTCCCGCCAGGTAGTAACGCATTCGATCGTGTCCGTCCGTGTGTGTGTGTGTTCGTATGTTCGTGTGTTTGTGAACAAGATATCTGGAAAAGTTCTGAACGGATTTGGATGAAAGTTGGTGGGATGATTTCCCTTGGGATAAGGAAGAATTGATTAGTTTTTGGTGAAGCTCAGGATATTATTCCGGATCCAGGAATTTTTTTTGGTAATTTTTTTGGGGAAAGATTTTTTCTGTTTTACTGCATTAAAGCTTTTATTCTTATTCTTAAATGATGTTTTTCTCCTCTAATTCCGAGATATATCAAAATTAATTCTCTGACAGTTAGCACTTACTTTCTTTTTCATTTATTGTTTTGGGGAGAGGGGATGTTAAACAAAACGTATTATTCCAACTAAACCCATGGCGGGAGTATGCGCTCTACTGAGTGCCGTTCTCGTTGCCACTGCCTTAATTATGTGGTTTGTGTGCAGATTTTCTCAGAGTAATCAACTACCATAATGTTATTAAACTTTTGTTAATATTTCATAGGAATGTATTGTATGTAGTTGAAACCCATAACTTGGAAATAGTCAGAGGAGAAAATGTTGCAGAATGAAAAGTAAAGGTCTTCCTCTTATTCCTATTAATTTCTTTTTTCCCTCAAATGGCAGATTTTTCGCTGACCCAACTGATTGGGGATTCAATGTGGATGATCCCATTTTGAGTGAGGCGATCTGTGGCCTTGATATTCTGGTATTGAATAAATCCTCACACTGCGTTTTTACCAATTTCGCACCCGGGCGAGGGTTTCAATGTAATTGCACGTGGTTAGCGGATTGCACGCAGGCTTGTGAAATCTGCTGAGTGAGCCGAGACACGAAATTATTTACCCAATAGTTGTACTTGCACACCATTTCAGAACTCTAAATTAACAACTCAGTCCCAAATAAATGAGGAAAATAAAAACCTACAATATTTAGTATATGTAGATAGAAAAACAACCAAATGACAACAAAAGTATCATTTCTGTTCCACCTGCACTCAGCTGCACACTTAGCTTTTGACATGATCCAGGTTGTGAATTGGCAAATATGTAGCATGATCCAGGTTGTGAATTGACAAATATGTAGCATGATCCAGGTTGTGAATTGGCAAATATGTAGCACGATCCAGGTTGTGAATTGGCAAAAATGTACCATGATCCAGGTTGTGAATTGGCAAAAATGTACCATGATCCAGGTTGTGAATTGTCAAATATGTAGTACGATCCAGGTTGTGAATTGGCAAATATGTAGCATGATCCAGGTTGTGAATTGGCAAATATGTACCATGATCCAGGTTGTGAATTGGCAAATATGTAGTACGATCCAGGTTGTGAATTGGCAAATATGTAGCATGATCCAGGTTGTGAATTGGCAAATATGTAGCATGATCCAGGTTGTGAATTGGCAAATATGTAGCACGATCCAGGTTGTGAATTGGCAAATATGTAGCACGATCCAAGTTGTGAATTGGCAAATATGTAGCATGATCCAGGTTGTGAATTGGCAAATATGTCGCACGATCCAGGTTGTGAATTGGCAAATATGTAGCATGATCCAGGTTGTGAATTGGCAAAAATGTACCATGATCCAGGTTGTGAATTGGCAAATATGTAGCACGATCCAGGTTGTGAATTGGCAGATATGTACCATGATCGAGGTTGTGAATTGGCAGATATATAGCATGATCCAGGTTGTGAATTGGCAAATATGTAGCATGATCAAGGTTGTGAATTGGCAAATATATAGCACGATCCAGGTTGTGAATTGGCAAATATGTAGCACGACCCAGGTTGTGAATTGGCAAATATGTAGCACGATCCAGGTTGTGAATTGGCAAATATGTAGCACGATCCAGGTTGTGAATTGGCAAATATGTAGCACGATCCAGGTTGTGAATTGGCAAATATGTAGCATGATCCAGGTTGTGAATTGACAAATATGTAGCACGATTCATGTTGTGAATTGGCAAATATGTAGCACGATCCAGGTTGTGAATTGGCAAATATGTAGCATGATCAAGGTTGTGAATTGGCAAATATGTAGCACGATCCAGGTTGTGAATTGGCGGATATGAAGCATGATCCAGGTTGTGATTTGGCAAATATGTAGCATGATCCAGGTTGTGAATTGGCAAATATGTAGCACGATCCAGGTTGTGAGTTGGCAAATATGTAGCATGATCCAGGTTGTGGCATGATCCACACGGATCTCAGCGGTCCGTGTTGTGAATTGGCAGATATGAAGCATGATCCAGGTTGTGAATTGGCGGATATGAAGCATGATCCAGGTTGTGAATTGGCAAATATGTAGCATGATCCAGGTTGTGAATTGGCAGATATGAAGCATGATCCAGGTTGTGAACTGGCAGATATGAAGCATGATCCAGGTTGTGAATTGGCAAATATGACAAACCCTGTCTCTCCCACCTTCCAATCTGTACAAATAAGGTTCCTCAAGCCATGTTCAGATATTACATGGATTTTGATGAAGGTACTAATCTTAGGCTTTCATAACTTTTTTAACTTAAGGTGATGATTTATACTTCTCACTCATGTGCGGCTTTGATCTCGGCGGCGTTGCATGTCTGCCGGGTCTTATTACCATTCAATAATTGCTTTTGATTTGGGATTGATCTTGGTAGGCTGACTGTTGTCTGTCTGGTGACATTGTCGAGTGGTCATTGCGATTCTGCATTTTTTCTGCAGATATATGTCATATCGCTGGTCACCGACCGCAAGTTTCGCCAGTTCAATCCGGTGCTTGAGGCTTACGCTGGACAACACTTCAGTGCAACACTGGCTTACATGTGAGTAAAATGCTGATATAATATCAATTCGAGTTTAAAAAATTCCTCCGACAGTTTAATTCTTCGTATTATTATTTATCAGGTAATATGCGAGAATCACATTGACTACGACCAGCCTTGTATATGACATTGCAATGATCTGTATCTACAACAACAACAACAACATGCATTTTAAAGGCCATTTTCCCTGCTAGAGCGGGGGTTAGCCTTGCGGTCCCCATGACAATCTTCTCCATTTTGCCCTATTTTCTGCATCTCTCCTTGTTAACCCCCTTGCCCGCATTTCTTCTTCCACCATCTTTAGCCAAGTCTTTCTCGGTCTTCCCCGTCTTCTATTTCCTTCTACATTCATTTCCATCACTCTTCTCAACCAGTCACTTTCATCCTTCCTCAACACATGACCAAACCATCTCAACCTGTTCCTCTTCACAGCATCAATCACAGGCTCTATTCCCATCATCTTTCGCAATTCATCATTTGTCTTCCTCTCTCTCAACGATACTCCGCACATCCGTCGAACCATTCGCATTTCCACCCTTTCCACCCTTCGTTGCTGCTCTACGTTCATTACCCATGTCTCGCTCCCATAAATCATAACACTTCTCACACATGCAGCATACACCTTTCCCTTCAGCTTCAACCACACTCCCCTCATCATCAGCACGCCACTCAATTCCCGAAACTTCTTCCATGCACATCTCACTCGAGCAACCGTTGCCGAGTCTGATCCACCTTCTCCATTCAGCATGTCTCCGAGGTAGCAAAATGTTTTCACACCTTCCAGCTTCACGCCGTCTCCAAGATCCAACTCAACATTTCCTCCATCTGCAGCTCCCTCTGTGCACACCTTACATTTGAATGTAGCTTCCGTTTCCGACTTCCGTTTCCGGTCTTGCTGGCGAGGGTTGGTTTATTCTCAGCTCTCCATGCTATCCATCGAAATCGAAGTTAAGTAATTGTTCCCATTTGTATTTTCGTTATAACTATTTATTTTATGGTGTAAATATTGTCTCCCGACGAAGATTTTCGGTGCAAATCTTTCATACCTGTATTGAAAATCGTGTTAATTCGGGTCGTGTTTTGAGGCCTTGTAGTTGTACAGTGAACACTGTACAACCTTGAGGCTTTGTTTTTCTCTCAGCGGTCCGTGTTTTTGTGATCCAATAACTTTCGTTCTCTGTTTTCCCAATCTTTTCACCCCATAGCCCTCTTCCTTGTGTAAATCACAACTCAAAAAAATCCAAAAAAAAAACATTTCCTTCTCTGTTCTCATTCGTTTATTCATTCTTATTCGTTTGGTCGTTCGTTCTTCGACCACGTGTTTCTCCCCCATTTCCCCAGATAGATTGTCAAATTTCAACTCGTTATTTTATCGTCCATGCGTTATTGTTTGATTATAGTTACTTTTGGTTTGAATTTCCTGTAACTTGTAATTATTTAATCGTGTTCTGCTCCTCGTGTGCGGCCTTGTAGTTGTACCCCCGTCGGTGTTTGTTATCTTAATCGTGTTTTGCTTGGCTCTTAGTTTTTTTCCCTTCTACCCCGAACATAATACTCTGTCTAACGTTCTAAATCCCCACCTCCCCCCCCCCCCCCCACCCCCAAAAACCAAACAAACAAAACAAAAAAAACAAACATTTATTTTCCTTTCTCCACGTGTACTGTTGACTCATCCTGTATTTTCTGTCCAGGTGTGCTGTTCGCCCCGCCCCCATTAACTCCTTGCCATCCACCGTTTGCCCTTCACGTGACTCGTGGTGGTCCCTCTCGGCTCTCCCCCGTTGGTATTTTTGTGCACATAAGATTGTTCACGGTTCTGTTTAAATATTAGTTAAATATGTATAACCTTTCCCCTTCAGTGTTTTACTCAGTGGTATTTTACAACACGCTGTTTTTCTTCCTATTTAAAAGGCTTTTCTCAATTTCCTCTCCAACTCATTCCACCTCAAAAAAAAGAAATTCAATATCTTATACGTCTCCCTCACAACATGGTCTAAATTCACATTCATTCCATCCCTCCTCCATCATTCTGAACCGGATTGCTAACTTGAAAATCATAACAAACCCAATTTGTTTTCAATGTTCGTCTTTCATTAATCATCCACTTTCTAAACTCCCCTCTTGCCCCTCCCATCCAAATCCCTCCCCTTGCACCTACACTCCTAAACTCCCCCCTTGCCCCGCCACTCTTAAACTCCCCCCCTACCCCTCCACTCCTGAACTCCCCCCTTGCCCTTCCACTCCTGAACTCCCCCCTTGCCCTTCCCCTCCTAAACTCCCCCCTCACTCCTCCCCTTCAAAACTCCCCCCCAACCCCTCCCATTCAAATCTCCCCCCATACCATTCCTCTCCAATTCTCCCTCCTCCCCCCTCCTCCTCAAAGCTGCCTCCTCCCCACTTCGTCTCCCTTCTATCTCATACCTCCACCCCCCCCCCAACCTTCTTCTTTCCTCTGCCCCCCCCCTCAAACAACCCCTCTCTGTGCCTCATCCCTTCACCTTCAAACCTTTCATCCTCCTCATCCTTCCCTTTCTTGGAACTCTTCTGCAATCGCTGACACACTAACAACTGCTCTCCCTACCTCCCCCTCTCATCCTTCATCTTACCCTACTCCTCCCCTCCCCTGTCCTGTACCCGATGCTCCACCTCTCTCTTCATTAACGGTATGGACCTCAAACATCCGGGGCCTTCGCTCAAACCTGACTGATCTCTCCATACAGGTTGCTTCTGACAATCCAGACTTGATCTGCTTAACAGAGACTTTCCTCCTTCAAGATGTCTCTGATTCCTTAATATCTCTTCCTGGTTACTCCCTCCTCCGGTATGATAGACCTGAGCCTCGGCCTGGTGGTGGGGTGGCTATCTTTATCAAAAACTCTCTGCCTCACTCTCCTTGCACTGCCCTCTCTCCTCCTCACCCCCAGGAGTACCTCTGGCTACGGCTTCCTCTCCACTCCCACCTTTTGTTCATATGTGTTCTGTACCGTCCCCCAAACAGTGATGACTCCATCTACATTTCACTGTCTGACAACATGGACCAACTTCTATCCACTCATCCCAACTCTCTCTTCCTCATATGTGGTGACTTCAATTGTCATCATGCCACCTGGTTGGGTGTGGGTTCCTCTCTCACCAGTCATGGCACCTCAGCAAAGGACTTCTGTGACTCACTGTGATTGACACAATCTGTCAATTTCCCGACCCGGATCTCAGCCAATGGAGTATCTTCTCTTCTAGACTTGGTTATGACTAACTTCCCTGCTAATGTCTGCTGCTCTTCTTCTGCTCCAATCGGTTCTTCTGATCATGTACTTGTCAAAGTGGACATCTCTCTGGCCATTCTCAGAGAGCCTCCTCAGCGTCGACGAGTCTGGCATTTCACTCAGGCCGACTGGGACGGTCTTCAAGCAGCCATCAATCGTCTGGATTGGTCTCCCATCTCCACTGCCTCTGACATCAATTCTTCCTGGGAATTCTTCCAAAGCAAACTGATCTCTCTCATGCACAGTTTTATCCCATCTCGCCTTCAGTTGTCTTACCCTTCCTCCCGTCCATGGTACACTGAATCTTGTGGTGAGGCAGTTGCCCTGAAACAACTTGCCTTTGCCTCTTGGAAGGCTAATCCAACTGAAGGAAATCTCAGTTCCTTCCACCAAGCTCGGAACAAGTGTGTGTCTACCCTCAGGAGTGCCAGGAAGCACTATCTCTCCTCACTCAAGAATGAACTCTCAAACCTGTCTCCTTCCTCCAAATCCTGGTGGCGTCTGGTCAAATCCGTTTCTGGTGTTTGTTCCCCCTCCATCCCCTCCCTTACCTAAAATGGCCACACAGTTGACATCGCACGTGACAAAGCCGAATGCCTCAACTCTGTGTTTGCCTCAAAATCCTTAGTCCCAGACCCATCTCTCTCTGTTCCCACCTTTCCCAGTCGAACCAAACTGCTCCTGGACTCTGTGACCTTCTCTCCTGACAAGGTGGAGGAGTTTTTGTCAAACCTCGACTCTGATTCTGCAACTGGACCAGATGGCATCAGCCCACGGGTCCTAAAATCCTGCTCTGCCGCTCTATCTCACCCTCTCTCTGTTCTTTTCACCCTATCTTTTGCTCAAGGTCATCTGCCAGCATCCTGGAAATCAGCAAACATTACCGCTTTACACAAAAAAGGTGCAAAAACAGATCCTTGCAACTACAGACCAATCAGCCTGCTCCCAATTATCAGCAAAGTCATGGAATCCATCATTGCTTCGGATATGAAATCTTTCCTCTTCTCCAATGGCTTGATCTCTGATCATCAATTTGGTTTCAGACCAGGTCACTCTACTCTGGACATGCTACTTCTGCTGTCTCAACAATGGATGGAGGTCCTCAATGCCAAACAGGAAATCAGAGCTGTCTCCCTTGACATATCACGTGCCTTCGATACGGTCTGGCACCCAGCTCTGCTCACCAAACTCTCCTCCTATGGTATCCATGGAAATCTCCATGCATGGCTTGCGGACTTCCTCTCTGGTCGTAGTCAACGTGTGGCCCTGAATGGATTTCTCTCATCTCCCCTTCCCGTTCAGGCTGGAGTTCCCCAAGGCAGTGTGCTGGGCCCTGTGCTTTTTCTGGTCTTTATCAATGATCTCTCCGACTCTCTGGAAAATCCTCTGTATCTCTTTGCTGATGACTCCACTCCCTGCCGCTCCATACCTCTTCACTCAGATCGGCAGTCTGCAGCCTCCTCACTCTCTGAAGACCTGGACAAAATCACAGACTGGTCAAACATGTGGAACATGTCTTTCAATCCTGACAAATCTCACACTCTTACTATGTCTCTCCGAAAAGATCGACTGGACAACCCTCCCATCTACTTTCTCAACAATCCTCTCCAAGAAGTTCTGTCGCTCAAGCTTTTGGGTCTCACCATCTGCCATGATCTTTCTTGGGAAAACCACATTTCCAAGCTGGCTTCCAAAGCCAGTCGCCGACTGGGCATCCTCCGTCGTGCGAAGTCCTTCCTATGCACACCTGAGCTCCTCACCACATACAAGGCTTTCATCCGCAGCTCAATGGAATACTGTTCTCCCCTATGGGCTGGTGCTCCTGCCTCACACCTGGCTCGGCTTCACGCTGTTGAATCCAAAGCTTTCAGAATCATTGGAATCTCCCGCGATGAAGCTATCTCTGAGGGCCTTTCACTCACTCGCCGCAGGCAGGTAGGTGGTCTTTCTGTCTTCTACCGACTCCTCTCCGGCCTTGCTCCCCCAGCTCTCTCTGTGCTCTGTCCCCCAAATATTCCTACAGGTCGCACAAGATCTGCCAGCCACCCTCTGATGGTTAAACTGCCGAAATCTCGCCTCTCTGCTCACCTTCACTCTTTCATTCCTCTTTTCTCCCGCCTCTGGAACAAACTCCCACACTCACTTCAATCACACTCCTCCCTCCAGGTCTTCAAAACAGCTGTTCACCACCATCTCTTATCTTCCCCCATGCAAAACCTTGATCTTTTCTACCCCCACTAATTCACCCCAGATCCACCTTGTTTGAAATTCCAACTTCTTTCCTGGAAGTCTTGGCAGTGTCCATATGTTTTATACCTCTCCCACCCCCCCCCCCTTCCCATGCCTCCCCCCCAAAGCCCTCTCCCTCCCACAGTTCTCTCGATGTCTCCATGTCTCTCGGTCCCTGCTCTCAAATGTTGTGTTTGTGTCCTTCCCCCTCTCTCCCCATCTTGTCTACCGCTCCCGATGTTATTTGTTTTGTGTGTCTGTTTGTCTTTCTGTGTGATTAATGTTCGCTCTTTCACGAGCCTCGATCTTGTATACAAAAAAAAAAAAAAAAAAAAAAAAAAGCTGCCATACTGGTTAATGACCCTCTGAGACCACTACATTTTTGATGAACCCACTCAGCGCACATTGTACACTGAATGGAGTTCACTCCGACACCCTTCCTACACACAGCACAGGGCCACTTCCCAGTTCTTTCCACCTCACCACATGCTTTACCACTTGCCATCACCTTCGTCTTTCCGATATTCACCTTCAGACCTTTTGTCTCCATACATTCCTTCCACGTGTTCATCTTTTCCTTCAGTCCATCCATACTTTCCGCAATCAACACCAGATCATCTGCATACAACAACTCCCACGGTAAACCCTCCTTTACGTTCTGAGCCAGCACCTCCATCACAGCTACAAATAGTAGTGGACTGAGTACCGACCCCTGATGCACTCCCACCTTCACCTCAAACTCACCACTGTTCCCGTCCTTCGTCCTTACAGCTGTGCGCGCTCTTTTGTACATTGCCATCACTACTCTGATCAACCATTCCTCCACTCCTAACTTCCTCAATGCCCATGTCAATACTTTGCGTGGAACCCGATCGAATGCTTTCTCCAGATCAACAAAGCCAAGAAACAACTTCTTACTCTTCTCCATGTACTTCTCCTGCAACTGCCTCACAATGAAAAGCGCGTCTGTCGTTCCTCTACCTGGCATGAATCCAAACTGCATTTCGTCGATCTTCACTTTCTTCCTTATCCTCCTCTCCAACACCCTTTCCAATACCTTCATTCCATGCTCCAATAACTTTATCGCTCGGTACGAGCCACACTCTAGAGGGTCACCTTTCCCCTTGTAAAGAGGGACGAGGGTACTCAGTTCCCAATTCACTGGAATGCGGCCTTCTTTCACCACCAGATTACAGATCTCTGTCATTCTCTTCACACCCCAACTTCCTGCTGCCTTCAACATATCTCCCACAACTCCCGTCGGCCCTCCCGCTTTTCTATCCTTCATTGCTTTTATCGCTTCCTCAACTTCCTTCTCAGTTATCTTCTCTGCCGGTCCTAAAACTGGGTTACTCTCTATTATATGTTGCCATCCCATTCATTCTCTGTATTCAACAGCATTTCCATATATATTTTCCATCTTCCTTTAATTCCATCTGGGTCGACAACGATTTGTCCCACTTAATCCTTCAAGCAACTCACCCCCATCACATCACACCTCTCTTTCGCTATCTGCTTTGCAATCCTGAATACTGCTTTCTGACCCTCTTCCGAATCCAAGCGTTCTCCGAACATTTTCCTACATGCCTCCTGCGCCTTTGCTACCTCTTTCTTTGCAGCCTTCCTGGCTGCCTTATAACTTTCATGCTCTGCTGTTTCTGCCCCCGTACCCTTCGCCTTCTGCCACTCCTTGAACTTCTTCCTCTTCTCGTCAATCCTCTTTCCAACTTCATCATCCCACCACCATGTTTCCGAGTGCCTCGGTGGTCCTTTTGTCCATCCACATACCTCACCAACGGCTCCCAACAGACTAGCTTTCATTGACATCCAACCACTTTCAAGCTCAACCACATCATCCTCGACCCTACTCAGCCTCTCTTTTAATGCCTCCCTTACTGTCACCTCTTTCAACCTCCACACCTTCATTCTCGATTGGTACTTCACCCGCCGAGCTCTCCTCGCACCTTTCACCCTTACGTCGCAGACAACCAAGTGGTGCTGTGAAACAGCCTCCTCCCCCAGGATCACCTTTGTGTCCCGGAGGTGCCCCCTATCTCGCCTACGCACCATCAGGTAGTCAATGATTGTCGTCGACCCACCTGACGTGTATGTAACAAGCTTATTATCCTCTTTCTGGAACTGAGTATTACAAATCAACAAATCAGCTCCATCAGCAAACTCCAAAATCCTTTCACCTTCTCCATTTCTCACACCATATCCGTAACCCCCATGAACTCCGTCAAAACCATCCATACTCCTTCCCACATGTCCATTTAGGTCTCCTCCTACCACAACAACTTCCTCATCTTTCACGTTTTCCATCAGCTTCTCTATCGCACACCAGAACTTGTCCTTCTCTTCATCGCTTCGACCAACCTGCAGAGCATATCCCGAGATGACGTTCACCAAGAGCTTTCCAATCATCATTTTCACCATCATCAACCTATCACTCACTCTAGTCACACTCACCACACTGTCTACAAACTCCTCAGAAAACAGGACACCAACACCATTCACGCCCTCCAGGCACCCTTGCCACACAAACTTGTATTTCTGTCCCTGCCTACCCTTCACCATTCTCACACCACTTCCCTTCCATCTCGTCTCTTGCACACAACATATGTCCACTCTTCTTCTGACCAATACTTCCACCACTTCTCCTGATCTCCCTGTCATTGTCCCTACATTCCATGTCACAAACCTCAGAAACCGATCTCCACTTCGGGCTGTACCCTGCCCACATGTAGTTGTAATTGTCATGGTTCTCTTTTTGAGGCAATGTTTTTATGGCCGGATGCCCTTCCTGACGCCAACCCTCTTAGTCGCCTCTTACGACACGCAGGAATACGGTGTACCTATTCTTATCCAGGGTACACACTTGGAAACGTTTAAAACATGGAAATTCTGGGGGGTGGGAGAGGGGGGGGGGCGTCAGCATCACGGCTGCGGTTTAAACATATTTAAATAGATATTTAAACAAAACCATGAAAAACAATCTGGGAAAAGTCTCTAAGTAAGAACGTGGATTTGAGAAAGCAGGAGCAGAGGCGAAAGAAAAACGAGATATAGGGGGCGGGGCACAAGTCGAGACGAGGAGGCCGCACGAGACACAAGGCCGCACGAGGCGCGAACAAAGAAATGACTAATTACACACAAATTTGCAACAACTACAAAACCAAAACCAAATAGAAACACACAATAACACATTCACAACAAAATACGCAGCGGAAATTTGACAAAGAAACGAATGGGAAAACACTCAAACTTTGATGCCGTGGAGAGATCAAAGCAAGCCCCGTCGCTCCTGTTGCAAGTCGTCGATCTGTATCTACAGTCACGTGAAAAAGTAAGTACACCCTTGGCTCTAATAGGTGGTATTGCCCCCTTTGGCAGAGACAACCTCAAGTAGGCGTTTCTCATAACTGTCTACCAGTCTCTGACATCGACTGGGAGTAATTTTTGCCCACTCCTCCATGCAGAATTCTTTCAGCTGTGCGATGTTTGAGGGGTTTCTTGCATGCACAGCTCGTTTCAAATCCCCCCACAACATCTCGATGGGATTTAGATCCGGGCTTTGACTTGGTCATTCCAAAACCCTCCATTTCTTTCTTTTCAGCCCTTCCTTGATGAATTTACTGGTATGTTTAGGGTCATTGTCATGTTGCAAGGTCCACCTTCGGTTGAGCTTCAACTTTCCGACAGATGGCCTCACATTATCCTCAAGCACTCTCGGGTACAATGAAGAATTCATTGTGGATTCTATGATTGTGAGCTGCCGAGGCCCTGATGCAGCAAAGCTGCCCCAAACCATAATATTTCCACCACCTGCTTTACAGTTGGTATCAGGTTCTTGTGGTCAAATGCTGTCTTTGGTTTTCGCCAAACATGTCTTCTGGTACTGTGGCCAAATAGCTCTACCTTTGACTCATCTGTCCAGAGCACATTGTTCCAGAAGTGCTGGTCTTTGCGTAGGTGTTCATTGGCAAACTTTAGTCTTGCCCTGATGTTATTTTTGGACAGCAAAGGTTTCCTCCTGGCACACCTCCCATGTAGATCAAATTTGTGCACCCTCTCTCTCATGGTCGACTCGTGCACTTTGACATCAACAGTGGCAACAGCTACCTGTAGGTCCCGTGATGACATTCTGGGGTTCTTAGAGACTTCTTTCAGCATCTTGCGGTCTGCTCAAAGGCTGAACTTGCTGGGGCGGCCTGGCCTGAACAAGTTGGCAGTTGTTTGGAATCCTCCTCACTTGTCGATGATCTTCCTGACAGTCGAATGATTGATTTCAAATTGTTTGGAGATCTTTTTAAATCCATTCGCAGACTCGTAGGCATCTATAACCTTCTTTCTGAAGGCGTAAGAGAGCTCTTTTGATCTCGGCATGGTGACGCCGCACACTTCAACAACAAAGAGCAAACCAAACCAAATGTCTGAGGTTTATATAAGACAAGTTCCTCCACGATCCCCTCTAACGATGTTCTAATCATTTGCACCTGAGCTGGTGCACCTGATTCTAATTTTAGGTATTTCAAGTCGTGATAAATGTAGGGGTGCACTTACCTTTTCCACATGCGAAATTTGCATTTATGTTTATTTAAATTACTAGGGCATG
Source organism: Myxine glutinosa (assembly GCF_964187855.1). Lineage (NCBI taxonomy): Eukaryota > Metazoa > Chordata > Myxini > Myxiniformes > Myxinidae > Myxine > Myxine glutinosa. Next base: position 12,650,705 of record NC_136263.1, read on the forward strand.
CCCGTACTATATCTATATCTAAAATTATATCCCCCCCCCTCTATTTACATGAAATGGTTTGGTCCAAAGCGAACGGCTTGCGAGTACGGTGACAATCCCCCCCCTCTATTTACATGAAATGGTTTGGTCCAAATCGAACGGCTTGCGAGTACGGTGACAATCCCCCCCCTCTATTTACATGAAATGGTTTGGTCCAAAGCGAACGGCTTGCGGAGTTTGGTAAAGAAATCGCCATCGCGTGCACAAACGCGCAGGAAAGCGAATGAATCGCGAATTAGTTTTAATTAGTTTTAAAACATAGTTTAACGGCAACATAGTTTTCCAACGTGAAATAAATGAATACGCTCTCAAATGTGCCGTCCGAGGCAGAGTCTGTTCGCCACGTTCGGCACACGTGATAGGTCGCTGCTCTCTGATTGGTTGAATCGTTTTTTGGACATAGCTCGGTAACTACTTCTCCGATTAATATGAAACCTTGAAAAGGCACATCCTCGGGTCCCCAGCAATATACCTGGCAAGTTTAAAGTATATCGGACCCGTGGTTGTCGAGAAACAGCGGTCACAGACAAACATACAAACATACAAACATACACACAGAGATTACTGGAATTATAGATAGATACAATGGACTACAAAATGTAAATGTTTCATGATATTTTTTATATTATATCACCTTTATCTTTCAATATTGTTGAAATGAAGATCAAATAGCTGTATGTTGAAATATGTTGAAAAAGTCAAAACTTTACATGGTGTACTTACTTTTTCACGTGACTGTATTTATTTCTCTGTCCACCTCACACACATATTCTTAAATGTGTTCAATTGTTCTTACAATTAAGTGCCTTTCCAGACACTGTTGCACATATCAACTACTTGGTGTGCTACTGTACTTGTGTGTCAATTACTTCCGCCACCAAAGGTGGATGGAGGTTATGTTTTCACCCCTGTACGTTTGTTGGTGAACAAAATATCTCAAAAAGTTGTGGACGGATTCGGACGGAATTTGGCAGAGATGTAGCGTATGACACACAGACGAAATGATTAGATTTTGGTGAAGATCCGGTTTCTGATCCGGCTACTAGAATTTTTAAAGTGATTCTTCACCTTGAGGAGATCGGGTCAAAAACGATACATAGCAGGATATCTCAAAAGGTTTTGGACGGATTTGGCCGAAACTTGTTGGACCGGTTGTGTGTGTGACAAGGACAAATAGATTCGATTTTGGTGAAGATCTGGATCCGGATCCACCTATTAGAATTTTAAAGTGATTTTTTCACCATTGAGTCATATGGCCAACCAGGCGGAGGTTTGCTCTCTACTGAGTGCCGTTATAGTTGCCACTGCCTTAATTATGTGGTTTGTGTGCAGATTTTCGCAGAGTAATCAACTATGACAATGTTATTAAACTTTTGTTAATATTTCATCGGGATATGAAATGTAGTGAAAACCATAACTTTGAAATATCGGATGCAGTTGGAACCCGTAACTGAAATAGTCAGAGGAGAAAATGGTGCAGAATGATAAGTAGAGGTCTTCCTCTTATACAGTCTCGTGAAAAAGTAAGTACACCCCATGTAAAGTTTTGACCTTTTCAACATATTTCAACATACAGCTATTTGATCTTCATTTCAACAATATTGATAGATAAAGGTGATATAATACAACAAATATCATGAAACATTTACATTTTGTAGTCCATTGTATCATTTAAATAAACATAAAAGTAGGGGAAAAAGGTTGATACTGGGACACCCGCACCCAAACCCACTGGGACACCTAAAATGGGGCTTTTTGACTGGAAAAGGGGGTGAAAAGGCACAAAATCGCTGAAAAATGGCCCAAAAGTCCTAAAATCGTTGTTATTTTGCCCCAAATCGTGTGTTTTTTAAAGTGGGTTTTTGGGAAACCCTCACCTTTTTTTCGCCATACACCATGCTAGTTTGAAGGGGTGATATAACTTTTTTATAAGACAAAGCGAAGGCGAAGCCGAGCGGCGTCTTTAAAAAAAGTTATCAAGTTAGTAATTCTCTAGCCTCGCCAACGGTGAGGCAATACAGGGTTCACTGATTGTTTGCGGTCCTTTGGTCCTTCTGTTTATTACCCCCTCTGCCAGGGATCCCCCGTTTATTATCCTCCTATATCGAGGTTCACTGTTTGTCTATGATCCCACTGCTCATGTATCGAGGCTCTAAAATCCACCTACCTGTGATCCCCCGTTTATTATCCTTCTGTTTATTACCCATTGACTCATGTATCGAGGTGATTTAGTAGATTATCTATACTTCCATTGTACATCCCCCCTTTAGCAAGAGGCATGATATCCAAAAGGAACCGATGTGTTCCCATCATTATTTAAATATCGTTTATCATCATATGCACCAAGTGCCTTCTTAAGAACTTTCTCGGAATATATTTTATGTTTATAACTTCTTATTCCTTTAATATTTCTGTACACAACCTCCTTTGTATCCATCGTGTTTTTATAATCATCAAATCCGAGAGTTTGTTTTATAACCCCCTTCTTTATTCCCTTTAGCTTTTTACCAGTTTTGTTTTTTGTAATTCTTGTGAGTAAAATGAACCCAATATTTCTTCCCCATTCATATCATATAATTTGTAAGTCCAAGGGACTGTATCCATTACATCAATGATTTTAAATAATTCACGAGTCCATTTTTGTGTATAACCTTTCTCAAAATGGCTTTTCCATCTATATATTCTTACAATATCACCAACTTTAAACTTGGGCTTTCTTAAATTAATCTCCTTTTCATATTCTAATTTTGTAAATGTTTCTGATGGTTTTGATTTTGTTGATGAATGAACTGTATTATTGTAATTATCTACAATATCCTGAATTAAATAGACCCATTTTTGAGAACCGAGTTGTGTGAATTTTTTATATAATTTCTCTTTTAAAGTACGATTAAAACGCTCAATAACAACTGCTTTTCCTTCATTAAAGGTGCTGTATAATTTAATACCCTTCCCCTTAAGAAATTTCATGAATATTTTGTTATAGAACTCTGTTCCCTCATCAGTCCATAACTTCTTTGGTTTTCTTTTATCCCGATCAAATATTAGCTTAAAGGCTAACATTAAAGTATCACCCCTTTTATTTTTTAAAGGGACAACCCAGGCAAATCTACTCCTCAAATCAATAACGGTTAAAGCATACCTGTATCCCCTGTCATTATTCAATTCAATTAAATCAGCGGACCATATGTGGTCGGTGTATTTAGAATAAACCTTCCTTCTTTTAAACTTTGTGATTATAGGTTTATGTAATTCTTCAGCCAAAAGCTCCTCAGTCTTGATTACATCATTAGAGCCTAATAGTTTTTTGAGGGTGAATAACCAAGACCAAGTTTCAATTTAACACTTATCATTTTTTTCACAATAAACCTATCAACTTTCTCTCTCAATGTCGGATTTCGTATCAAAGACAAATTATACAACATTTCTCTGTCTGATTCATGTTTTTCATCCAATGTGGTGGTATCCCCATAAGCAATATCATGCTTCATACACACTTCGTCAACCCTATTTTTTGGTCTGGACCAAGGTTTAGGATTGTCAGTCTCATCTAATCTTTTATCCAAGTTTGTTCCTGGACCACAGAAAGAATACCCTGGAAGGTGTAGTTCCCCAGGAATTCCAGTTGTTGTAAATTTACTTCCTGACAAAAACTTTTGTATGTCTCCTCCACTTTTAGGAGAGATGAATTGACACTTTTTAGAACCACACACTTGACATATTCCTTTTTGATAAACTCTATTATTTTTAGCTTTAACATACAATACACTTTTAGATTTAGTTTTCTTTTTACATTTGAGACAATAACTCATATTTATTTATCAGAAAAATTCCGACAGAGTATCAAAACCTTTTTAGTTTTTAACATATACATTTCTATCTTAATTTTTAAAAAATAAAGAATCCTTAGAAATGTCTTCACTTTCTCCTCCATTTATTTACAAATAAAACTAACTAAAGTCAATACCACTTTCTCGTTTAGATCTCCTCCCTGAAATTGAACTCATCTCATCCGTTTTTAAAACCAATTTTTTCACAAGAGTCATTCTTTCTTTATTTTCCTCTTCGGTGCGTTGAGATTGATTTATTTGTTGTAATACATTTAATCTTTTACGAATCTCACTGATTTCCATCTCCCTCTCCTCCCTCTCCTCCTCCTCCTTCTCTTCTTCAATTCCTTTCTCAGCCCTTACAACCCTTGAGCTTGAGTCCCAAATAATATTATACATATACTCATCTGGATTTTGAGATATTCTTGTATCTATAATTATTTTTCTCATAATAGGATACCAATAAGATTTGTTGACGATTTCTAAAAGAGTTTTATATTTCATAACTTTGAGAAGTTCATTTTTATTTAATACTTTAAACAAGTCTCTATTTGTTGGTTTAACAATATCAGTATAAGGCCAGTTTTTAATGACAAAATTTCCATGTGTATGTTCCAATTCGTACGGTATGTAAAACCGAGCACCCTTTTCTTGTAGGTATCCTTGAATACAAAAATTATAATTCTCTTGTAGTCTTCTTCCTGCCATTTATGTATCAGAAATATATGTGAGATTAATATTATGACAGGTAATACCACCCCATCTTCCCACTACCAAATCGGTTTGTATTCCTCGGCTTTCTATCCTTATCTCATTACCTTCCTTCTTTGTCATGCGAACCATCGCTATACTATCATATATTTTTATTTTCTTAAAATCACGTATTTGTTGTTTACTAATTGTACTTCCACATAAATCCTTATCTTCACCAAGTGGATAATATTCTTCTTTACGAGACTGATTTAAATCATGTAGGTCTTCTATGTTTATTGAAAAAGACCAATTATACCCTAAATCAGGCATATCATACCCCCATTTATTAATTCGCATATTAACTAAATGTCCTTCTTTATAAAATTCAATTGTAAGCAGGTAGTTAAATTCAATGAGGAAAGGTGTATGGTCAGTATAACCAGGTGTTGTGGTTGTAAATTTTACTTGTTTCACAAAACGTGCTGTTTTATTTAACAAGTGTGATAAATCACTGAATCTAATTAAGTCATTCGCATCTGTAGGGTTTGGGTAATTGATTAATTTATAAGTATTCTTCATATTAATATTTTTACTTATACTATATTTTTGTCGTTCAGCCTGTGCCTTTGTATAATAATTTGATAAATCAATATCCTGAGAGGATTTTCCAAAGATAGAACCATCTTTTCCAACATAAGTCATTTATATTAGATTAAAAATGATATCATAAAAATTTTCATTATTGTTGAGTTGAAATAATACATATAAACATAATTGACCACAACATTTAGAATTAATTTCTTGAACTTGAAATGTTTGATAAACACCATTCTGTAAGAATTGTATTACTTCAACAGGTGGTGGCATACCATAACTATCAAAATAATATTTATCCTGACTATTATGAATACAAACCCAATGAGAACCATTCTGTGTGTCTAAATTCATAATAATATTCTTTGTATTCTTATTTATATGTATTAATTCATCTCTCATACAGATTACCACATTATCAATTTTTAGTGTTTTACAATACTTGGCTAGTTCTATATTTGACGTTGTATTCTTTCCAAATTGTTTAAACCATTTATTCATTTATTTATGAGAAAGATACAATCCATTACCCCGTTTAGTTAGTTTAACACCCGCTTGAGCGATAGAGGAAAGCATATCACCAACCAACAATCTAGCTTTATCAGGCAGTGGGTGAGCAAAATCTACAATTTGTTTCTCCAACTCCTTGTTATGTCTTTCCAATTCTTTTTGAGCTTTTAGTTGTGCCTTCCTTTCGTTAGCAGTTTTTACCGCTGCTGAAATACCACCAGTCAATGCTCCCGCCGCACTTAAACCAGCAAATAAAGGAATTAGAAACGGGAGAAATCCTCCTCTTGACTCGTCTATTGAATATTTCTTTAACATAGGTTTCGTCATTTTAATTTTAAGTGATCCAACATCATTTAGTGTTTTTACTTGTGTGTGTGTGAGTAAAACATCAATTCTTACAGCTCCTTTTCTTTGAATTGTATTAACATTAATAATACAAGGCTTTTGATTTTGAATACAAGATGTTAATTTATTAAGATTGATTTGATTAACATATACCCCTACCATTTATTTATGAGAAAAAACCTATGTGATATTAATCATAACACCATTATCTGTATTAATCTGTAATTCTGTTTCCTCCAAAAGCAAACAATAAGCATCAACTTCTTCATTCTCCCCTCTTTCAATGTATAGAGAAGTATCCACTCGATTAGACTTTATAGTTTCCTTTTGAGAACTCAGGTCAATTGCGTAGATTGTATATAAACCTTTAAATGCAACCATATCCAAAATAGGATCATTATTACCATTACTTTCACACACCTTTTGGTAAGACTTGTAGGCTTCCGCATAATCATTTTTTTCCCAATCAATTTCCAATCTATCTCGCGGATAAAATGTGCCATCAAGAGAAACCCGAAGTTGTTTCACCTTAGCATTATCACTCAGCGCATTATTCTTATTAGTACCCTCCTCTCCATCTGGTTTTTTAAAAATGAGCCAGAGGTATCGTGGCTTTCCTTCAAGAACACCCAAATTCCAAGTGTAGGTAGTGTGTTCCAGTTTAACGTGTTGACATCTTCTTTTAAGGTATGATACATTTAGCGGTTTCTTTGAGTTAAGTCTTCTATTTAACATCTCTTCCGTTTTAAGATTAGGAGTATATTCACTGATATACCAACACAAATTATTAATAACAAATTTATTATTGTCGCCAAAAGCATTTTCAGCCCCAAAAAGCAATCTATTTACATTATCATTCCTTTGTAGTTGAAATCTAATTTTAAGACCATACAAAACTTTATCATAATCACAAAATCCAAATATACCTTTAAGAGGTACTGCTACGGTAAAACTATTCACTGCTTTTGCATCATCATTATACATTGACTTCCTTTGACTATAACCAGGGTCTGTGTTTGTTCCCGTTGACATATCAGGAATAAAGCCTTCAACAGCTCCCTTACCCATTCTATCACCAAACGAATATAGTGTAAATTTCATCATTTCAGATGTAGCAGAGACATAATCAACCGCTTCAACCTCTTGTGTTCCAATATACAGGCGAACACTGTCAAACATTTTCCAGAAGAAATCATTTACGAGTGTAGCATTAGTATTATTCGCAGCCTTAGTGAATTTAAATTTACACAGCAAGAAACTATCAGCTATATTCAAGTAAGTTTGTTGATTATTTATTTCAAAACTTTTTGTTCCGTTTGAATTCCAGTCGGTTCCTGTAATAGCATTTACCTTAAAATAGTCTTCCTTTTTAGTAGAGTTTGAAATGATAATCGTATCATCCAAATCATAGATACTATCAATCGCTTCCATACTTGTATTTATATAGTATTAAAATTGTTGAAACCCTGACCCAAGTATTTTAATGATTTTTTGTCGTTCTTGTGAAGATAGTTGAGTTTTACCTTTTTTAATTTCTTTGATTGCTTGTAATTTATGGGACTCCTTTTGAGCATCTTTTATACTCTTTACAACACCCGCTACATTTCCCACGGCAGAAGCAGTTGAACCAATTAGGTCTTTATGTTTAAGGATGGTTGAACCAATACCCATTAGAGTATCAATTATCCCATCTCCTTTATTTCGAAATTGATGACCCACACCCCGTTGTCTCTTAGGTTTATAGTATCCTTTACCCACATACCTTGTATAGTCTGGTGAAAGGAACATGCCCTCCCCTGTAATTATTTTATATTTTCCCAACTCGTGTTTTCTCACAATAACCATTATTTATTTATTGAAAAACTTCACGTAGGTGAATTCTGATGGATATAATTTCATCATTAAAGGATATCATACGATTATCTTGGTCGGTTATCCTAAAATTTACTCTGTATATGGTTTTTCCTGACACAGGTAAATAGACAAGATTTTTTGGTTCCATATTAAATTTATAACCAATCGGGGTTGAGTATGCACTGAATGAAAATATTGTATTTGTTCTTATTCCATCGTTATAAGCACCATCAATCAAATCACAATGAATTAATACTGAATTTATACCGGAGGATATTTGGATAACATTATCACTGTAAAATGTCCCGTTATTTTCAATCTTTTTTGAAGAGAAACCCAATAGCTCTCTGAACGAATTTTCAATCGTGAAATCAACTTTATAATTATTTTTAAGTTTAATAGTTGATTTTGAAGTGTGTGTTTGAATATCTATTACAATATTTTTTGGTTCATCACCTTTTTCTTTCATAAGGCGAGAGAGTTCTGAAGATATTTGAGAAATCTCGTAAGCTCCGGGTGAAACGGTTATAGTTTTGTAGTCAGTGCCTGGATTATAACTAAACTTGTTGTTTTTCTCTGTGATATTAAACAAGGTATTATAAGTTTCCATCGACAATAAAGATGCCTCATATGAGGTAAGGGGGTTAAGTTGTAGTGGGTAAGGGAATGAAGCTGTGTAATCGCTCGTTGTGAAATTAAAACTAAGAATTGTGCTTCTCATCTTATTTAATATCTAATAAAATATCTTTGTATTGACATTTATTAATTATTTTCATATTCATCAACTGATCTAAAATGGCTGAGGATTCATTAAAACAATTGTTGTTTCCAGCCTTCTTACTACCTAATAACAACAAGTCAAGTGAATCCACTTGGATTCCGCCCAGGTTGGCACATGGAAATTATGATGTAGCATAATTATCATCTCGGGTCAAGATTTGAAATTATGCCATGGTTTTTGTAAAATTGCTACTAGTATTCACATTATGTACTTTCACCAAAACATACATCATCATAGAAACATACATAGAATTTGGGTCCTCTGGGTCATTTGGGTCCTCTGGGTCATTTGGGTCCTCTGGGTCATTTGGGTCCTCTGGGTCATTTGGGTCCTCTGGGTCATTTGGGTCCTCTGGGTCATTTGGGTCCTCTGGGTCATTTGGGTCATTTGGGTCATTTGGGTCCTCTGGGTCATTTGGGTCCTCTGGGTCATTTGGGTCCTCTGGGTCATTTGGGTCCTCTGGGTCATTTGGGTCATTTGGGTCATTTGGGTCCTCTGGGTCATTTGGGTCCTCTGGGTCCTCTGGGTCATTTGGGTCCTCTGGGTCCTTTGGGTCCTCTGGGTCATTTGGGTCCTCTGGGTCATTTGGGTCCTCTGGGTCCTCTGGGTCCTCTGGGTCATTTGGGTCCTCTGGGTCCTCTGGGTCCTCTGGGTCCTCTGGGTCCTCTGGGTCCTCTGGGTCATTTGGGTCCTCTGGGTCATTTGGGTCCTCTGGGTCATTTGGGTCCTCTGGGTCATTTGGGTCCTCTGGGTCATTTGGGTCTTCTGGGTCATTTGGGTCCTCTGGGTCATTTGGGTCCTCTGGGTCATTTGGGTCCTCTGGGTCATTTGGGTCCTCTGGGTCATTTGGGTCCTCTGGGTCATTTGGGTCCTCTGGGTCATTTGGGTCCTCTGGGTCATTTGGGTCCTCTGGGTCATTTGGGTCCTCTGGGTCATTTGGGTCCTCTGGGTCATTTGGGTCCTCTGGGGCATTTGGGTCCTCTGGGTCATTTGGGTCCTCTGGGTCATTTGGGTCCTCTGGGTCATTTGGGTCCTCTGGGTCATTTGGGTCCTCTGGGTCATTTGGGTCCTCTGGGTCATTTGGGTCCTCTGGGTCATTTGGGTCCTCTGGGTCATTTGGGTCCTCTGGGTCATTTGGGTCCTCTGGGTCATTTGGGTCCTCTGGGTCCTCTGGGTCCTCTGGGTCCTCTGGGTCATTTGGGTCCTCTGGGTCCTCTGGGTCATTTGGGTCCTCTGGGTCCTCTGGGTCATTTGGGTCCTCTGGGTCATTTGGGTCCTCTGGGTCATTTGGGTCCTCTGGGTCATTTGGGTCCTCTGGGTCATTTGGGTCCTCTGGGTCATTTGGGTCCTCTGGGTCATTTGGGTCCTCTGGGTCCTCTGGGTCATTTGGGTCCTCTGGGTCATTTGGGTCCTCTGGGTCATTTGGGTCCTCTGGGTCATTTGGGTCCTCTGGGTCATTTGGGTCCTCTGGGTCATTTGGGTCCTCTGGGTCATTTGGGTCCTCTGGGTCATTTGGGTCCTCTGGGTCATTTGGGTCCTCTGGGTCATTTGGGTCCTGTGGGTCATTTGGGTCCTCTGGGTCATTTGGGTCCTCTGGGTCATTTGGGTCCTCTGGGTCATTTTGGTCCTCTGGGTCATTTGGGTCCTCTGGGTCATTTGGGTCCTCTGGGTCATTTGGGTCCTCTGGGTCATTTGGGTCCTCTGGGTCATTTGGGTCCTATATTCCTATCCTATAACATATATATCTCCTATAACCTATCCTATAAATATAGATTTGATGACGTCATGTTTACACATCTGAGCGACAGAAATGAGCGACAGAAATGAGCGACAGAAATGGGTGACAGAAACTAGCTTCACTTTTGAGCGCCCGAAATTCCCAGGCAAACGCTATAACGCACCAGGTTTACAACCTGTGCGTTAATAATAGCCTATTAACTAATTGTGATGGGTCATTTGGAAGAAAACTAACACCCGAACCAAGCTTACTTAAAGCATCAATAATATGTTTTTCCTTCTCATTCTTCTTACTTTTACCAGCAACAGAAACTCCATAATCAAGTGTATTTAACAACTCAATATATACTCTATCTTCCTCTCTTTCCATATCAAGTGGTTCCTCAAAATATTTTGAACCGCTGAATCCGGGGTTTGTTAGAAGAAACATTAATCTTGGAGTTAATTTAACATTTGGTTGAGTAGAACTCAAGAACATCAATTCATCATTAAATATCAATACCTTTTCTTCCACAAGATGAAACACTGCTGGTTCTTCTGTTGGAATGAGACCTGCTCTGGTTTTTGAACCCGCCGAATATTCATTGTTTTGAAGAGCTTCCACAACATAATTAGGGGGTTGATTTACCTGCTCAAGTTTCCGAAATAATCCCTCGTCATCATATTCTAATTCACCAAGTTCTTGTTTTGTTATCTGACTAAAATCTTTGAGCATTTGAAGTTTTTTCGGAGTAAATTCTACCGTGGGAACTGTAGGGTGTTGAGTTTTCAAAAGTGGTTTAAAGAATTTCTCTTGTTTTCTTTCAAAGGCTTCTTCACCAGTTAGTTTCTGTTTCCGTTTCTTCTTTATCTCTTCCTGTTGTTTAACAACTTTTAAAACTAATTGTTGATGTTCCTTAAACTTTCTTTCTCTTTCTTCGGTATTCATTTAGTATTGAAAAATATCATTTAGTATCTCATCTTGTTTCACAACAATATATTTATATTTTCCAATCGTGTGTTTCATATAATTTTCAAATTCTTTTTTACTACATAACGTAGAGCAATTATCTCTCCAAAAATTATTTACATCTATTGAATTTAACTTAAATAAAATAAAAGTATTGGCATTGTTTCTTATTGAGCGTCGAGGGAGTTGAAAATATGATTGACTAAGATATATACAATTACAAGAAGAATGTCTCCCTCTTGTATAGTAGCTATCCATTACTGTTTGGTTTCTCTCATTAACACAATCATCAAAGATGACGAGGTTCTTTTTTGATTTATCTAAATCTTGAGGTGAAGGTATATCATCCGTATTATCACTGAGAATACAAGTTATGGGTTTCGATTTTGATTTCTGTGTATCACAAAATAATTGTATTATATCATCAATATTATAATCATTTAGTTTGTTTTGAAGTTTAAATAAACCGATAATGTCTTCCTTTTTAAGACCCGCATTAAAACCCTGTGAGAGTAGTTGATACTCGGGTTGAAAACTTGACTTTGTAAAAATTATTAAATTATCATAATCTAAAAAATTAGGACCAAGGAGCATCTTTAAAAGTAAACAGGTTTTTCCACATCCGCTTGAACCAACTATTAGACATCTCAATGAATTTGGAATGTTTTTATGGTTATTAAATTTTATCTTATTTTCCCAAACGGGTAAAAAATCATTCATTTATATATTTGGAAAACAAGTCATCTAACTTTTTTTGAGCTATTTTAGAAACTCTATATTTTATCCTGAGTTCGGGTTTAATTTCAAAATAATTCATTATTTTATTTATATAGTATCTTGTATTAACATTTCCATTAAAATTATTTTGAATAATAAATATCATTAAACCCTTATACATTTCCTCAATACAAATAGTCTCTTCCCTTGAAAGAAATGGTGTATTATCATCACAATACTTAACATTCATCTCTCTTATTAATCTTGTAAAGTAATTCATTTTTGGTTCTAATTTAAAAGAGTTATATATTTTTTTATATTTTTTATTATCATTAATTAAAATTAAATCACAGAAAATACATTGTTTATATAAACCCTCATTATTAAGCCCTATTCTATCACAAGCCGGACAATTCTCTAATTTATCATATGGAGAGTCTGGAAATTCTAAATATCCTTCAGAACTTATCATATTTATATAGTAAATTTTTACTTAAACTAAATGCAAGTTTATTCATTAATAAATACAATGTTTCACAACACAAAAGACCAATTTCAATCTATTACCGAAGGTTCTATTGATTGTGTCAAAGATGTAAAGTTGAACAAAGATAAATATGGTAATTTTTGGGTTTATCCCGAATTAAATGATAATATTAGTCCATCAATTATGTTTAAAGGCCGCGGATTTTCTATTCCAGCTAAAAAATCGATAAAAGTCCATTTGGATCATGTCTCCCCCCTTCTAATGGCTATTTATGAAAAGATTGGTGAAAAATTAGACGCCACTTCTTTGGAACTTAATGATAAGACCATCAACTCAAGTAAAGGAGATGTATGTATATTTTTTAATAAAACAGATATTGATGTTAATAATAAAATCATAACCGGGGAGATGACATTTAGGTCAATGATAAATTAAAGATTATTTGAAGATAACTTTTAATGTTAAAAATATTATTATCCAAAAGGATATTGAAAGAAAAATTATTGGGCTCGATGGAAATGTAATTTAGTTTAAGTAAAGTTTTCATATATAAATGGGGCACACAATTCAAAACACAATTGAATCTCTTAACAGAATTCTTAGAGAGCCTATCGGAAGAACTGATACTCTGCTTGGTTATCATCGTGAAGACGAATCAATAACAAACTTAAATTGGTCCGATGGAAGAATTAAATTTAGGATGAGTTGGAATAAATTAATTAGTGTTGATTCAATAATTATTGACCAAATTAAAAAAGTTTTAGATTTGCTTGATGATGATGAAAAAGAATATACTGATAGATCATTCCGTGTTAATTTATATTTTAAATTTATTGCAGACATTAGATCTGCTACTAATTATAGATTATTAAATGGAGAGAATCCAATTACTGGAGAAATTAAATGTGATTTTGATGGGATAATGCACCTAAATGAAATTATTATAAGACATGAAAGTAAAGAAATCGCATTTTTGTTTAAATTGGATAGATGTTTAAGAAGACATAGAATATTCGAAGATATTTCATCTGACTCTGACTCAGAAGATCATGGTGATTATGATATAGTACTATGTTCAACTATTCCGCTAGGGTCAGGAAATTCATCTGACTCTGAAGATTCATCTGACCCCGAAGATTCATCTGACCCTGAAGATTCATCTGACTCTGAAGATTCATCTGACTCTGAAGATTCATGTTGTAATCGAGATGGAATGCCTCCAAGATATAAGAAACTCGATAATGATCTTTTTAAATTAACAAAGGAAATATTAAATCCAGATCAATTAGTAATTCTTAATGAAAAAATAAATAAACTAATTTTGGACACAATAAACTCTTTGTGTCCCTATAAATATGAGTCAATACAGCAGTGAAGATTTTACTATTTCATTGAACACAGATGATAGTTATGATACTAATAGTTTGTGCTCAAATGATAGTTATGAGAGTAGCTTTATTGATGACTCTGAGTATGATTCTGAGTATTCATGTGATAGTTATGACTTAGATGATTCTGAGTGAAAAAGTGTTTTAGTTTAAGTAAAGTTTTCATATATAAATGGAGCACACAATTCAAAACACAATTGATTTCTTCAGCGGAATTCTCAGAGATCCTCTTGAAAAAACTGATACGTTATTGAGCCACTCTCCTCCAAGATATTTGGAAAGAAGCTCAATTAAAAATATATCTGATTTAAAATGGTCTGTTGGAGAGATTCATTTTCAGATGTGTAATAAAAAATTTATTAGTGTTGATACAATAATTATTGATCAAATTAAAAAAGCTTTCAATTTGCTAACCCTTAAACAAAAAACATTTTATGATAAAACTATGGGAGGGTCTTTTGGATTCACATTTATGAATAAAGTTAAAGATACTTGCGGCGGTTATTATTTAAAAGATTATGTTGACCATCTTATTGGTGAGATGGTTTATTGTAATTTTGAAGGCATCATGCATCTATCAAAAATTGAAATAGATCATAAGGAAAGAAATTTTACTTTAATGTTTAATTTAGACAAATTTATACGCTTGTATTCAGATCAACCAGTTCAACCATATCCCAAAGAAGAAAAAAGACAAACGGCTTATGATGATTATCAAGATTATTTGGAAGAAGAAAACTCTAAAAGAATTTTTTAAAAATATATAATTAAAAGTGGTTCGCTAGAAACATATACACGTCTTCATCCAAATTCACCTCTACCATCTGACTCTGAAGAATCAGACTATGAATTATAGCCCTATAAATATGAGTAATTACGATTTAGAAGATTTTTTAGATTCATGGAATTATTCAGATTCTGACTCTGAAGATCTCACAAGTCATGATAGTGATGGAGAAACAATTGGGGATGAAGATTCCTACGATTCTGATAGCTTATGCTCAAATGATGAATATGAGTCAAGCTTTATTGATGATGACACAACGAGTGATTTCTCGAGCTTCCTTGAATCTCAAAGTTCTGAGTCAGATTAAAAGTTGGCTTGGTGCCAAATGTGCGTGGCTTTAAGGAAAGATTCATAGTTAAATGAGTGCCAAAATCTCACGAGATTGTTCACCTATAAATATGACTTTTTGTGAAAAATGCAACGTGTCAGTTAAGTTTATTTATCAACATAATAAAACTAAAAAACATCTTGGGGTAAATAAGAATGATTTAGTTGGACAGGAAAAAATAAAGTGTGAGCCTTGTAAAAAATTTATAAATAAATCTAGTTTTAAAAGACATTTAACCACTGCTGGTCATGCAAAAAAATTAGCTCCCCCCTCATTAACCATGAGATGCAACAAGTGCCAAAAAGATATTCTAAAAGCTGGATATAAGATACACCTAAAAACTGCTTCTCATCGGAAAAAATTGTTTAGTGTTTCTAGACAAGACAACGCATTTAAGAACCACGTTAAAATTATAAGATTTTCTTTTGATGAATCAGATACAGATAATTTTAATGAAAACTTTGGGAATATTAGACCTGAACTTAGGAAATTCTTTGAAAAAACTTTTAAGGAAATGGGTCCATTTAAATATTATTTTGGGATAAACTATAAATCAACAAAAGATGGGGAGACTCATGATATTTATAAGAGGTGTGATAATAAATATATTGTAAATGCTAATGAAAATTTTGAAGATTTTGGAGAAGATTTACACCCCGGGTTAGAAAGCCATGATTATAGTGGTTGGGATGCAATGCTTGGTGTACAAAGTGGAGGGGTTATTGGTGGAACAAACTCTGTTGATGTTCATGTTGTTAGCTCTGGGCCTCTTAGTGGATCATCTTACATTGATCTTCCACAAAAAATTAGGGGGAAACAGGCTATAATCAATATAAAAAATAATGATAATAAATGTTTTATCTGGTCTATTCTTGCACATCTTCACCCAGTTGACCATGGGAAAAATCCACATAGAGCTTCAAAATATTATAAGTATGAGAATGAGTTAAAATTGGGAAATATTCAGATGCCGATGAAAGTTAAAGATGTAAAGAGATTTGAAAAGTTAAATAACATGTCTGTTAATGTTTATGGGTTAACTGATAATTTGAATGTTCAACCAATTTATTTCTCAAGAGATCTGAAGACAATAAATATTAATCTTCTTTTGATAAAGGATGGAGATAATTCACATTATGTACTTATTAAAGATTTTGCAAAGTTAGTAAGAACACAGTTAACAAAGAGAACAAACAAAATTCATGTGTGCCCAAGATGTCTAAATTGGTTTAAGACAAAGGAGCGGTTAGGAAGACATTCTAAATATTGTAGTGAACATAAATCAACGGTTGTTAAGATGCCAGACAAGGGTTCTTCAATTTATTTTAAAGACACAGAGAAAACAATTAAACACCCATTTGTTATATATGCTGATTTTGAGAGCATCCTACAAAAATGTAATGATGGTGGAAAATATCAAGAGCACATTCCTTGTGGTTTCTGTTATTATATTAAATCTGGAATTGGTGATGAATTAAATAAAGTAGTTGGATACCGGGGGCCAAAGGCTCCTGAAAAATTTGTAGAAAATCTTGAAAATGATTGTATTCGATTAACAAAAATTATCATGGAGAATAAAAAAATTAAAGAAAAACCAAAGTTTATACCTGTGTTTCTACATAATAATTCTCATTATGACACACATCTTTTTATAAGAGAGTTGGCAAAAACGACTGGAAAAATAACAGCAATTCCAAGTACAGATCAAAATTATATTTCTTACACAAAGATAATCCCATCAAGTCCATTAACCAAAATAAGATTTCTTGACTCCTTTAAATTTATGGCAAGTGGTTTGGGAAATCTTGTAAACAATCTAAAGTCATTTCCTAATCTTGAAGGAGCTTTTGAAAACACAAATTTATTAACTCAAAAGGGAATTTATCCATATGACTACATGGATTCGTTTGAAAGGTTCAACGATACACAGTTGCCAAGCAAAGATGATTTTTGGAATGAACTCAACAATATTGGGATAACGGATAAAGAATATGAACACGCTCAAAATGTTTGGAAAGAACATGGGATTAAAAACATGGGGGGTTATCATGATTTGTATTTGAAAACGGATGTCCTTCTTTTGGCTGACGTTTTTGAATCATTCCGTGATATTTGTTTAAAGGGATATGAACTAGACCCAGCACATTATTTTACATCTCCAGGATTAGCATGGAGCGCAATGTTAAAGATGACGAAACAAGAAATTGATTTAATTACAGATGTTGATATGCTCCTAATGATTGAGAAGGCAAAACGTGGAGGAATTTCCCAGGTTTGTAAAAAGAGATATGCGAAAGCAAACAACAAGTATCTTCAAGATTATGATTCCAAGAAAAAGAGCTCTTTCTTGATGTATTATGATGCGAATAACTTGTATGGTTGGGCAATGTCCCAAGCTGTTCCATATGGTGGGTTAGAATGGGTTCCAAAGAAAGATGAACAAGAAGTTTTTAATGAGCTATTAAATAACACGCAAGAGGATCTTGATGATTGGAAGGTTGGGTATTATTTTGAAGTCGACTTAAAATACCCAAAAGAACTCCATTCAAAACATCAGGATCTTCCATTTGCTTGTTCAAAGGGTACGCCTCAAAAAGAATGGTTGAGTGATTATCAAAAGTCATTTAATGTTAAGACAACAACAGAGAAACTTTTAACAACATTATTTGATAAAAAGAATTATGTTCTCCACCAGAGAAATCTTCTTCAGTGTATCAATAACGGATTAGTTGTGGAAAAAATTCATAGAATAATAAAATTTAAGCAGAGTCATTGGTTGGCAAAATATATTGACTACAACACTCAGATGAGAACAAAGGGAACAACTCCATTTGAGAAAGATTTTTATAAGTTAATGAATAATTCAGTGTTTGGTAAGACGATGGAAAATGTTAGAAATAGGAGGGATATCAGATTAACAACAACATGGAAACAGGCCTCTAGGTTAATCAACAAGCCAAACTTTGCTAGTATAACAATTTTTGATGAAAACTTTTGTGGGATCAATATGCTAAGGGAAGAAATTAAAATGGATAAGCCGATCTACATTGGGACTACAGTTCTTGATTTATCAAAGTCCTTGATGTATGATTTTTATTATAAGAATCTGAAACCAAAATATAATGAAAAAGTTGAGCTGATGTATATGGACACAGACAGCTTTATATTGGATATCAAAACTGATGATGTTTTTAAAGACATGATAAATAATTCTGAAGTATATGACACGAGTAATTACCTTGGGTTTAAAGATGGGAGGAAAGAGGCCTTCTCAAAAGCCAATGAAAAAGTTATTGGAAAATTTAAAGATGAACTTGGAGGAAAAATTATGAGTGAATTTATTGGCCTTAGAGCAAAGTCATATGCGTATAGATATTTTGATGGGGATAAACTTGAAACTGGTAAAAAGCTAAAGGGAATAAAGAAGGGGGTTATAAAACAAACTCTCGGATTTGATGATTATAAAAACACGATGGATACAAAGGAGGTTGTGTACAGAAATATTAAAGGAATAAGAAGTTATAAACATAAAATATATTCCGAGAAAGTTCTTAAGAAGGCACTTGGTGCATATGATGATAAACGATATTTAAATAATGATGGGAACACATCGGTTCCTTTTGGATATCATGCCTCTTGCTAAAGGGGGGATGTACAATGGAAGTATAGATAATCTACTAAATCACCTCGATACATGAGTCAATGGGTAATAAACAGAAGGATAATAAACGGGGGATCACAGGTAGGTGGATTTTAGAGCCTCGATACATGAGCAGTGGGATCATAGACAAACAGTGAACCTCGATATAGGAGGATAATAAACGGGGGATCCCTGGCAGAGGGGGTAATAAACAGAAGGACCAAAGGACCGCAAACAATCAGTGAACCCTGTATTGCCTCACCGTTGGCGAGGCTAGAGAATTACTAACTTGATAACTTTTTTTAAAGACGCCGCTCGGCTTCGCCTTCGCTTTGTCTTATAAAAAAGTTATATCACCCCTTCAAACTAGCATGGTGTATGGCGAAAAAACGGTCATGATTTCCAAAAAACCCACTTTAAAAAACACACGATTTGGGGCAAAATAACAACGATTTTAGGACTTTTGGGCCATTTTTCAGCGATTTTGTGCCTTTTCACCCCCTTTTCCAGTCAAAAAGCCCCATTTTAGGTGTCCCAGTGGGTTTGGGTGCGGGTGTCCCAGTATCAACCTTTTTCCCCTACTCATAAATGCAAATTTCGCATGTGGAAAAAGTAAGTGCACCCCTACATTTATCACTACTTCAAATACCTAAAATTAGAATCAGATGCACCAACTCAGGTGCAAATGATTAGAACATCGTTACAGAGGATCGTGGAGGAACCTGTCTTATATAAACCTCAGACATTTAGTTTGGTTTTCTCTTTGTTGTTGAAGTGTGCGGCGTCACCATGCCGAGATCAAAAGAGCTCTCTTCCGCCTTCAGAAAGAAGGTTATAGATGCCTACGAGTCTGGGAAGATCTCATCTGATCATGTGCTTCTTAAAGTGGACATCTCTCTGACCATTCTCAGGGAGCCTCCTCAGCGTCGACGAGTCTGGCATTTCACTCAGGCCAACTGGCACGGTCTTCAAGCAGCCATCAATCATCTGGACTGGTCCCATCTCTACCACCTCTGACATCAACTCATCCTGGGAATTCTTCCAAAGTAAATTGCTCTCTCTCATGCACAGATTTATCCCATCTCGTCTTCAGTTGTCATACCCTTCCTCCCGTCCATGGTACATGGCATCTTGTGGTGAGGCTGTTGCCCAGAAACAACTTGCCTTCGTCTCCTGGAAAGCAAATCCAACGGAAGGAAATCTCATTTCCTTTCACAAAGCCCGAAACAAGTGTGTGTCCACCCTCAGGAGAGCCAGGAAACAATATCTCTCCGTTCTCAAGACCGAACTCTCTTATCTGTCTCCCTCTTCCAAATCCTGGTGGCGTCTGGTCAAATCTGTTTCTGGTGTTTGTTCCCCCTCCATCCCCTCCCTTACCTCAAATGGCTACACAGCTGACTCCGCACGTGAAAAAGCTGAATGCCTCAACTCTGTGTTTGCCTCTAAATCTTGTGTCCCAAACCCATCCCTCTCTGTACCCACCATACCCAGTCGTACCCAGCTGCTCCTGGACTCCGTGTCCTTTCCTCCTGACAAGGTGGAAAAGTTTCTGTCAACCCTCGACTCTGATTCTGCAACTGGACCTGACGGCATCAGCCCACGGGTCCTAAAATCCTGTTCTTCCGCTCTTTCACTCCCTCTCTCTGTTCTCTTCACCCTCTCTTTTGCTCAAGGTCAACTGCCATCTGCTTGGAAATCAGCCACATCACCGCTTTGCACAAAAAAGGTGCAGAAACAGATCCTAGCAACTACAGACCAATCAGCCTTCTCCCAATTATCAGCAAAGTCATGGAATCCATCATTGCTTCGGATATGAAATCTTTCCTCTTCTCCAATGGCTTGATCTCTGATCATCAATTTGGTTTCAGACCAGGTCACTCTACTCTGGACATGCTGCTTCTGCTGTCTCAACAATGGATGGAGGTCCTCAATGCCAAACAGGAAATTAGAGCTGTCTCCCTCGACATATCACGTGCCTTCGATACGGTCTGGCACCCCGCCCTGCTCACCAAACTCTGCTCCTTTGGTATCCATGGAAATCTCCACGCATGGCTGGTGGACTTCCTCTCTCGTCGTAGTCAACGTGTGGCCCTGAATGGGTTTCTCTCATCTCCTCTTCCTGTTCAGGCTGGAGTTCCCCAAGGCAGTGTTCTGGGCCCTGTGCTTTTTCTGGTCTTCATCAATGATCTGTCTGACTCTCTTGAAAATCCTCTCTATCTCTTTGCTGATGACTCCACTCTCTGCCGCTCCATTCCTCATCCTTCAGATTGGCAGTCTGCAGCCTCATCACTCTCTGCAGACCTGGACAAAATCACAGACTGGGCAAACAAGTGGAACATGTCTTTCAATCCTGACAAATCTCACACTCTTACGATGTCTCTCCAAAAAGACCGACTGGACAACCCTCCCATCTACTTTCTGAATAATCCTCTCCAAGAAGTTCTGTCACTCAAGCTTTTGGGTCTCACTATCTGCCATGATCTTTCCTGGGAAAACCACATTTCCAATCTGACCTCCAAAGCCAGTCGCCGACTGGGCATCCTCCGTCGTGCGAAGTCCTTGCTTGGCACACCTGAGCTCCTCACCACATACAAGGCTTTCATCTGCAGCTCAATGGAATACTGCTCTCCCCTCTGGGCTGGTGCTCCTGCCTCACACCGAGCTCGTCTTCATGCTGCTGAAACCAAAGCGTTCAGAATCATTGGAATCTCCCGCGATGACGCTATCTCCGAGGGCCTTTCACTTACTCACCACAGGCAGGTTGGTGGTCTTTCCGTCTTCTACCGACTCCTCTCCGGCCTTGCTCCCCCAGCTCTCTCTGGGCTCTGTCCCCCATATATTCCTGCAGGTCACACAAGATCTGCCTGCAACCCTCTTATGGTTAAAGTACCAAAATCAAGACTCTCTGCTCACCTTCACTCCTTCATTCCTCTTTTCTCCCGCCTCTGGAACAAACTCCCTCACTCTCTTCAATCCCACTCCTCCCTCCAGGTCTTTAAAACGGCTGTGCACCACCATCTCTTATCTTCCCCAATCCAAAACCTTGATCTTTTCTACCCCCGCTAATTTCACCCCAAAGCCACTTTTTTGAGGTGACTTTTGTCTTCTTTCCTGGAAGTCCTTGGTGTCCTTGCGTTTTATACCTATCCTGCCTCCCCCCAGGCCCTCTGCCTCCCACACATCTCCCGATGTCCCTGCCCTCAAATGTTGTGTTTGTGTGCTTCCTCCCCTTCTCTCCCCATCTTGTCGACCACTGCCCTATTTATACTTTGTTCGCTTGTTTGTTTGATTTGTTTGTTTGATAAATGTTAGCTCTTTCACGAGCCTCGACTCTGTATACAAAAAAAAGAAAAAAAAAGACAAAAAAAGGGGATTTAAAAAGATCTCCAAACAATTTGAAATCAATCATTCGACTGTCCGGAAGATCATCTACAAGTGGAGAAGATTCCAAACAACTGCCAACTTGTTCAGGCCAGGCCACCCCAGCAAGTTCAGCCCGAGAGCAGACCGCAAGATGCTGAAAGAAGTCTCTGAGAACACCAGGATGTCATCACGGGACCTACAGGTAGCTCTTGCCACTGTTGATGTCAAAGTGCACGAGTCTACCATTAGAAAGAGGCTGCACAAATTTGATCTACATGGGAGGTGTGCCAGGAGGAAACCTTTGTTGTCCAGAAAGAACATCAGGGCAAGACTAAAGTTTGCCAATAAACACCTAGGCAAAGACCAGCACTTCTGGAACAATGTGCTCTGGACAGATGAGTCAAAGGTAGAGCTATTTGGCCACAGTACCAGAAGACATGTTTGGCGAAAACCAAAGACAGCATTTGACCACAAGAACCTTATACCAACTGTAAAGCATGGTGGTGGAAATATTATGGTTTGGGGCAGCGTTGCTGCATCAGGGCCTGGGCAGCTCACCATCATAGAATCCACGATGAATTCTTCATTGTACCAGAGTGTGATTGAGGATAATGTGAGGCCATCTGTCAGAAAGTTGAAGCTCAACCAAAGGTGGACCTTGCAACATGACAATGACCCTAAACATACCAGTAAATCCACCAAGGAATGGCTGAAAAGAAAGAAATGGAGGGTTCTGGAATGGCCAAGTCAAAGCCCGGATCTAAATCCCATCGAGATGATGTGGGGGGATTTGAAACGATCTGTGCATGCAAGAAACCCCTCAAACATCGCACAGCTGAAAGAATTCTGCATGGAGAAGTGGGTAAAAATTTCTCCCAGTCGATGTCAGAGACTGGTAGACAGTTATAAGAAACGCCTACTTGAGGTTGTTTCTGCCAAAGGGGGCAATACCACCTATTAGAGCCAAGGGTGTACTTACTTTTTCCACATGCGAAATTTGCATTTATGTTTATTTAAATTATACAATGGACGACAAAATGTAAATGTTTCATGATATATGTTATATTATATCACCTTTATCTGTCAATATTGTTGAAATGAAGATCAAATAGCTGTATGTTGAAAAAGTCAAAAGTTTACATGGGGTGAACTTACTTTTTCACGTGACTGTACCTTGTAATCCCTTTTCCCCCGTCAAATGGCAAATATTTATCTGACCCCAACTCACTGATTGGGGATTCAATGTATATATACTCGTATATATATATATATATTGAGAGAGAGAGAGAGAGAGAGAGAGAGAGAGAGAGAGAGAGAGAGAGAGAGAGAGAAAGAAAGAAAGAGAGAGAGAGAGAGAGAGAGAGAGAGAGAGAGAGAGAGAGAGAGAGAGAGTGTGACACACAGAGAGAGAGAGAGACACACAGAGAGAGACAGACCTTTAGAGGCCATTGTTCCCCACGGAGCAGGGGTTGGCCTTTTTTTGAAGCAATGTTTTATGGCCGATGCCCTTCCTGCCGCCAACCCTGTTAGTCGCCTCTTGTGACACACAGGGAATTACCAGTGAGCTGGTACTCAATGTGCCGACCTCAGAAGGATGACAGGCTGAGTCAAACCACAGGCGTTAAATGAGCGATCGACCTGGATTTGAACCCAGGATCCTAGGATCCCAAGCTGGCACCCTAACCGCTAAGCCAACATCAGGGTTAGCCAACAAGCCAACACCAACACAAATGTGGATGATCCCATTTTGAGTGAGGCGATCTGTGGCCTCGATATTCTGGTATTGAATAAATCCTTACACTGCGTTTTTACCAATATCGCACCCGGGCGAGGGTTTCAATGTAATTGCACGTGGTTAGCGGATTGCACGCAGGCTTGTGAAATCTGCTGAGCGAGCCGAGACACGAAATTATTTCCCCAATAGGTGTACTTGCACACCATTTCAGAACTCCAAAGTAACAACTCAGTCCCAAATAAATGAGGTAAAATAAAAACCTACTATACATAGTATATGCAGATAGAAAAACAATTAAATGACAACAAAAGTATCATTTCTGTTCCACCTGCACTCAGCTGCACACTTAGCTTTTGACTGTGTAAGGTGTGTATTTTCGGGAAAATATGTAAAATGTATTTATATGTATTTTATTTATGTATATATGTAAAACGTATTTGATGTATTTTATTTATGTATATATGTAAAATGTATTTGATGTATTTTATTTATGTGTGTATGTAAAATGCATTTGATTTTTTTTATTTATGTATCTATGTAAAATGTATTTGATGCATTTTATTTATGTATCTATGTAAAATGTATTTGATGCATTTTATTTATGTATCTATGTAAAATGTATTTGATGCATTTTATTTATGTACATATGTAAAATGTATTTGATGTATTTTATTTATGTATATATGTAAAATGTATTTGATGTATTTTATTTATGTATATATGTAAAATGTATTTGATGTATTTTATTTATGTATATATGTAAAATGTATTTGATGTATTTTATTTATGTATATATGTAAAATGTATTTGATGTGTTTTATTTATGTATATATGTAAAATGTATTTGATGTATTTTATTTATGTATAGATGTAAAATGTATTTGATGTATTTTATTTATGTATATATGTAAAATGTATTTGATGTATTTTATTTATGTATATATGTAAAATGTATTTGATGTATTTTATTTATGTATATATGTAAAATGTATTTGATGTATTTTATATATGTATATATGTAAAATGTATTTGATGTATTTTATTTATGTATATATGTAAAATGTATTTGATGTATTTTATTTATGCACATATGTAAAATGTATTTGATGTATTTTATTTACGTATATATGTTTAATGTATTTGATGTATTTTATATATGTATATATGTAAAATGTATTTGATGTATTTTATTTATGTATATATGTAAAATGTATTTGATGTATTTTATTTATGTATATATGTAAAATGTATTTGATGTATTTTATTTATGTATATATGTAAAATGTATTTGATGTGTTTTATTTATGTATATATGTAAAATGTATTTGATGTATTTTATTTATGTATATATGTAAAATGTATTTGATGTATTTTATTTATGTATATATGTAAAATGTATTTGATGTATTTTATTTATGTATATATGTAAAATGTATTTGATGTATTTTATTTATGTATATATGTAAAATGTATTTGATGTATTTTATTTATGTATCTATGTAAAATGTATTTGATGTATCTTATTTATGTATATATGCAAAATGTATTTTATGTATTTTATTTTTTATATATATGTAAAATGTATTTTATGTCTCTATAATTCGGGAAAACCCGTTCCTCCCCTCTGAGATTTACTACCTGAGGTCTGTTTGTCTCTGTCACGCGAAACGATCCAAGTCGTTTTAGTTTATCCATTTTAGTTTATCCAAGTCGTTTAGGACTTAGTCCAAACTAAGTCAAAATTAGTTTATTTATTCTGATTTCATGAAATTTAACATCTTGCATTATTTGTGATAATTGCATTACCTTTTCTCATTTATGCAATTGCTTTTTTTGAAAGCCTTTTGAATGAGGTGTCCACACAGAAAATCCAGGATAACTGAAATCATTTGCATTGCTTCCAATCAAAGACTCATATAAATCGTTTAATCCACGCGTTCTTCCAACAAGCACAAGGGTCATTCGGAGTTCTCAGAAAAGAGATGCACTCAGCAGTCAAAGTTACCCTGACATTTCCTTTCATTTTTCATAATGTGTAGATTTAATAAATTAGTAACAGAATATGTATTGTTGAATAACCTGGAGGATATCACAGCAGAAATAAACAAGTCAAGTGAATCCACTTGGATTCCGCCCAGGTTGGCACATGGAAATTATGATGTAGCATAATTATCATCTCGGGTCAAGATTTGAAATTATGCCATGGTTTTTGTAAAATTGCTACTAGTATTCACATTATGTACTTTCACCAAAACATACATCATCATAGAAACATACATAGAATTTGGGTCCTCTGGGTCATTTGGGTCCTCTGGGTCATTTGGGTCCTCTGGGTCATTTGGGTCCTCTGGGTCATTTGGGTCCTCTGGGTCATTTGGGTCCTCTGGGTCATTTGGGTCCTCTGGGTCATTTGGGTCCTCTGGGTCATTTGGGTCCTCTGGGTCCTCTGGGTCCTCTGGGTCCTCTGGGTCATTTGGGTCCTCTGGGTCCTCTGGGTCCTCTGGGTCATTTGGGTCCTCTGGGTCATTTGGGTCCTCTGGGTCATTTGGGTCCTCTGGGTCATTTGGGTCCTCTGGGTCATTTGGGTCCTCTGGGTCATTTGGGTCTTCTGGGTCATTTGGGTCCTCTGGGTCATTTGGGTCCTCTGGGTCATTTGGGTCCTCTGGGTCCTCTGGGTCATTTGGGTCCTCTGGGTCATTTGGGTCCTCTGGGTCATTTGGGTCCTCTGGGTCATTTGGGTCCTCTGGGTCATTTGGGTCCTCTGGGTCCTCTGGGTCATTTGGGTCCTCTGGGTCATTTGGGTCCTCTGGGTCATTTGGGTCCTCTGGGTCATTTGGGTCCTCTGGGTCATTTGGGTCCTCTGGGTCATTTGGGTCCTCTGGGTCATTTGGGTCCTCTGGGTCATTTGGGTCCTCTGGGTCATTTGGGTCCTCTGGGTCATTTGGGTCCTCTGGGTCATTTGGGTCCTCTGGGTCCTCTGGGTCCTCTGGGTCATTTGGGTCCTCTGGGTCATTTGGGTCCTCTGGGTCCTCTGGGTCCTCTGGGTCCTCTGGGTCCTCTGGGTCATTTGGGTCCTCTGGGTCCTCTGGGTCATTTGGGTCCTCTGGGTCATTTGGGTCCTCTGGGTCATTTGGGTCCTCTGGGTCATTTGGGTCCTCTGGGTCATTTGGGTCCTCTGGGTCATTTGGGTCCTCTGGGTCCTCTGGGTCATTTGGGTCCTCTGGGTCATTTGGGTCCTCTGGGTCATTTGGGTCCTCTGGGTCATTTGGGTCCTCTGGGTCATTTGGGTCCTCTGGGTCATTTGGGTCCTCTGGGTCATTTGGGTCCTCTGGGTCATTTGGGTCCTCTGGGTCATTTGGGTCCTCTGGGTCATTTGGGTCCTCTGGGTCATTTGGGTCCTCTGGGTCATTTGGGTCCTGTGGGTCATTTGGGTCCTCTGGGTCATTTGGGTCCTCTGGGTCATTTGGGTCCTCTGGGTCATTTTGGTCCTCTGGGTCATTTGGGTCCTCTGGGTCATTTGGGTCCTCTGGGTCATTTGGGTCCTCTGGGTCATTTGGGTCCTCTGGGTCATTTGGGTCCTATATTCCTATCCTATAACATATATATCTCCTATAACCTATCCTATAAATATAGATTTGATGACGTCATGTTTACACATCTGAGCGACAGAAATGAGCGACAGAAATGAGCGACAGAAATGGGTGACAGAAACTAGCTTCACTTTTGAGCGCCCGAAATTCCCAGGCAAACGCTATAACGCACCAGGTTTACAACCTGTGCGTTAATAAAGATATGAGTGTGTTTTTTGTGTTGTTTTATGGGTGAAACCGACATACGACAAGAGACAGAAGGATAAATTTATAAGGAACATTTATTAATCCATACTATGCACCTTATACACAATCTTATTATAATAGAGCAAACGTATATGGTTATGTCATTATGTCGCTATGTCTGTCGCTATGTTTATATGTGACAAAAACGTCTTCTTCTTCTTCTTCAAAAAAGATTACCACCCTCTTAATTAACCCTCTTAATTGCATTAAGACTGCTGAGACCCCTCAGACCTTTGACGACCCTTTAATTCCCCCAAGACGCTTCAGACCACCAAGACCCAAAACACCCCGGAGACCCAAAACACCCCGAGGACCCAAAACACCCCGAGGACCCAAAACACCCCGAGGATCCAAAACACCCCGACGACCCAAAACACCCCGAGTACCCAAAACACCCCGAAGACCCAAAAAACCCCGAGGACCCAAAACACCCCGAAGACCCAAAACACCCCGAAGACCCAAAACACCCCGAAGACCCAAAACACCCCGAATACCCAAAACACCCTGAAGACCCAAAACACCCAGAAGACCCAAAAAGACCCAAAGACCCTTAAAGACCAATAAGAACCTAAAGACCCTTAAGACACAAAAGCCCCTGAAGACTCCAAAGACACCGAAGACCCTTTAAGACCCAAAAGCCTCTGAAGACACCAATACCCAAAATACATCAAAGACGCAAAATACCATTGAAGGCCCAGAGGATCCAAAAGACCCTGAAGACCCAAATGGCCCTGAAGACCCAAAACACCATGAAGACCCAAAAGACACCGAAATGGTCAAAGATGCCTACCCCTCTGAAACGACATGTCGTGAGGTGTGCAGAGCGTGCCGAGACACGCTAATAATACCAATTTAAATGTAACACTTGATGCCTTTCCTAAGAATCACGAAATTAAATAAGTAAAATTAACGTAACACACAACAATTCAGCTATAAGTTAACTCACAACTCTTGAGATGGCAAGTTATCTCAAGCAAACAATTTGTAAAATAAACTCCAGTGGGTTATAAATGGATGAAGGGTCGGCGGTGAGCACGTTTGAAAGGATCTACTCCAGAGAGATGCGCACAGGATGAAGCAGACAGGCCATTCACATCTTAAAAGTCCTCAGTAGGTGAAAGCCTTGTCTCACCGAAGCATGGAGAAGAACCCGATTCCACAGGTCAGGTTGTGTGAGAGATGTTGGAGACGGGAACTCTAAGCTGTTAAGGACAATGTGCTGCGTGAATAAGTGGAGAGATTGGAGGAACAGGCAAGCTGCCTTCTCGACAATGGTATGCAAATCACCCAAAATGGCACCAGCGAGGGTATGCAAGCTTTGAAGACGTCTCCAAGACAACAGCAGTGCAATGTCCAACAAGTCGATTCAATGAGTAGCGGGAGTTCAGCAAATGATACCTCACTGTGTATGATATAAAAAGTGAATCTGAATCTTCACTGACCAACTTACAGTGGGGTAAAGTTGGTCTGTAGTGATCCAGGAATAGTGTAGTTGCTGAACCCTCCCAGGTTCACATACAGAAGACCCCCGATTACTACTTTATTGGCTGAATCAGTTTTAAAATGAATGGCGCAACAGCTCAGGAGAATGTGTTGTTTCCTTCCTCCACTTTGTCGCCTCCGTAACTTCTCCTTCTTTCATCCCTTTACGCAAACTGTTGGTGTCTTTTACATCTGATGTTATCACGACTGACACCACTGGCTAGTCCGTACCACTGGTCCTTAACGTGTGTGTGTGTGTTTATACCTAAAAAGTAACGCCAATTTTCGGCTTGATTGCCTTGGAGTAAAAACCGTTCTTCGGACTGACAGGACAATATATACAATGCCCTCCATAAGTATTGGAGCAGTGAAGTCAAATTTGTTGTTATTGCAATGTACTCAATAAATTTGCATTTGAGATCAAACGATGAATATAAGGCAGGAAGGATTACAGAAGGTTACCTTTTATTTCTTGGTGTTTCTATGCATACAGTATGTTTTACTATTGTTGAACAATAGCACTTATGATGTTCTTCCCCACATTTTAGGTAAGCACAAGTATTGGAGCAAATGATAGACAGGTGTTGTTGCATTGATCATTCACAAAAGAGCAGCAAATGTCTAGACTTGGTTTTAGCCTTTGCTTTTGCCTTCGGAGTCTACCTTTGGAGTCAGTAGCCAAAAAACAATTTAAGACCAGGGAATTGTCTGTGAAAGGAAATCAAGCAATTTGGAAGCTGAAAGAACAGACAAACTCAATTAGAACCATAGCACAAAAATTGGGTATAGCAAATACAACAATTTAGAATAGCTTGAAAAAACAAAGAAACCACTAGTGTACCTGGGAATAGACAATGACCAGGTCAGCCAAAGAAAACAACAGCAATTGATAACAAACATAATCAGAGCTGTGAAGGAAAACCCTAAAACAACCGTCAGATATCATCAACAACTCCCAGAATACAGGAGTGAAAGTGTCACAATCTACTGTTCGCAGAAGACTTTGATAGCAGAATTACAAAGGCTACACCGCAAGACGCAAACCTCTCATCAGCACTAAACATTGAAAGGCCAGATTAGAATTTGTCAAGAAGTATAGAGGTGAGCTAGTGAGTTCTTGAACAAAGTTTTATAGATTTGACCAAGATAAACCTTTACCAAAGCGATGGAAAGGTGAAAGTTTGGAGAAAGGAAGGAACTGCATTTGATCCAAAGCACACTACCTCATCTGTGAAGCATGATGGAGGTATAGTAGTGTCATGGCTTGGGCCTGCATGGCTGCCTCTGGAACTGGCTCACTCATCTTTATTGATGTAACTAATGATGGCAGCAGCAGAATGAATTTGGAAGTGTACAGAGACATTTTGTCTGCCTACCTGCAAGAAAATGCCTCCAAACTCATTGGGTTTCGCTTTGCCATACAGAAAAACAATGACATAAGTATAGAAGGTATACATCCCCTTTCAAATATTTCACCTTTTGTTGCCTTATAGGCTAGAATTGTATTACATTAAATCAGACTATTCCCACCTTTATTTACACATCCTAACACACAACTTCCAAGTGAAAAACAAATTCCACAAATGTCAGAAAATTAATTTAAAATGCAAAACTAGATTATCTTGGTTGGATAAGTGTCCACCCCCATTCAAACAAATTGTGGGTGCTTTTTCCACCATTCTAACAATCCTTCACTGCAATCTCCGATCAGGTTTTCTCCTGCGGCCACGTCCAGGGAGGTTGGCTACAGTGCCATTGGCATTAAACTGCCTGATAACATTGTGTGCGGTGGACACAGGAACATCAATGTCTCTGGAGATGGATTTGTAGCCTTGAGCTTGTCCAGGCTTGGCTACAATCTTGTGTCTGACTTACTCAGACAATTATTTGGTTTTCTTTCTTTTCTCCATGCTCATTGCAGTACACAAAGTGACACAAAACAGCAGAATAACTCCTTTTCTCTATTCAAACTGGTTGAATGAGTGATTTTTATATTGCAGGCACCTGCAACTCAGCATCGGTGAGTTAAATTCCAAAGTAAAGGAGAATCACCTGCTTGAAATCTAATTATTTCTAACAACTTCTAAAAGGTGCCAATAATATTCTCCGGGCCATTTTAGGATTTCTGTGTGGAATAAGCTAAGATTTAGTAATTTTTTCAGCTTTTTTTGTTTTGTTCCACTGCAAACCAAAGAAATACATTTGTGGATACCAAACGATTTTTAAATTTAACAATTTTTTGGAAGCAATGGTGCATTGTTTGAAAAAAGTTCACGGGTGCCAATGTTTTTGGCCATGATTGTTTTCTTGTTGAGGTTTTGGGAAACCACTTCGAAGTAATGGCAACCACCATGCAGGTCCCTTTGAACAGTTATTTCTTAGCAGAACATTATCTTTGTACATTCCCTTTATATGGGTTTACCGTGGGAGTTGTTGTATGCAGATGATCTGGTGTTGATTGCAGAAAGTATGGATGGACTGAAGGAGAAGATGAACAAGTGGAAGGAATGTATGGAGGCAAAAGGTGTGAAGGTGAATATCGGAAAAAACGAAGGTGATGGCAAGTGGTAAAGCATGTGGTGAGGTGGAAAGAACTGGGAAGTGGCCATGTGCTGTGTGCAGGAAGGGTGTCGGAGTGAACTCCATTCAATGTACAATGTGCGCTGAGTGGGTTCATCAAAAATGTAGTGGTTTGAGAGGATCATTGACCAGTGTGGCAGCTACATTCAAGTGTAAGGTGTGCACAGAGGGAGCTGCAGATGGAGTAAATGTTGAGTTGTATCTTGGAGACAGCGTGAAGCTGGAAGGTGTGAAAACATTTTGTTACCTAGGAGACATGCTGAATGGAGAAGGTGGATCAGACTCGGCAACGGTTGCTAGAGTGAGATGTGCATGGAAGAAGTTTCGGGAACTGAGTGGCGTGCTGACGAGGAGGGGAGTGTCGTTGAAGCTGAAGGGAAAGGTGTATGCTGCTTGTGTGAGAAGTGTTATGATTTATGGGAGCGAGACATGGGTAATGAACGTAGAGCAGCAACGAAGGCTGGAAAGGGTGGAAATGTGAATGGTTCGGTGGATGTGTGGAGTATCGTTGAGAGAGAGAGGAAGACAAATGATGAATTGCGAAAGATGATGGGAATAGAGCCTGTGATTGATGCTGTGAAGAGAAACAGTTTGAGATGGTTTGGTCATGTGTTGAGGAAAGATGAAAGTGACTGGTTGAGAAGAGTGATGGAAATGAATGTAGAAGGAAGTAGAGGATGGGGAAGACCGAGAAAGACTTGGCTAAAGATGGTGGAAGAAGAAATGCGGGCAAGGGGTTTAACAAGGGGAGATGCAGAAAATAGGGCAAAATGGAGAAGATTGTCATGGGGACCACAAGGCTAACCTCCGCTCTTGCAGGGAAAATGGCATTAAAATGCCTGTTGTTGTTGTTTGTTGTCTTCCCCTTATATGGGTTAATATGTCATGCGTTGGAGATGGGAAGCGAGGCCCTCCACTTATAAGGGGATAATTTGCCAGGCATTGCACACAGGCTCAAAGGCACACCATCTAAGCGTCATAGTAAGAGTGCTTAGCCAAAAAAGCATAACGGTAAAAGTCCTTTCGAAGGGTGTTGTGGGGGTGGGGTGGAGCCAATGAGAGCCCAAGAAACCCTCCTGAACAACCCCCAACCTCGGGAGGGGCCTTACAGAAAGGCCTTGGATTTGTTCTCTCTGCACGTGCCTGCATGACGCTCTCTGCTGCTGGACTGGAAACTCTCTTTCTGTACGAGTCCACTATGTACTCTTTACTCTGCACGAGACCACGATGTGCTCACTCTCCATGTGTCCCTGGCTTATGCTGCACGAGATCACGACATTCTCACTCTCCACCTGTCCCTGGCTCTTCCCTGCACGGCTCCTGGCACACTCGCTCTACTGAGTCCCTGACGCTGTTTGCCGGCTCAAGTTCGTGCTGGGGATCACCTTTACCTGTTCATGGTGCTCGGTGGCGACGTCAAGACAAAAGTCGTCGCGAGGAAAAACATCGGGTAACATTTGTAACCATTTGGTAACAGGATTCTGACGTTCGTTTTCCCCTCCCGCTCTCCCGTGAATGTGTGTTGGGCACCCTTGTTTGTCGTGTTTTATTTGTAGTGATTGACATGAGGCATAGATTAAGCTAAGTTTCTGCTTCTTGTCCCTTTTTCTTTAATATTGCTAAGTTCCACTGTACATACTTGCAAATGAATCGCATCATTAAACGTTTCCTTTCCAACTGTGTGAATGGCCTTTCTTTCATTGGTCTGCCATTTGCCCAGTTCGCACCCAGAGTAGTGATTGGCCATAACAAAATTAGCATCAGCCCGGTGGTTACCAAACTGTTGCTCGGCCATCTAAATTTCCATCCAGGAACAAAAGTGGAACACCGCCGGAGGGTGTGTTCCCCGATTGGAACCGTCACTGGTACAGGTAAATGGTGTCAGATGATTGGACCCTGCTATCGCACGACGGACCAATTGGCGTTCGTAGTTGCTGGTTCGCAACCTGCCGAAGTACGAAGTTATTCGTGCGCGGCAGCCTCAGGTCCGGTAAGTTCGGGAGGGAACGGAGGCTGCCCCCTCGTAGTAGACCCGAACCCCGGGCCGTAACAATATATATATATATATATATATATATTTACACACACACACACACACACACACACACACACACACACACACACACACACACGCACACGCACACACGCACACGCACACGCACACATACATACCTCGTTATAGTTTTTGGGTGTCTTGGTGTAATTTGAGTATCTCGTTTGTAGAACTTGTTGAACACCTGCTCACCTACTCTTGACAGTTATTTGAGCGGGAATGTAAAATCTGATCTTTAGCCTCAAGCAATGTTTGTTTATTGCAGGTGTTATTTGCCAGACATTAAAAAAACAAGTTTAAATTTAATACACTTTTTGCATTGATATGATGGCAGAGTGGATCATCTGCTTGCAATTGTTTTTTGACAAACAAGGGCTGATAAGTGACATATTGACACCATTTGCATTCGGGCCCACCTTTTTATTATGCACACATTGAAATTTGGGTTGGGAGGTGTGGGGGGTGTTAAATGGGAAAAGGTGGTGGTTTGTGAGAACAAAAAAGATGTAAGGAGTGTGTGGAAGGAATGTGGGGAAGAAGGAAAGGAAGTTTGGAAGATATCAGAGCCAGAATAGGGAGGGGGAGGGTGGGGGGGGGGGGGGGAAGTTAAAAGTTCTGCTGTATTTGCGTATGTAATAAATAGATGGCCTTTTATGGAGGTTCTACTTCAGGAAACAATTCCTTAAATCAACACTCCATCTGCAGCATACAATATATACATAACCACAAAGTTGAATTTTGATATCTCTACCTCTACCTCTATCTCTGTTTTCTCACCAGAAAGCTTACGAAGGTGTTGAAAGACAAAATGGAGCAGTCACAGGAATCCCATGACAATTTGCTTCAGATCATGAAGTCTTTGGAATACATCGTTCGCTTCATTGTTGTGTCACGGACCCTCTATGCACAGTAAGTTCGGCGGATTTCCACTTGCGCTTTCCATGACCGATTTGGAAGAAACTTTGTAGACTTTTAGATCGTGCTGGTACACCTGAATGACACTGTAGGACTATTCGCCTTCCGAACTGCTTTGATTGGCAAAGTGCATGTCGAGGAATAGTTATGATTGTTCCATCACTTTTTTTACTTTCTCGGGCATTTTTTATCCTATACGCTGTATGTATGCTTGGGATAATTGTGTTGCGCGAAGATGAATACCTCATCACCTCACTAGTGTCACTGCAATTTCACTGACCTGACTGTAGTCAAATATTGTACCACCTAAAACCTTTCCGGGCACACCGTCAGTACAACCACCACTTGTTAGCTCATTCTGTCCAACAGTTTAGGAGTGCATACTAGTCAAACCACAACGAAATAAACCTACATTCCGAAGTATGTACAAGTATGTATATAGTAAACTTTCTATAGGCACTGTAGGTAATAACATTATTTGATGACGTCACGATAGGACTGTGCATCCTGCTGACTTAACCAGCGCTTCACAGCGGCTTTGACATCGTCGGAAGAAAAATGTTCTCCATGAAGGTGTTCCATTTGGGGAAGAGATGAAAATCTGATGGGGACAAGTCGGGGTTAATGATTCTTTGTGGCGGCATTCAATTGACCGTCTCTTACTCTCAGTATCGTGGTGCACCAAACTCTCATCTCCAGTCAGTCATCCTAACTCTCATCTCCAGTCATCTCATCTCCAGTCATCTCATCTCCAGTCATCTCATCTCCAGTCTGTAATCCCAACTCTCATCTCCAGTCATCTCATCTCCAGTCTGTAATCCCAACTCTCATCTCCAGTCATCTCATCTCCAGTCAGTCATCGCAGCTCTCCTCTCCAGTCATCTCATCTCCAGTCAGTCATCCTAACTCTCATCTCTCGTCATCTCATCTCCAGTCAGTCATCCTAACTCTAATCTCCAGTCATCTCATTTCCCGTCAGTCACCCCAGCTCTCATCTCTAGTCATCTCATCTCCAGTCAGTCATTCTAACTCTCATCTCCAGTCATCCCAGCTCTCATCTCCAGTCATCTTATCTCCAGTCATATAATCTCCAGTCATCCTATCTCCAGTCACCTCATCTCCAGTCATCTCATCTCCAGTCATCTCATCTCCAGTCATCTCATCTCCAGTCAGTCATCCCAACTGTCATGTCCAGTCATCTCCAGTCAGCTATCTCAGCTCTCATCTCCAGTCATCCCAACTCTCATCTCCAGTCATCTCATCTCCAGTCAGTCATCCTAACTCTCATCTCTAGTCATCTCATCTCCAGTCAGTCATTCTAACTCTCATCTCCAGTCATCTCGTCTCCAGTCAGTCATCCCAACTGTCATGTCCAGTCATCTCCAGTCAGCTATCTCAGCTCTCATCTCCAGTCATCCCAACTCTCATCTCCAGTCATCTCATCTCCAGTCAGTCATCCTAACTCTCATCTCTAGTCATCTCATCTCCAGTCAGTCATTCTAACTCTCATCTCCAGTCATCTCGTCTCCAGTCAGTCATCCCAGCTATCATCTCCAGTCATCTAATCTCCAGTCATCTCATCTCCAGTCATCTCATCTCTAGTCATCTCATCTCCAGTCATCTCATCTCCCATCAGTCATCCCAGTTCTCATCTCCATGCATCTCATCTCCAGTCAGTCATCCTAACTCATGTCCAGTCATCTCATCTCCAGTCAGACATCCTAACTCTCATCTCTAGTCATCTCATCTCCAGTCAGTCATCCTAACTCATGTCCAGTCATCTCATCTCCAGTCAGTCATCCTAACTCATGTCCAGTCATCTCATCTCCAGTCAGACATCCTAACTCTCATCTCTAGTCATCTCATCTCCAGTCAGTCATCCCAACTCTTATCTCCAGTGCTTTATGCTTCACAGCATTGACAACATCGAGCTGCCCTCTGCCATTTTGACTAACATAGCACTGAGACATCTCATGTCAGAATCCCAAAACATCGCACCCAAATAATGTACAGATTGCACTTTATTTCATTTGAATATTTTTACCTGTTTTAGAGAAAAAGAATAGGAGGCGTTACTTTTCCACCACTGTACAACATCCACAACATTATTTGAAAGCTTCTCAGGCCAGGGTAGCCTCATGGTTAGTACACTGCTGCCAAACTCAAGTGACAAAACAAATGACTGCTTAAATTACTTTTTTCCATCGATTCCTTTGCTTTTGAGTGGAGTTTGATTTCAAATCCTGATTTCAAATGCCAGCTTTGTCTTCTGTCAGCACTAAAGGGTAAGCACATGAACAGGTGATATTTGCACATGGTGAATGTTTTCATTTCCATGTTGGTTTTTGTTGTTGTTGGTGGTGGTGGTGTTGTTGCTTTGCTTTGCTTTGACAGTATGCTACTGAGGTGGAGCACTTACCTTTTGAGCCATCTAATCTGGGTTTGATTCCTGACCTAACTATAAACTGTTGGATAGGTACTTCACAGGCAGGGCATTGCATCCCGATGTGTGTCGCCCCGCAGACATGTATGTTGAGCCAAAGGACCAATCTGCTCGCATTACTCGATGGACCTTAAAAAAATCTCACGGTGTCTTTCATGAGTAGTTGAGCTATCGCCGGCACCCCAAACAAACTAAATCACTGCCTTAATAACCCTCAGTCGAATATTTGGCCTTGGCGAGCCAGTTCGTGAAAGACTTGGATGGAATACGTTCTGAAGCCCACCCAGCAAGAAGGCAGGAATATTTGTAGGTATAGTACGAGTAGCTCTAGTTTTGTTCTGCAGAAGGCCCATTCTCCCCATGAGGCAATGTGACTGCAAAAAGCCTTTGTCAGTTGTTCTGGAAATTTGTGATAGACAGTAGCATTTTGTACTAGTGTCAGAAAATCGGAGGAATCATTTGACTGACGTGTACATTTGAAAGGGAATAAGTCGGTACTTGAGTAATTGTAACACATTTGGTAGTCACTGAGCCCAAGTACTTGGTTTTTCAAGGAGAAGATTGGTGGAGGAACTGGCACAGTTTGTTGGTAAATAGCATCTTCTCTTTGACTCATTGGTTCTCACTAGTGAGATACCCGTGCTGCGCACGGGTGGGAGGCCAGAAGCAAACAGGCAATGCAATACGGAGAATGGTAAAGCATGAAACCAATAAATTCCACATTCCTGTAGCACCCTCAGTCGCACGTCAGACATGGACAGCAAGTTCGTGAAGGACTTCCATGAAAACCGTACACGTTCGCAAACAAACGGGTCCGTTCACATATAGAAACATCGATCGTGGGACCGTGGCGAATCTGCATATGGCGATCCGTGAAGGTCACGTTCAGAAAGTAGAAACCATCATGGCATGACGTCATTTACTTGAACTCGATATCTCTTTTTTCATTCCAAACAACATAACTCCAATCACAAATTAATCACAAAATAAACTTTTAACAACATTGTTAATGTTTTCTTCATTGTAAAAACTACCAAGTCAACAGTTAAAAGGATTTTGAGCCGATAGGTGTTACAGCCTTGGCAATATCGATGGAGACAGCGATCTGTTAGCTTATACACCGCCCAAATAGCTATGTGGATTTCTCTCATGTAGAGATTAAACCCACGTCGTTTGAACTTTGCCCGAGGTCATTATTTACTTTTAATGATGTTTATATACGAATCAAAAAGAGGATAATTGGTTTTGGGTTGTCCTTTCCGCATATCTCGTGGGATGGTAAGTTGGAGAGACGGCCGTGATGGCGGGGAGGAGGTTGGAATTCTCTCAAGCAGGGATTCAACCCATGTCCGTATAAAAGGTCTTTGTCCGAGGTCACCGAGTCCGATCGGTGCAGTTGATCGGTGCAGCTGTGCAGCGATCGGTGCAGCCGTTTGTGCGGTACCCGGGAAAATAACGTTATGTGGGAGTCCAAACCTGAAAATGCTGGAGGCCAAAGCTGAAATTGGAATTACAGCCTATTTTACTCCAGGGGATCCCAGGATTACCCACCCAAAATATCGTTGCGATCGGTTCAGCCGTTTTTGCGGTACCTTCGAACGGACGGACGGACGGATGGACGGATGGACGGACGGACGGACAGACATTTGGTGAATTATAGTAAGATTCTCCGTTTGATCTCCTGCGGAGCATAATCCTTTAGCTAAACCAGCGACACTGTTTGCAATTATGAAATGTAAGACATTCTTAGATGTGTAAAGTCTTTAAGATATTCCAGAGCCTTCGGACTTGTCCAATGACTGTATGGAGTAAGTTGTCTATTGGTGGCTTATTTGGTGAACTCCGGTCCAAGCACTGCACAATGTGCTGTTGGCTTAGGTTCATCCCCCTGTACTGTGTATGTTGTGCAAGTGTTGTCACATCTTTCTCATCTGTATTCCCATGGGAATATTCCATTATTGGCTTTAGAAAACGTGTGCAAAATGGATTCCAAGCCTGCTGTCATTCATCACAGGTAATATTTATCGAAGTAAATTAAAGTACAAATTGTTGAGAAACAGGAGAGGTTTGAAAGTTTGGGATGAGAGGGTATTCCACAATCGTGTTATTTTGGCATGTGAGATGATGAAAGAATTTTCAAGTTTTGCTTTGGAAACGGGACCTGCTTGAGAGGGTGAATTTTGAACTTCTCTTTCGGCCACTGCCAACCTCCCTCCATCCCCACTGGAGTACTGATCTTGGGAATGCTGTGGACATGGAAAGCCAGCTTGTCTGCTTCTGGGCGATGCTTGCTTGGTCGGAAATTCAGGCAGGGCCACAAAACACACACATTGTTATCTGGAGCATAGTGAATGCAAAGTGAGTTTGTCGTCCTCAGAGAAACAAGCAGCAACCTTTGCCTCGTGCAACCAATAGCTAGGCGGCTAAAACTCATTATTAGGGCGAATCGTTCACATTGTGATACAAGCAAAACATTTGGCAAGTATACTCTTATATAGATGCTCTTTAAATCAAGTCGATTGGCCAACCAGAATTTCGACATGGTGGCCATTTTGTTT
The DNA here is from genome assembly GCF_964187855.1 of Myxine glutinosa. NCBI lineage: Eukaryota > Metazoa > Chordata > Myxini > Myxiniformes > Myxinidae > Myxine > Myxine glutinosa. The sequence goes on from NC_136263.1 coordinate 12,690,349, forward strand.
CGAAATGGCCGCCAAAATTGCTACAATGTGCCATACATTTTAATATTGAATTGAGGAGGTATAGTCAGGCAGATAGGTGTATCCATCATAAGAATTGTGGGTTTAGACGTACAAGCATGAAATTTGGCACAGTCATAGATAATAATCTAATGAATAATTCCAGATATGGACCCACCGAGAAAACGTCATATGGTAGCCATGGCGGCCATTTTACAAAATGGCCGTTTTGACCGCGATTATTTTTTACCGGACGACACAAATGCTTCTTTATGTTCTAATGAAATGACTCTAGATACACATATATGCCATAATTGTATTCTCCAAATGACCACAATTTTCATTTGTGTTGCCAGCAATGTCAATTAACCCACCAAGCACTGTAACGGTAACTTATATTACTAGATAGTTCCAGTTTGATCTTGTTTATACGTCACAATTTTCTCCACCACACTGGCACAAAGCGGTACATTTCAAACTAGCTTGTTTGCACTTGCATCGTCCCTTGCAACCCTTTTTGCATTTACAACAAATCAGCTCCCTTGATGAAATGCTGGCTTCAGGAAGCATGGACCACAGGGGTTTCCAGTTGTGGGGATCGATCCATCCCCAATCCCCAGGTGAGGGCAGATCCATAACAACCTTGAGCATGTTTCCCCAGCAGTGGCCACCCGTGTACACAGCCCTCTTGATTTGTTGTACCAGGGCTCCTCTGGTAGGGGGAATAGCTTGCATGGCTCGTCCTTTCTTCGTGAAGAGTGCCTGTCGAGCTTCGTCTATGTTGACGAGATTGCTGGTGCGATCGTAGAGAAGAATGGTGAACCGCTCGAGCACTGCCACAACGTCATCAGAGATGTCTGCTGTCCCCGTGGAGAGATGAACTAACGCTGGCGTCAATTCGTCAAATACTTTCCAGGTATCCCAGGCTGTATTCTTGCCCCGTGTATTAAATGACGAGACTGTGTCACACCCTGTGTATGCATGGAACATCGGGAGGGCCTGTGACTTATCTGGTCCGAGGAATGCTGTAATTTCATGTGCTGGAATATACCTGAAGTGCTGGCCTGTCCCAAAGGCCACCCAAAGCTCCTGGATTTTGAGTTTGGTTGTTGCTGCCACAGCCAATACCACTATATCTGTATCCACCGTACGCAGAAGAATTTTCTGAAATCCATCACGGACTGCATCCGCGAGATGTATCATCATTCGTGTATCAGCCTCCTCATGGTCACATGGGGCAAGATGACTGGTGTCGCGTGCGGGAATGCACGTCACATCTGAACCATCCGTGGTGACTATCTGCTTATCTGATACAAGATGTGTGATGTGTTTTGTCAAGAAGGCAAACAGTTCTGTTTTGTTTGCATCAATTCTCAGGAACTGCTGCCAATTTCCTGGAAGAACAGTGGATCCGTCAACTCTCCTTCGAATGCCTTTCCCACGTTTGTCCCTGGCTTGAGATTTCAGGCTGTTGTCACGGTACTGGTCCCAGACTATATCCACACGACAGGCTCTTTGCAAGTGACCTTGTATGTGTGGCAAGAATACTTTCAGCGCATAATCATCAAAGGTTTTGGCAGCAACTGGTTTCAGAACGTTCACCAACACTGCCCCGTCAAGGATAGTGACGTCAGTATCTGGTTTTGGAGCATCACCTCTGACCTCTGCGCAACTCTCTAGACACACCAATAGATCTGATTTGGTTCCCAGTCGTAACTTCCCAAGCTGAGATAAAGACGGGGGACATGCTTGGTTTTCATGGCGGAAAAATTCTGCAAGATCACCATCTCGTGTTTGAGACGCAATGTAGAGTCTTGAGAATAAAGAGCAGTCACTCTTTAGCGAAGTTACTTGCAAACTTGTCTTGGATTTCTCTCTTGGAGACGATCGACTAAACAATGGGAGTTTATTCTTCTTTATTGGCTCAGTAAGAGGTACGGTTCGCTCCAGTAGACGGTCTGCTACGAAGGTCTTGTGCTGTTGCTTACCTATCTCCTCAGCCTGTTGAACAGTAGAAACAACAGTTGGGTCAGCAATGTCTCTTGTGTCCAGCCGCAGCAAGTCTGTACTCTCTTCTAGGAAGGGGTTTCCCATTTCCTCTATTACTTCAACCAGACGTTTGACATGTTGAGTAAAGATTACCTGTGAACTATATGTTTGCTCATGGTGGCGTGTGTCTTGATTAATCCTTATTTTCCTTCCCTCCATGGATGCTTCAAACTCGGTAGTCATTCTAACCAGTTCCGGCCCAGCCACCATCCATCTTCTAAGAGCATTTGGATTTTGAGTGAGTCCAACAGCACCACCGTCACTCTTCACAGCAGCATTATTTTGCTCATGAGCCTGGTCAATGGCCGCCATTTGTAAAATGGCCGCCACGGCTACCATAGGACGTTTTCGCGGTGGGTCCATATCTGGAATTATTCATTAGACTATTATCTATGACTGTGCCAAATTTCATGCTTGTACGTATAAACCCACAATTGTTACACCTATCTGCCTGACTAGTACGAGTATCAATACAAAATCACAGAACTACATATTATCTATAAGAGGTAGTTAAAAAAACTTTAAATTTACCGAATTAAGATAAACTATTATGCTCGTTAAGATAAACTATCATTTGAGCACATATTGTGCTCACATGATCATCGTGTACCATAAAACGGAGTGTGACGTTCTTCTCTTGCAGCACTGGTCTCGCAGTGAAGGCAATAATGGTTAAATTTGTCAGTGAGCCTTTGTGTGATTCGTTTTAATTGTGCTACACTTCATTTGTGCATGCAAATATGGAAATATCCTCGTGTGCACTCGTGGAGCGAGAAATTCCAACTTGTCACAGATCCTTGTTAAAGAGCACTTAAAGAGCACGTCACACTTGTGTCGTTTCATTGCTCGACTGCCTGAGTCTTTGTTTGTTTGTTTTTACCACGACAAGAGGAGGTTGTTTTCCCCCGTCGCACCGCGGAGCGAAAGGGGGACTGTGGTTTTACCCTCCGTCCGTGCGTGCGTCCGTGCATGCGTACCCTTGTGAGCGGAATATCTTGAAAAATAAACCAACTACTCACTTCTAATCTGGTGCGCGACTGTATCTCGGCATAAGGAAGAACGCCATTGAAAATAGGGTCGCGACGTCAAAATTCAAGATGGCCGCCACCATATATGTCTGAACCTTGTGAGCGGAATATCTTGAAAAATAAACGAACCACTAACTTCTAATCTGGTGTGTGGGTGTGTCTCCAACCCACTCGCAAATATTATCGACTCTTCCATGTTTTCTGCGTCCGCCACTTTTGTCAACTCACATCACTTCACCGACGGGGGACCGAGGCATAATGCTTGTTGTCCCCCGTCGCACCGCGGAGCGAAAGGGGGACTATGGTTTTCCCCTCCGTCCGTGTATCCATCCATGCGTGCGTGCGTGCATCCGTTCGTCCGTGCGTGCATGTGTGCGTGCGTGCGTAAGCGAAGGACCGGAATTCTAATTTAGTGTGTGGGTGCAACCCACGTCAAAATCCAAAATGGCCGCCGCCATGTATGTCTGAACCTTGTGAGCGGAATATCTTGAAAATAAGCGAAGTACCAACTTCTAATCTGGTGAGTAGGTGTAGCTAGGCATAAGGAAGAACGCTATTGAAAATTGGGTCGCCACGTCACAATCCAAGATGGCTGCCACCATATATATGTCTGAATCTTGTGAGCGAAATATCTTGAAAAATAAACGAACTACTAACTTCTAATCTGGTGTGTGGGTGTATCTACACATGAGGGAGAAAGCTTTTGAACATTGGGTCGCCACGTCAAAATCCAAGATGGCCGCCTTGCGTCTTCCACTTTGTCAACTCACATCACTTCACCGATGGGGGACCTAGGCGTAATGCTTGTTGTCCCCCGTCGCACCGCGGAGCGAAAGAGGGACTATGGTTTTCCCCTCCGTCCGTGTGTGCGTCCATCCGTCCATGCGTGTGTGCATGCGTGCGGACGTGCATGCGTGCGGGCGTGCGTACGTGCATGCATGCATGCGTAAGCGAAGGACCGAATTCTAATTTGGTGTGTGGGTGCAACCCACGTCAAAATCCAATATGGCCGCCACCATGTATGTCTGACGCCATGTATGTCTGAACCTTGTGAGCGGAATATCTTGAAAAAATAAGCGAAGTACCAACTTCTAATCAAGTGTGTAGGTGTATCTATGCATAAGGAAGAACGCTATTGAAAATTGGGTCGCCACGTCAATATTCAAGATGGCCGCCACCATGTAAGTCTGAACCTTGTGAGCAGAATATCTTGAAAAATAAGCGAAGTACCAACTTCTAATCTGGTGTGTGGGTGTATCTAGGCATAAGGAAGAACGCTATTGAAAATTGGGTCGGCAGGTCAAAATACAAGATGGCCGCCACCATATATGTCTGAACCTTGTGAGCGGAATATCTTGAAAAATAAACAAACTACTCACTTCTAATCTGGTGCGCGACTGTATCTAGGCATAAGGAAGAACGCTATTGAAAATTAGGTCGCCACGTCAAAATCCAAGATGGCCACCACCGTATATGTCTGAACCTTGTGAGCGGAATATCTTGAAAAATAAACGAACTACTAACTTCTAATCTGGTGTGTGGGTGTGTCTCCACCCACTCGCAAACATTATAGACTCTTCCATGTTTTCTGCGTCTCCCACTTTGTCAACTCACATCACTTCACCAATGGGGGACCTAGGCATAACGCTTGTTTTTTTGGGGAAACTGTTTTTTTTAATACTAATTATTTGGAATATTATCAACTCACTTGAAGATGTTTTGGTCTCTGCTTCATTGAAGCTGTGCTCAAGCAGATTCAGTGTAATATCTACTCAAGGCTTCAGCAGCCCGAACTCTTCCTACCTGCTTGTGGGGTCAGCCGGGGAGCGTTTTTGGCCCAAGTCTTTCACGAACCGGATGGTCAGCCTTGACGTTCGACTGAAGGTGCAGAAATTTGTAGTTTGTTCAGTGAGCCGGTGATGACTCACCTTGTCTGCCCTGAAGATACCATGGGATCTTGAACGTGTCCACCAACTAATGCCAACAGATGAGACACCCAGCTTCATTAAAGACAATCCGGTGGACGATGCACTTTGTGATGCAACACCCTGTCTACTAAGCACCAATCACACCATTTATATTCAGATCAGATCACAACTTCAGACTGGACAACTCAAGTGCAAGTGTGTAGTTTCTGTCAGTGTGTAGTTTCTGTCAACCCTCGACTCTGATTCTGCAACTGGACCTGACGGCATCAGCCCACGGGTCCTAAAATCATGTTCTTCCGCTCTTTCACTCCCTCTCTCTGTTCTCTTCACCCTCTCTTTTGCTCAAGGTCAACTGCCATCTGCTTGGAAATCAGCCAACATCACTGCTTTGCACAAAAAAGGTGCAAAAACAGATCCTAGCAACTACAGACCAATCAGCCTTCTCCCAATTATCAGCAAAGTCATGGAATCCATCATTGCTTCGGATATGAAATCTTTCCTCTTCTCCAATGGCTTGATCTCTGATCATCAATTTGGTTTCAGACAAGGTCACTCTACTCTGGACATGCTGCTTCTGCTGTCTCAACAATGGATGGAGGTCCTCAATGCCAAACAGGAAATTAGAGCTGTCTCCCTCGACATATCACGTGCCTTCGATATGGTCTGGCACCCCGCTCTGCTCACCAAACTCTCCTCCTTTGGTATCCATAGAAATCTCCACGCATGGCTGGCGGACTTCCTCTCTAGTCGTCATCAACGTGTGGCCCTGAATGGGTTTCTCTCAACTCCTCTTCCTGTTCAGGCTGGAGTTCCCCAAGGCAGTGTTCTGGGCCCTGTGCTTTTTCTGGTCTTCATCAATGATCTCTCTGACTCTCTTGAAAATCCTCTCTATTTCTTTGCTGGTGACTCCACTCTCTGCCGCTCCATTCCTCATCCCTCAGATCGGCAGTCTGCAGCCTCCTCACTCTCTGCAGACCTGGACAAAATCACAGATTGGGCAAACAAGTGGAACATGTCTTTCAATCCTGACAAATCTCACACTCTTACGATGTCTCTCCGAAAAGACCGACTGGACAACCCTCCCATCTACTTTCTGAATAATCCTCTCTAAGAAGTTCTGTCACTCAAGCTTTTGGGTCTCACTATCTGCCATGATCTTTCCTGGGAAAACCACATTTCCAAGCTGGCCTCCAAAGCCAGTCGCCGACTGGGCATCCTCCGTCGTGCGAAGTCCTTCCTTGGCACACCTGAGCTCCTCACCACATACAAGGCTTTCATCCGCAGCTCAATGGAGTACTGCTCTCCCCTCTGGGCTGGTGCTCCTGCCTCAAACCTGGCTCGTCTTCACGCTGTTGAAACCAAAATGTTCAGAATCATTGGAATCTCCCGCGATGCCGCTATCTCCGAGGGCCTTTCACTTAATCACCGCAGGCAGGTTGGTGGTCTTTCCGTCTTCTACCGACTCCTCTCCGGCCTTGCTCCCCCAGCTCTCTCTGGGCTCTGTCCCCCAAATATTCCTGCAGGTCGCACAAGATCTGCCTGCAACCCTCTTATGGTTAAACTGCCAAAATCAAGACTCTCTGCTCACCTTCACTCCTTCATTCCTGTTTTCTCCCACCTCTGGAACAAACTCCCTCACTCTCTTCAATCCCACTCCTCCCTCCAGGTCTTTAAAACGGCTGTTCACCACCATCTCTTATCTTCCCCAATCCAAAACCTTGATCTTTTCTACCCCTGCTAATTTCACCCCAAATCCACTTTTTTGAGGTGACTTTTGACTTCTTTCCTGGAAGTCCTTGGTGTCCTTGCGTTTTATACCTATCCTGCCTCCCCCCAGGCCCTCTCCCTCCAAAAACATCTCCCGATGTCCCTGCTCTCAAATGTTGTGTTTGTGTGCTTCCTCCCCTTCTCTCCCCATCTTGTCGACCGCTCCCCTTTTTATATACTTTGTTTGCTTGTTTGTTTGATTTGTTTGTTTGATAAATGTTAGCTCTTTCACGAGCCTCGACTCTGTATACAAAAAAAGAAAAAAGAAAAAAAAAAGTGTGTTACATCTGCACCATCCTGTCTGATTTTATATTCAGTATGGTAACGAACTCGTACTGATTCCCAAAAAATTGATCCGTAGTAAAGTTTTGGCGCTCAAGTGAAAATGTTTCATACTGATCTGGCAGCTTCGAAATATTTGGCGTCATGAGGTCAATCAGGTGACGACCGGCACCCTGAGAATTTCTGCAGACGGTGCCGCCAGATAGCAATTGAGCTATGAATCTCTGAGATGACGAGTTTCTGGACTCCATGCGTGTGATGTGTTCACACTTATGTCCATGTTCCTGGATGGAATAACGAGTCCAAAAGTTTGATCTACTATCTTCAGTTCACACCAATCCCAGCTTTCTAAACTTCTGATTTACTCCAGACCAGTCTTTGTAGGTAAACATCCCTTTGGATGCACCATGCAGCTTGCAAAACCTTCATAACATCCATGCTTATTGTCAATAGATTTGACGCATTCAGTGTTAAAACGTGTGTGTTACATTATACCCCCATTATTTGCTATTATGAAGGGTGCACACCCATCAGGTAGGCCTGTGATGTTCAGCAAATCAATATGAGCCTGTGATGTAAGACTCTCAACAAATGGTGCAGAATAATAGCATGATGGAATCGCACACGGATCCATTTGGAAAATGATATTCCTCACAATGTGGGGCTGATGTTACATTTTCCGTTCAATGCCGTTGGCTCAGGCAGGAAACCTATAAAGAAACGGATGACCCGTGAGCTTGATTGTGAATGCCATACAGCAAAATAGATGATCGTTAATGATGGAGAAAGATTTCATTTTTAATCATGATGGACCATCTATTTATTAAGTATGCAAACAAGATGGAACTTTTGCCTCCTCCCCCTCTCTTTTCCTCCCTCTCCCCTATTATGGACATGGTACCATATAAAAAACGACAACTTAGGTAAATAACAGGATTTAAAAAGTGCTCTTCAGTTGAATTACAGAACGATGAAAATCAGACTGAGACCTTTTATATAGTGTATATATTTTTGTTCGCAAAGTCAAGGCTCATGGAAGAGTAAGAAAACAGAATGAAGCAGAACATAGTGAAAAATGAGGGAAAGGTGCCGACAGCAGGGTAGAAGTATACAACAGAGGAATACTTGGAGGAAGAATGGGCTTGGGGAAGAAAGCGATCACAAGAAGGAGAAGAAGGACACAGGTGGTGTCCAAGCTAGATACAAGCTCAAACATAACGAGACAAAAAAGGGAAAACCGAGATGAAGCAGCAATGGAACAATCAGCAAAAAGAGAGGCAGGGAGAGTGGGGAAAACACAATAACCTGGGAAGGGAGATGTGGGCTTGTGGAGGGTTAACAAGAGGAGGAAAGATCATGAGTATGGGTGGGGGATCACCTGCTTCTTTGGTGAACAGCCATCTTGAAGGAGGGAAGAGTGGGATTGAGCAGATTGAAGAAGTTGATGCCACAGGTGAGAGAGAAGAAGAACAAATGAGTGTAGGTGAGCAGTGAGCCTGGATTTTGGGAGTTTCACCAGAAATGGGTTACCTTCAGAGACACTGGGCCGTGGGGGTGTGCGGGGGGGGGGGGGGGGGGGGAGGTATACCGACCTGACTACAACAACAACAACATGCATTTTAAGGCAATTTTCCCTGCTAGAGCGGGGGTTAGCCTTGCGGTCCCCATGACAATCTTCTCCATTTTGCCCTATTTTCTGCATCTCTCCTTGTTAACGCCCTTGCCCGCATTTCTTCTTCCACCATCTTTAGCCAAGTCTTTCTCGGTCTTCCCCGTCCTCTACTTCCTTCTACATTAACTTCCATCACTCTTCTCAACCAGTCACTTTCATCCTTCCTCAATACATGACCAAACCATCTCAACCTGTTCCTCTTCACAGCATCAATCACAGGCAATATTCCCATCATCTTTCGCAATTCATCATTTGTCCTCCTCTCTCTCAACGATACTCCGCACATTTTATATGGTACCATGACCTGACTGAAATGCAAAAAGTAACAGGCCAACAGGCTCTGGTTCATCATGGGAGATTACAATGATTTTGATGGCCTTGATTTTTTGCCATCATCAATTGCAAGGTGTGAGGTGAGGCAGGGGTACCAGCCCAAAGGGGAGAGCAGTACGACATCAAGCTGCAGATTAAAGCCTTTGTAAGCTTGCAAGGTGTGAGGTGTTGGTGTTGGGCTAGCGGCTAGGGTGTCAGCTTAGGATCCGAGGATCCTGGGTTCGAATCCCGGTCGATCGCTGAATTAACGCCAGGGGGGTTGACTCAGCCTGTCATCCTTCCGAGGTCGGCTAATTGAGGACCAGTTCACTGGTAATTCCCTGTTTGTCGTTAAAGGCGGCAAAAAGGGTTGGCGTCAGGAAGGGCATCCGGCCGTAAAACATTGCTTCAAAAAGGGGACCGAAAAACAACAACAACCACGGTTCCTGAAAAAGGCCAACCCCCGCTTGCGGGGAAAAATGGCCTCTAAAGGTGGTTATAAGCTTACTAAAATTCAGATTTCTAATCAAAATAATTTGAATGACAGAGGAGCCCAGTTGACTCCAGTCGGTCATCTCCAGTCGATATGTGATTTTCCCAAGAAAGATCATGGCCAATGATAGGCCCAAATTTTGAGTGACTGAACTTCTTCAAGAGGTTTGGCAAGGAAGAGGATGAGAGGGTTTGCCAGACAGTTCTTTTGGAGAGACAGAATGAGAGTGTGAGATTTGTCTGCATTGAAAGACACTAGGGCATGCCCGTACTATATCTATATCTAAAATTATATCCCCCCCTCTATTTACATGAAATGGTTTGGTTCATGAAATGTTTTGGTCCATTCGCAACGCCAAAGCGAACGGCGAACGCTTTACATGAAATGGTTTGGTCCATGAAATGTGTTGGTCCATTCGCAACGCCAAAGCGAACGGCGAACGGCTTGCGAGTACAGTGACAATCCCCCCCCCCCCCCCCTCTATTTAGATGAAATGGTTTTTATTAGTTTTAAAACATAGTTTAACGCCAACATAGCGGCAACATAGTTTGCAAATGTGAAATAAATGAATACGCTCTCAAATGTGCCATCCGAGGCAGAGTGTGTTCGCCACGTTCGGCACACGCGATAGCTCGCTGCTCTCTGATTGGTTGAATCGTTTTTTGGACATAGCTCGGTAAGTAATTGTCCGATTAATATGAAACCTTGAAAAGGCACATCCTCGGGTCCCCAGCAATATACCTGGCAAGTTTAAAGTATATCGGACCCGTGGTTGTCGAGAAACAGCGGTCACAGACAAACAAACGTACAAACGTACAAACAAACAAACACACAGAGATTACTGGAATTATAGATAGATATTCCAAGAGTTTGACCATCTTGGGATTCTATCATGGTCTGCAGAGAAGGAAGTGGCTGCTGCCCGTCTTCTTAAAGGATGAGGGATGCTCCAGCAGAGGGTAGAGTCATCAGTAAAGACATAAAGATGATTTCCAGGAGAATTGGAAACATCATGGATGAAAATTACGAACAAAAATGGGCTCAAGTCACCTAGGGCACTCCAGTCTCAACCATGAGAGTTGATTTGAGGATCCTTTTTGAAGTGCATGTGCTGACTATGAATGTAGAGGAAGTCATTGAGCCATGTGTGGAGTGTGGCCTTCGATGCTGTAAGCAGAACGTGTTGAGAGCGAGGCCGGGTGGGTGCTAGTCTGCGTCAAATTCCCTCACTTTGCACTTGTTTTACACCTCGTCATATGTGCTCCTCTTAATTGCGTGTAACCATTTGATTTCACAGGTTGAACGAGGGTAAAGGCAAAAAGGAATTCGAAAATTCCATCCAAGAGCTTTTTTCTGCAATGACCAAAATGATGGCGTTTCCCTCCACGGAGATGTTGGGTGTGCAGGTAAAGCATTTCGGGGTTTTTTTTTCCCATTGAACCGTTTTAGAGTTTCAGGATTCACAATTTTTTTGCTGCAAATGAGTTATTTTAAGTGCATGACCTGTTTGTTAAGTTTTGGTTGCGGTTTCTAGTTTTGGTTGCGGTTTCTCGTTTTGGTTGCGGTTTCTAGTTTTGGTTGCGGTTTCTCGTTTTGGTTAGACCTAATACTGCTTTCCAGCCTTTTGCGTGATAAACAGTCAGTCTTCATTTGAAGAGTAAACCAATTCGACCGATTCGATGACATTTGTACTTTGAGAAATTATAAGATTGAAGAGTAAGAATGAACGAAAGAGGAAAAAAATGAAGTGCTGCTCTCACCAATAATCCTTCATTTTTTGGAGGGTTGGATGGAAGTACGGAATAGCCACGTAGGTTTCCATAACCACGGTTTGTTTGTTTCCTTCTAAAATAATGACTTCATCATGTGACTTATTGTGCTATGATCATAGAAGCAGCAAAGCCCCGCGTCTAATCAAATTCTTTCGTTCCTCCAACATTCAGGGAGCTGCACTGCGATCTCTCTCCCGTGTTATTCCCGATATGGTCAAAGTGATGGACCCTGTTTGTGTCAGGTGTGTTGCCTTTATTATTAATCCATTGTTTTGTTTTGTATTCACATGTAGAGCATGTCAGAACTGAAATTTTGATGTTTGCTCACAATGACCTTTCCTTATTTGATAGTGTGGTGTATTTTGGACAAAACATAATTTGGAAACTTGCATGCTTGGGAGATTTTTTTTCACATTAAGTTCCCTACCTTGCATGCTCCCTCTGCAGTACTATCCCAACAACATATTGTCATGCCCTCCAGGTAAATCCGACTGGTTGTTTGTTTAATTTCCCTAACCTCACATTAGTTCGATATCAGGGGAGTTACTACTGCCAGAGATCGTTTACCTTCCCAGTGGTTGTGGCTACGTTTTGGAATCGGACAAGGGCATCAGCACACAACGTCCTGCTCTTTTTAAAAGTTGTTGTGGCGTGCTTAACATCTACGAGTGATTGCCAGCAGGCGGTCCAGCCGCTTCTAACATCCTCTCCAAAAGCTTGCGGCATTCTCTATGATTCTTTTTTTTTTTTTTTTTTTTGTATGCAGGATCGAGGCTCGTGAAAGAGCAAACATTTATCACACAAAAAAATCAAACAGACACACAAAACATATAATAAGGGTAGCGGTAGACAATATGGGGAGAGAAGGGGAAGCACAAACACAACATTTGAGAGCAGGGGCATCGGGAGATCTGTGGGAGGGCTTGGTGGAGGAGGCATGGGAAGGGGGGGGGGGGAGGGGAAGGGGGTGGGAGAAGTATAAAACACAAGGACACTGCAAGGACTTCCAGGAAAGAAGTTGGTATTTCAAAATATTCAACCCCATGTCTGCGAAGCAGGAGGACGACGGCTTGTAGTCCGATCATGTCACAGTGGATCGGACTGAGAAAAGGCAACTGGAAGGCAATCAAGCTGCCATAGTCATTTCATCAGTCCAAGTGTTCGATAAATGCCGGAAAATGTCTGCAACAAATAATAGGCCTTACAGATCAGTCACGGAGACAAACGCATTCCATTGCATGTTTTTTTTTGTAAGAAAGGTATTTGATTACGTTTTTCAGCCACAGAGGCGTCGCTAACTTCCAAAAGGATTTGGGGTCCGGGCCCCCACAAACTTCAGATCGCCCCACCCCAACACAACATTTTGCACAGTGGCACGTGAAGAAAGATAGGCTCATCAATACGTTTGTTACGTTGTATAAAGGGTGTTGAAGGTGTTAAAATAAGACTTTTTTGTATTTTCAATAACATGGATTTCAACCTTCGTGGATTCAAACAATGAATAAAGTAAAAAAAAGAAAGAAAAAAAAGTGTCCATTTATAAAACTTTGCTAAATTCTGTAATAAACACAAACTTCCATTTTATATCTACTATTAAACATTTAAAATATATTAAACACAAAATTGTTATCTTTTTAATGAACCCTCACCACCCATGCTTTTATAGAAGTTATATTTTTAAACAACTGCATTTATTTATTTTTGGGAAGCGTCCTTGCAAAGCCTCCGACACATATTTCAGAGCGCTTCGCTCAATCGAAAACATTGCATGGTACTGTAGTCTATTTTGTCCCATTGTGCTTCTCAGTGAGATGTCTGGACGTATCAAGACACAAAATGATATTTTACAACTGCAGCTACTCACTGGGATAGTAAGTGCTATACTTGTACAACCTTTTACGTTTGGAAACGAAATTATCACTCTTTTCTTGTTTCCAAGGCAGGTAATATTTTGGCCTATTGTGGCCAAGGGCATTCATATGTTTAAGCTCCTTTCTCGTCCACTTCCTTGCTTGCCTCCCCCCCCTCTCTCCTTGCTCTCCCCTCTTTCTTGCTACCCCTTCCCTCATCCCCTCCTCATTCCCCCCAATCCCTCCTCTCTCTTCTCCTCCATGCCTCCTCCCACTCCTCACTCACACATCCCTGTTCTCTTTCCACTCTTCTATCTCTCTCTCTCTCCATCCCTCCATCTCACCCTCGCTCCTAACCCTCCGCCCCCATCCCGGAGTGTTTAGCGACGTGTGGTGTAGTTCTCCCCTGCTCCCCCTCCTTGGTGGGAAGGGGGCTTCCTCATTCGCCCCCCTTCTTCAACCTCCTTCCTCACTCCCCCTTCTTCGCTGCCCCATTTCTTAGCCCCTCTCCTTGCTCCCCTACCTCTCCTTGCTGCCCCTCTTTCCTTTCTCTCCATCCCTCCCCCCTTTTCTCTTTCCCACCTCTCCCTCTCTACCCTCTCTTTGTCTCCTCTCCCCTCCCCCCTCCTTCCATTACTATTCCCCTCAGCGAAGCGATGGGTGGTCTTAGAGTTATGTAACACACACACACACACACACACACACACACACACACACACACACACACACACACACACACACACACACACACACACTGAGGTCATTGATGAAGATTAGGAATAGGATGGACCGAGAATACTGCCTTGGGGGTACTCCAGCCTTGATATGGAGAGGAGAGGAAAGGTTTCCTTTTAGAGCCACACTTTGGCTACGAGAGTGGCGGAAGGCAGTAATCCAAGAGTGGAGTTTGCCTTGGATGCCATAGGCAGACATTTGGGAGAGCAAGGCAGGATGTCAGACCCTAATGAAAGATCGAGAAATGTCCAGGGCGACGGCCCTGATCCCATGTCTGATATTGACGGCCTTCATCTATTGTTTCGAGAGTAGAAGCAGCATGTCCACGGCAGAGTGACCTGGTCTGAATCCGAATTGATAATCTAATATCAAGTCGTTGGAGAAAAGGAATGATTTCATATCAACCGCGATGATGGAATCCATGACCTTGCTGATGATTGGAAGTAAGCTAATGGTTTGCTAAATCATTTAGTTCGTGTGTTTTTTTAGATGATATACATGTTGGTGTCCAGACTGTTTCAAATTCTTTAGAAGGGCTCATGTCAACTTTTAAAAACCTACGGGTGCATGATTTGCACATTCTAAACGATTATTGGACGAGGCAATTCCGAGATGTGGAAACCTGCAATTAGATGTTCTGCACATCCCTCGTGCCCAAAGCTCTGAAAACGTAGGAGCCGTTCTTCCACAATTACATTTTAAATTCTCCATGATCGGTTTTTTATGGTGGAGAGTTTATATCTGTGCTTTCTTGCTCAGTTTTTATGTTAATGTGGTATTTATTAATCTGACATTGTTGGCTGCTTCACATTATAAATCCAGACAATTATTTGCTACCTCATCCATTAATCGACCAAGATTACTTATTTTTATCTTACCTGGAATGTAGTTCCAGGGAGCTTATGGGATTGCGCTTCGTCTGTCAGTCAGTCTGTAAACATTTGCAACCTCTTCTCCGAAACTGCTGATAGGATTGTGACCAGACGTGGCTACAATTATATTTGGTATGTTGCAACTCAAGTTTGTTCACGGCATTAAAAAAACAGGGTCTAAGCTGGTCTATGGGGAGGGGGGAAGGTCAAAGTGGGCCCAGGTTTGACCCCCCAGAATAGGTATTTGCTTTCTTCTCTGAAACTATACACACATAATTTCTATGAAACATGACCACAACCTTCATCACCCATCATGGACCACAGTTTGTTAACAGCATTAAAAAAAATCTGGCCCTGAGGGGCTCTATGGGGGTAGCGGTGGGGGGCTCACACTGCTTTATTCTAACAGGTGAGTGTCCAGTGGAATTGCCCCTATTTTTATTTATTATCATTTATTCATGGCTGCCGCCCTCATTAAATGGTATGATGGCAGTTTGCTGCGATAACTATCACAAAGTTGATTTTCACACCTGCTTTCCTATTTCATTTGTATTCCTTTGTGTGTTTGGAGACATTGATTATCATTTTTCACACGATGGCCACTCGATACTCACAAGTGAGGATAATTGTTATAAAATGACAAAGGCAAGCTGTATTGCTGAGCACTGCCAATGATAAATACACAAAAAACAACATGCATATTAAGGCCATTTTCCCTGCGAGAGCGGGGGTTAGCCTTGCGGTCCCCATGACAATCTTCTCCATTTTGCCCTATTTTCTGCATCTCCCAACCACCTTGCTCGCATTTCTTCTTCAACCATCTTTAGCCAAGTCTTTCTCGGTCTTTCCCGTCCTCTACTTCCTTCTACATTCATTTCCATCACTCTTCTCAACCAGTCACTTTCATCCTTCCTCAACACATGACCAAACCATCTCAACCTGTACCTCTTCACAGCATCAATCACAGGCTCTATTCCCATCATCTTTCGCAATTCATCATTTGTCTTCCTCTCTCTCAACGATACTCCACACATCCACCGAACCATTCGCATTTCCACCCTTTCCAGCCTTCGTTGCTGCTCTACGTTCATTACCCATATCTCGCTCCCATAAATCATAACACTTCTCACACGTGCAACTTCTTCCATGCACATCTCACTCCCGCAACCGTTGCCGAGTCTGATCCACCTTCTCCATTCAGCATGTCTCCGAGGTAGCAAAATGTTTTCACACCTTCCAGCTTCACGCCGTCTCCAAGATCCAACTCAACATTTCCTCCATCTGCAGCTCCCTCTGTGCACACCTTACACTTGAATGTAGCTGCCACACTGGTTAATGACCCTCTCAAACCACAACATTCTTGATGAACCCACTCAGCGCACATTGTACATTGAATGGAATTCACTCCGACACCCTTCCTACACACAGCACATGGCCACTTCCCAGTTATTTCCACCTCACCACATGCTTTACCACTTGCCATCACCTTCGTTTTTCCGATATTCACCTTCAGACCTTTTGTCTCCATACATTCCTTCCACTTGTTCATCTTTTCCTTCAGTCCATCCATACTTTCCGCAATCAACACCAGGTCATCTGCATACAACAACTCCCACGGTAAACCCTCCTTTACGTTCTGAGCCAGCACCTCCATGACAGCTACAAATAGTAGTGGACTTAGTACCGACCCCTGATGCACTCCCACCTTAACATGACAAAGGCAAGCTGTATTGCTGAGCACTGCCAATGGTAAATAAAGACCACATATTGCCATTCAGAATTTAGCTTGCCCTCATATTAGTCATTAGGGCTCTTGTGCATTTCTGGGGATAATGTTTTTTTATGCCTCCGCCAACAAAGTCGCCGGAGGCATTATGTTTTCGGGTTGTCAGTCCATCCGTCCGTCCGTCCGGGCTAAACCTCGTTTTTCTCAGCAACTATATGTCTGATTGAGACGAAACTTTCAGGGTAGGAGTGACACCCATGCAGAATGTTTTTATGATAATTGTGAGTTCATAGGTCACGTGTTATGGCAGCCATCTTGGATTAAAAGCAAATAAATAAATGATTTGAAATCGAAGTTAAGTGATTGTTCCCATTTGTATTTTCGTTAAAACTGTATTTATTTATGGTGTTGTACGTATATTGTGTCCCGACGAAGATTTTTCGGTGCAAATCTTTCATACCTGTATTGAAAATCGTGTTAATTCGTGTCGTGTCTTGAGGCCTTGTACAGTGTGCACTGTACAACCTTGAGGCTTTGTTTTTCTCTCAGCGGTCCATCGTTTTGTGATCCAATAACTTTCGTTCTCTGTATTCCCAGTCTTTTCACCCATAGCCTACTTCCTTGTGTAAATCTCAACTCAAAAAAAAAAAAAAACAAAACATTTCCTTCTCTGTTCTCATTCGTTTATTCATTCTTATTCGTTCGTTCGTTCTTCGACCACGTGTTTCTCCCCCATTTCCCCAGATAGTTTTCACTCATTAACCTTCAATGTTTACACTTTCCCCTCAAGTTATGTATTCCGTCATATTTTATAACACCTTTTTCTTCTTCTTCTTTAAAAGGCTGCTTTCGACTTGCTCACCAAATCAATTCATCCCAAAAAAAATATCCATCTCCTATAGTGCCTTTTTTCTACATTCCCTAAACTCTCCTGCACTCCATCCTCCATCCAGCGTCCTTAAACGTATTTTTAACTCGAAGGTCACAAGAAACTCATTTTGCAATAAATGTTCGTTTCCCATAAATCGTACACTTTCAAAAATCCAATCTCACCCCTCCCCTCCAAATCT
Organism: Myxine glutinosa; assembly: GCF_964187855.1. Lineage (NCBI taxonomy): Eukaryota > Metazoa > Chordata > Myxini > Myxiniformes > Myxinidae > Myxine > Myxine glutinosa. The sequence continues at coordinate 12,707,902 of NC_136263.1, forward strand.
TCCCCATAACCCCTCCCCTCCAAATCTTCCCCATCACCCCTCCCCTCCAAATCTTCCCCATCACCCATCCCTTTCAAATCTCCCCCCTTGCCCCCTCCCTCCTAAACTACCCCCTCACCCATTCCCGCCAAGACGCCCCCTCGCCCCTCCCCTCCTAGACTCCTGCCTCACCCCTCCCCTCCAAATCTCCCCCATATCCCATCCCTTTCAAATCCCTCCCCTTGTCCCTTCCCTCCCAAACTCCCCCCTCACCCCTCCCCTTCAAATCTCCCCACCCTCATTGCTTCTCAATTTCCCCCCTCTCACTCCCCCTCCTCAAAGCGTCCTCCCCGCTTCTTCCCCCTTCAAACTCTCACCTCCATCTCCCCCAACCTTCTGCCTCGCTCTTCCCCCTCCTCAAATAACACCTCATTGTGGCTCACCCAATCACCATCAAACCTTTTGTCCGCCCCATCCTTCCCTTTCTCCGAGCTATTCTGAAATCTCTGACACACCTTCAACAGCTCTCCCTACCTCTTCCACCTCTTCCACATCTTACCCTACCCCTCCTCCCCCCTGTTCTGTATCTGATGCTCCCCCTTCCTCTTCATTAACGGTATGGACCTCAAACATCCGGGGCCTTCGTTCAAACTTAACTGATCTCTCCATACAGGTTGCTTCTGTCAAACCAGACGTGATCTGCTTAACAGAAACTTTCCTCCTTTATGATGTCTCTGATTCCATAGTATCTCTCCCGGGCTACTCCCTCCTCCGGTATGATAGACCTGAGCCTCGTCCTGGAGGCGGGGTTGCTATCTTTATCAAAAACTCTCTTCCTCACTCGCCCTGCACTGCACTCTCTCCACCTCACCCCCAGGAATACCTCTGGCTACGGCTTCCCCTTCGCTCCCACCTCTTGTTCATATGTGTGTTGTACCGTCCACCAAACAGTAATGACTCCATCTACATCTCGCTGTCTGATGATATGGACCAACTTCTATCTACTCATCCCAACTCTCTCTTCCTCATATGTGGTGATTTCAACTGTCATCATGCCAGTTGGCTGGGTGTGGGTACCTCTCTCACCAGCCATGGCTCCTCAGCAAAGGACTTCTGCGACTCACTGGGACTGACACAATCTGTCAATTTCCCGACCCGGATCTCAGTCAACGGAACATCTTCTCTTCTGGACTTGGTTATGACTAACTTCCCTGAAAATGTCTGCTGCTCTTCTTCTGCTCCGATCGGATCATCTGATCATGTCCTTGTTAAAGTGGACATCTCTCTGACCATCCTCAGGGAGCCTGCTCAGCGTCGACGAGTCTGGCATTTCACTCAGGCCAACTGGCACGGTCTTCAAGCAGCCATCAATCATCTGGACTGGTCTCCCATCTCTACCACCTCTGACATCAACTCATCCTGGGAATTCTTCCAAAGTAAATTGCTCTCTCTCATGCACAGATTTATCCCATCTCGTCTTCAGTTGTCATACCCTTCCTCCCGTCAATGGTACACGGAATCTTGTGGTGAGGCTGTTGCCCTGAAACAACTTGCCTTCGTCTCCTGGAAAGCAAATCCAACGGAAGGAAATCTCATTTCCTTTCACAAAGCCCGAAACAAGTGTGTGTCCACCCTCAGGAGAGCCAGGAAACAATATCTCTCCGTTCTCAAGACCGAACTCTCTTATCTGTCTCCCTCTTCCAAATCCTGGTGGCGTCTGGTCAAATCCGTTTCTGGTGTTTGTTCCCCCTCCATCCCCTCCCTTACCTCAAACGGCTACACAGCTGACTCCGCACGTGAAAAAGCTGAATGCTTCAACTCTTTGTTTGCCTCTAAATCTTGTGTCCCAAACCCATCCCTCTCTGTACCCACCATACCCAGTCGTACCCTGCTGCTCCTGGACTCTGTGTCCTTTCCTCCTGACAAGGTGGAAAAGTTTCTGTCAACCCTCGACTCTGATTCTGCAACTGGACCCGACGGCATCAGCCCACGGGTCCTAAAATCCTGCTCTGCTGCTCTATCTCACCCTCTCTCTGTTCTCTTCACCCTCTCTTTTGCTCAAGGTCAACTGCCATCTGCTTGGAAATCAGCCAACATCACCGCTTTGCACAAAAAAGGTGCAAAAACAGATCCTAGCAACTACAGACCAATCAGCCTTCTCCGAATTATCAGCAAAGTCATGGAATCCATCATTGCTGCGGATATAAAATCTTTCCTCTTCTCCAATGGCTTGATCTCTGATCATCAATTTGGTTTCAGACCAGGTCACTCTACTCTGGACATGCTGCTTCTGCTGTCTCAACAATGGATGGAGGTCCTCAATGCCAAACAGGAAATTAGAGCTGTCTCCCTCGACATATCACGTGCCTTCGACACGGTCTGGCACCCCACTCTGCTCACCAAACTCTCCTCCTTTGGTATCCATGGAAATCTCCACGCATGGCTGGCGGACTTCCTCTCTAGTCGTCGTCAACGTGTGGCCCTGAATGGGTTTCTCTCATCTCCTCTTCCTGTTCAGGCTGGAGTTCCCCAAGGCAGTGTTCTGGGCCCCGTGCTTTTTCTGGTCTTCATCAATGATCTCTCTGACTCTCTCGAAAATCCTCTCTATCTCTTTGCTGATGACTCCACTCTCTGCCGCTCCATTCCTCTTCCCTCAGATCGGCAGTCTGCTGCCTCCTCACTCTCTGAAGACCTGGACAAAATCACAGACTGGTCAAACAAGTGGAACATGTCTTTCAATCCTGACAAATCTCACACTCTTACTATGTCTCTCCGAAAAGATCGACTGGACAACCCTCCCATCTACTTTCTCAACAATCCTCTCCAAGAAGTTCTGTCGCTCAAGATTTTGGGTCTCACTATCTGCTATGATCTTTCTTGGGAAAACCACATTTCCAAGCTGGCCTCCAAAGCCAGTCGCCGACTGGGCATCCTCCGTCGTGCGAAGTCCTTCCTCGGCACACCTGAGCTCCTCACCACATACAAGGCTTTCATCCGCAGCTCAATGGAATACTGTTCTCCCCTATGGGCCGGTGCTCCTGCCTCACACCTAGCTCGGCTTCACGCTGTTGAAACCAAAGCTTTCAGAATTATTGGAATCTCCCGCGATGAAGCTATCTCTGAGGGCCTTTCACTCACTCACCGCAGGCAGGTAGGTGGTCTTTCTGTCTTCTACCGACTCCTCTCCGGCCTTGCACCCCCAGCTCTCTCTGTGCTCTGTCCCCCAAATATTCCTACAGGTCGCACAAGATCTGCCAGCAACCCTCTGATGGTTAAACTGCCGAAATCTCGGCTCTCTGCTCACCTTCACTCTTTCATTCCTCTTTTCTCCCGCCTCTGGAACAAACTCCCTCACTTCCTTCAATCCCACTCCTCCCTCCAGGTCTTTAAAACAGCTGTTCACCACCATCTCTTATCTTCCCCCATCCAAAACCTTGATCTTTTCTACCCCCGCTAATTCACCCCAGATCCACCTTGTTTGAAATTCCAACTTCTTTCCTGGAAGTCCTGGCAGTGTCCATATGTTTTATACCTCTCCCACCGCCCCCTTCCCATGCCCCCCCCCCCCCAAAGCCCTCGCCCTCTCTCAGATCTCTCGATGTCTCCATGTCTCTCGGTCCCTGCTCTCAAATGTTGTGTTTGTGTCCTTCCCCCTCTCTCCCCATCTTGTCTACCGCTCCCGATGTTATATGTTTTATGTGTCGGTTTGTCTTTCTGTGTGATTAATGTTCGCTCTTTCACGAGCCTCGATCTTGTATACAAAAAAAAAACAAAAAAAAAACAAAAAAAAATTAAAAAAATATTTCTCGGAAACCGCTGAATGGAATATTTTTAAACTTCACACATTGTCAAGTGCTCCCAATGGGGAACAAAAGCATTATCATGATGACATCATAGGTGAAGTGGTATACCAGCCAACAATGTTTTAATCAAATTCCTTATCCTAAAAATCTGAAATTGCATGCACATGATCTACGACTCATTTGTATTGAAATATTACATTTATGACATCATAGGTCACATGGATTGGCAGCCATTTTGGATTGAAGGAAAATATTAAATAATTATATCTCTAAAACCGCTCACCCTATCGATGCAAAATTTTACAAATATAATCTAACAGCACTGTTGCATATAGTTTGAAAATGATGATGTCATAGGTCACGTGGTTTGGCAGCCATCTTGGATAGAAAAACGAACCTTATCAGATCAACACGAAACTTCACAAACATGATCCACTACCCATACATATGCAAAGTTATGGCATCTACCCACTGTGGGACTATGCAGAGGCATATTGGCCAAACAGTTGCTTTGTTCTAGTTTTATTTTATTTATCGTAGCAAATACCCACTCAACTGGGGGAATAATTCCTAGTTCGCTTCCTCCTCCCCTAAGCCTCCCGCCATCCTCCCAAACGAAGAAAATGCAAAGATGGGCAAATTTTCTTTTTCAAAACTTAATGAAGCCAAACGAAACTTGCACAGACACAACTTAAGAGTGCCCTCATTAATCCCTTAAAGTTTTCTCAGTCAAATCCTTTCAGAGGAGGAGCTGATGCATCCATACTTACTTTCCTCTCCATTATACTGTACATAGATATGGGTGACCACAAACGTTTGACTGGCCATACTTCAAATAACTTCTTCAAAACTAATGATATCTTCTTATTAGCTCACCTGGAACATAGTTCCGGGGAGCTTATGAGATGGCACATTGCCAGTCCGTAAACACTTGCAACTTCTTCTTTGTAACCACTGATGGGATTTTGACCAAACTTGGCTAAAATTATATGTGGTATGTTTCAACTCAAGTTTGTTCACGGTATTAAAAAGCATAGGGGCAATACTCCTGGTGCTCACCTGGTAGAATAAACAGTATACTGCATGGACTAAAGGTATTTTAAACCAATTTCAATACTTGCTAGAAGACATGTAGAATCTTCTTCAATGTAGAATGTAGTATCATACTAACATAATCATAAGACTTTAAACAAACAAACAAAAAAATACCTATTTTGAGGGACAACCCCCCCTCCCACCCCCTGTACCTCCTCAGACCCCAATTTTTCCATTGCCTTGAACAAACATTGGTACATCACGGATGATGAAGGTTGTGGTGGTGTTTCATCAAAATTGTGTGTGTAGCTTCAGAGGAAAAAGCAACTACCTGTTTTTGGGGGGGGGGGGGCAAGCTCCCCCATAGACGACCTTAGACCCCTATTTTTAAAATGCCAGGAACAAACTTTGGCACAACACAGGTGATTAAGGTTGTGGTCAAGTTTCATCAGAATTTCATATGTAGTTTCTAAGAATAAAGCAAATACCTATTTTGGGGGGCAACCTCCCCGTCGATCCCCAAAGGGGCAGATTTTTTTTTTATGTCATGAAAAAACAATGGTACATCACGGGTGATGCAATTCCGATGAAACTTCACCACAATCTTCATGTGTATTTTCTGAGAAGAAACAAACCGATTTTGAGGGGAACCCCCCCCCCCCATAGACCCCCATAGGGGCAGATTTTTTTTTACTGCCGTGAACAAACTTTGGTACCTCACGGGTGGTGAAGGTTGTGGTCAAGTTTCATCGAAATTGTGTGTGTAGTTTGTTTCAAAGGAAAAAGCTAATTCCTATTTTGGGGGTCAAACCTGGACCCACTTTCACCCCTGTAGACCCCCTTAGACTTAGATTTTCTTAGTGCCGTGAAGAAACTTTGTTACATCACAGGTGATGAAGGTTGTCGTCAAGTTCCATCGAAATAGTGTGTGTAGTTTCAGAGGAAAAAGAAAATGCCTATTTTGGGGGGGTCAAACCTGGATCCACTTTGACCCCAATAAACCCCTTTAGACCCCGATTTTTTTTTTAATGCCGTGAACAAACTTTAGTCAACACAACATATATAATTTGTGGCAAATCTGGTCGCAATCCCATCAGCGGTTTCGGAGAAGAGGTTTTAAGTGTTTACGGACTGACTGACTGACGGACAACGCACCATCGCATAAGCTCCCCTTAACTTCGTTACAGGTGAGCTAATCATGAGAAACCTTTTCTTCATAAAAACCTTGAAGTCTATCAATTATCTCTGAAATTTCCATTTTTGGAGCTGAACGCCAATGACCTCTGGGTCTCTTTCTGCTTGGATTATCAAAAAACTCGCTATTGAAAAACATTACCTAGAGAAATTGACTGAGTACCTTGTACCTTGTCATTAAGGCCCAAAGGATCGATGACACATATGGTCCGAATCCCAAAGTCTTCTTTGCATCCTAGCTCAACACTATCGATTGCTTTCATCTTTTCTTTATTATTATACTCCTCTTTATTATTTCATTATTATACTCCTTTATTATTATACTTTATTGTTATACTTTAGTATTATTATATTCTTTTCTTTATTATTATACTTTATTATTATACTTTATTATTATACTCCTCTTTATTATTACTAGGGCATGCCCGTACTATATATATATCTAAAATTATATCCCCCCCCCTATTTACATGAAATGGTTTGGTCCAAAGCGAACGGCTTGCGAGTGGTGACAATCCCCCCCCTCTATTTACATGCAATGGTTCGGTCCAAAGCGAACGGCTTCCGGAGTTTGGTAAAGAAATCGCCATCGCGTACACAAACGCGCAGGAAAGCGAATGAATCGCAAATTCGTTTTTATTAGTTGTAAAACATAATGCCCAATTATTCAATTAGCGCCAACGTATTTTGGCTTTTTGCAATTTAATCGCAAGGAAAAGTAGAAAGAGAAGAGGGAAAAAAAGAAAAGCCTTGCCTTGCTGCAAACAGCTGCTGCAAACAACAACAACATGGAAGGCTGCACTGTCCGGAAGTTGGCATATCGCAGTTACGATTATTTTAGTGTTAATGGCCAATTATTCAATTAGCGCCAACGTATTTTGGCTGTTTGCAATTTAATCGCAAGGAAAAGTAGAAAGAGAAGAGGGAAAAAAAGAAAAGCCTTGCATTAACGCATTAACGCTTGCATTGCATTAACGGTTCGGCACACGTGATAGCTCGCTGCTCTCTGATTGGTTGAAGCGTTTTTTGGACATAGCTCGGTAGGTACTTGTCCGATTAATTACAAACCTTGAAAAGGCACATCCTCGGGTCCCCAGCAATATACCTGGCAAGTTTCAAGTATATCGGACCCGTGGTTGTCGAGAAACAGCGGTCACAGACAAACACACAGACACACAGACACACAGACACACAGACACACAGACATACACACAGAGATTGCTGGAATTATAGATAGATATCTAAAATTATATCCCCCCCCCTATTTACATGAAATGGTTTGGTCCAAAGCGAACGGCTTGCGAGTGGTGACAATCCCCCCCCTCTATTTACATGCAATGGTTCGGTCCAAAGCGAACGGCTTCCGGAGTTTGGTAAAGAAATCGCCATCGCGTACACAAACGCGCAGGAAAGCGAATGAATCGCAAATTCGTTTTTATTAGTTGTAAAACATAATGCCCAATTATTCAATTAGCGCCAACGTATTTTGGCTTTTTGCAATTTAATCGCAAGGAAAAGTAGAAAGAGAAGAGGGAAAAAAAGAAAAGCCTTGCCTTGCTGCAAACAGCTGCTGCAAACAACAACAACATGGAAGGCTGCACTGTCCGGAAGTTGGCATATCGCAGTTACGATTATTTTAGTGTTAATGGCCAATTATTCAATTAGCGCCAACGTATTTTGGCTGTTTGCAATTTAATCGCAAGGAAAAGTAGAAAGAGAAGAGGGAAAAAAAGAAAAGCCTTGCATTAACGCATTAACGCTTGCATTGCATTAACGGTTCGGCACACGTGATAGCTCGCTGCTCTCTGATTGGTTGAAGCGTTTTTTGGACATAGCTCGGTAGGTACTTGTCCGATTAATTACAAACCTTGAAAAGGCACATCCTCGGGTCCCCAGCAATATACCTGGCAAGTTTCAAGTATATCGGACCCGTGGTTGTCGAGAAACAGCGGTCACAGACAAACACACAGACACACAGACACACAGACACACAGACACACAGACATACACACAGAGATTGCTGGAATTATAGATAGATACTTCATTATTATACTTTATTATTATACATACTCCTCTTTATTATTATACTTTATTATTATACTCCTCTTTATTATTTCATTATTATACTCCTTTATTATTATACTTTATTATTATACTTAATTATTATACTCCTCTTTATTATTACACTAAGGCGCGGCGTTACGCGCGCTGCTTGTGAGCAAGGAGGAAACGGACAAGCGGTAACATATAAACGTCTTTATTGTAAGAGCACACTGTAACACTGAATTGCTCCGGGCTGGTCGCCCGGTGTATATCATGAGGCCACGCCTACCCCTCGGGCGTGGCCACCGCCCACTTGGTGTGTGGAATGATGTCACCACGCCAGTGGGCTTTTGTGTCCGCCACACGCGCCCCCCCAGAATTCCCGTGCACCTGGAGGGTCAGTTTGCGGGGCAGACGAATGACCCGGCCGAAGCGCCCCCTGGCGATCGGCGGCGTCCGGGGTGCAGGGATGCCAGGTGGGATGCCCCTGGCTGCCCCTGGGATGGGTGCAGGACCGGGGGGCGGCGGGGCTGGGCGGTGCCGGGGGTCCGCCCGCAGGAGGGCGGCCCCGACGTGGGGGTCGGGCCACTGGCGGTGGATGGTCCACATCGAGGTGGGCCGGCTTGAGGCGGTCTACCGAAACGCGGTCAGGAGTACCGCCGATGTCCAGGGTGAAGTGCTTCGCCCCGGTCTCCAGCACGCGGAAAGGCCCGTCGTACGGGGGCCGCAGTGGTGTCCGATGGGCATCGTGGCGGACGAAGACGTACTCCGCCGTGCGAAGCTCCGGGGCGACGTGCGTCGGTGGGTGCCCGTGGCATGCCGTTGGCACCGGGGCGAACCTCTGGGCGGTCTCTTGCAGAGCGGAGCGCTGCTGTGCCGCGGACCATGGTGCCGTGGAGTCGGGGAGGAACTCGCCCGGCACCCGCAGCGGTTGCCCGAAGACCAACTCCGCCGCGGATGCGCGCAGGTCCTCCTTGGGCGCCGTCCGGAGGCCCAGCAGGACCCAGGGGAGCCTGTCGACCCAGCCGCCGTCGCGGAGGGTGGCCCGGAGCGCGGCCTTCAATGAGCGGTGAAATCACTCACACAGGCCGTTAGCCTGGGGGTGGTAGGCCGTGGTTCGGTGCAGCCGGACCCCGAGCCCCTGCGCAACCGCCCCCCAGAGCTCCGAGGTGAACTGGGGGCCGCGGTCGGATGAGATGTCTGAGGGGGCGCCGAACCGGGCGACCCAGGTGGCGATGAAAGCCTGCGCGGAGCGGGCTTTATTATATAATATTGTTATAATAATTGTTACAGACGCGGTTTTAGATGTTATTTTACCGAGCGGTTTGGTATTACCGCGTCCGAACAGTTACTCCCCGCTTAGAACCCGATTTCACCCAAACGTTGGCCGGATCGCACCGCAGCTAGTCAATAGGGAAAAGACAAAGGCGACACGGATGTGAAGAAGAAGAAGGAATAAAACGAGAAGACGTACAGACGAGTAATGGGATTTATTATTTACACAAGCAAAAAGGAGCAATCAAGGTTTATTTACAACACATAAGACGCAGGTGACACAGTGCAAATTCTAGCTTATCTACAGACTTAACTTATTCCCAGGACAGAACAAACAGAACAAACTCACGTCCACAAGAAGGGTGGAAAGGCAGGAGGACGGGTATTATTATACTTTATTATTATACTTTAGTATTATTATACTGTTTTCTTTATTATTATACTTTCTTTATAATACTCCTCTTTATTATCAAAATCATTAACATTTAACCGAGTCTATAACGTGAAGAGAACAATGACGAAAAAGATGTCCAACGTCATTGAAATTGAGAGATTCTTCATAATTGATTCATGATTGATTGATTGATTGATTCTTCATAATTGAGAGATAGAGCCCAAAACGATATATATCACGATATTTCAAAAAGTTGTGGACTGGTTATGACAAACCTTGATGTACGACAGTATACTGCATGGACTAAAGGTATTTTATACCAATTTCAATGCTTGCTAGAAGACAGGGCAGCATGTAGAATCATACTAACATTATCATAAGACTATAAAGATCGTTGTCAAGAACAGTTGACAAATGATGTCTACAGAAATGTGACAACTTGAGAACGGCTGAAGGGGTCTTAGTCAAACTTGGTGCAGGTATGTATAATGAGGTAAATATGAACTGATTAGATTTTGGGGTCACAAGGTCAAATGCCAAATGTCAGAGGTCATGCTAGGTAAAAATCCTTTTACCGCGATAACTTGTGAACCAGTGATGGGATTCTGACCAAATGTGGTACAGGTATGTATAATGACGTAAACATGAACTGATTAAATGTTGGGGTCAAGAGGTCAAAGGTCAGAGGTCATGTCAGACAGAAATGTGATAACTTGAGAACAGCTGAATGGATTTAAATCAAACTTGGTACAAGCATTATAATGATGTAATGATGTGGACGGAGGCATATCAGTCGACATCGTGACTTCTAAGAGTGCCGTGGTAGTTAAAACATATGCGGGTTGTGTTACATATCATAGATAGCACATCATAAATCAGAGATATAGACAGAGGAATGACTTGAAATTGTTTCCTTTCTAATGTATAAAGTCCGGTCTCCTTCGACTGTTTTGATAGCCCATCTTTCCAGAATGACACAGAAGGGGCCAAGAAAACTATAAATATGAACACTACTCAAATCAATAGAAAAATATGTAATATCACACGAAATATTGCAATTTTGCAATCAAATATTGCAATCGCTTACCACTGTACACCGTGTGGAGAGAGAAGGTCAAAGCACCACAAAAACAAATAAATCATAGAAGAAAAGTTCGCACTCTTCACTGCACAACATTCCACGGCCGCTGCTTAAAGTGAAATGAAAAACATGATGCGCGTCGCTGAATATATTAATTTGTCGAAACAATCCATTTCTTTGTCTCTTGTCTTGCGTCACGTGACTCACAGTGGGTAGAATGAGTCTGCACCAGCCAACTTTTATTTGCAGATGTTTTTATTCAAGGATATTTTCCAATGTTTTTGTGATTTTTTCTCCTGTGATATTGGTTTTGAGTTGTATTATAATTAATAGTAAGGGAAACATATGAAAATCTGTTAACTAAATTGTTACCAAAAAATTTCTTCACCAATATGTTTGTAAAGGTGTGTAATAACATGTGTTAAAATGTTGAAGGTCAACTCCCGTGGGAAACCCAGAAAAAAAGCTGTTGAATTCGGGTACCGAAAAATTATTTTCGAGAATTTTTATTTTTTTTAATCGGCCCTTAAGTAACTTATGAGGGGTCAAATAAGGGTTTTTCATGATTCTGAGTTGATTGTTAACATTTATATTTCACCACAGACACTCCTTTGTGGAAAAATAATTTCTAAATATATCTCATTTTCTACTTTGCAGGACATGGAGTCTAGCAATATGGATGAAGACGTTACTCCACCTGTGCTCAATTGCTTCATCTGTGCACGCTCGGATACACCAGCTGAAAGGCTCATACAGGCAACTCCAAAGGGATACTCAACTTTATTGAAACAAGCAGAAACTGTCGAAAATGTTACTGTTGTGGAACGTATGAAGGAGGCTCAAAAGGAAGGAAAACTGAGGTACCACCAGAAGTGTAAAAATGATCTGTACAACAACTTTGTTGCAACCACCAAGAAGTCAGCTCAAGCATCAAAGGCAGAGAAAGAGTCATCAAAGTTGAAGAGAAGACGCACTACTTGTGAGTTCAGTTCATCAACTGGCTGCAGTTCTAGAAGATCACAGTCAGTTGACCTCCTGTATAAGGATGTATGCATTCTTTGCAACCAACCAGCCCAGCTCTACAAAAATAATCCAGCACAAGCTAGAAAGAAATACAGAGTGCCAGATAATTTGACTGCAGATACACTGAAGGCAAGCTTGCTGAAGACAGCACGGAGTCGCGGGGATGACTGGGGCACTGAAGTCACTGGACGCCTGGAAGGGATCAACGACTTGGTAGCAGAAGAAACACTGTACCATTTGCGATGCAAACTTATGTTTGCGAGAGGTGACAGTTTGTCCAAGACTGATGAGGAAGGAAAAAGGAAGAGAGGACAGAGGAGTATTGATGAGGAGCGAGAGGCAGTTTTTATTGAATTCTGCGAATGGTTAGACTCAGAATTAGAGCATGGGGTAATGAACATGGACAAGTCCATGAAAAGCTGCAGGAGTTTGATCAGTCACCAGAGAAGAGCCTTTCTTATTCAAAGCATTGGCTAAAGATAAAACTTCTAGAGAAATACGAAGACACCTTGTATTTCACAACACATGAAAGAAGGGCAGATGTACTCTGTCTCAAAGATGGCACCGACAATATTCTGCGAGAGCATCATGCTAATCTTGACCATGGAGATGAGAAGACTCAGATCATAAAGATGGCACTCAAGTTCATATCCAATGATATTGCCTTGATTGATTTAGGTCCAAAGTCATACCCCACCACACACAGTATGACTGACATCGATAGTCAGCTGACACTTGTTCCTGCAAGCCTTCAGATGTTCTTGAGACCGATTGTCAAGACAGACGAAAGAGTTGCCGTTTGGGGGCAGAATTTTATTAAGGCCTGTCGACCTCGGTCTGGAGTATTGCCACACCAAATGGGGCTTGCCATACAACTTGATCATAGATTTGGGTCAAAATGGATGCTCAACAAGTTCCACCGGCTGGGATACACTGAGTCTTACACGGAGACACAAAACTACAAATACTGCTTCCTTAATAGTAGGAGTGGAGATGATGTTCCAGATACTTCTGGCACTCTTGACACCATTGTGGAGGAAACCGATGAACCGATGAACAGATCAATGATGAGGTTGCGGTTGATGCTGCGCTTGAGGATAAATCAGTGATGACAGCCAAAGTGCCAGCCAGTGAAAGTGAATTGTCAAGTAATGATCAGGTGGTCTTTATGGAGGTTGGGGAAACAAACAATGCAGTCACTCAGTTTGTTGGAGACAATATAGATTTAAACATTGTCTCTATTTACGGAAACACTCCCTTTCACTCAATGGGTTGGATCGAAGTCACCTCTCCGGCACCACCTTTGTTCTCAAGGAAGGCAGCGGCAGGAGTGATCAAACCAGAGACTCTACCTCCAACAGAGGGTGCAGCTGCACAACATTCACTCCGTGCCTACCTGCAGACCCGGGACTGGATCCTTCTACAGAGCATGTCTCTGAACCCCAGTGACTATGGATGGACAATAGGTGTGCATGGGTATGAGCCAGTTCCAACACTGGACCCCACGGCTCCTGAGGAGCTATTGCAGTTCACGAGCTGTAATTGTCATGGAGATTGCAGCAACCGGCGATGCAGCTGCAAGAAGAATGGGGTCACGTGCATCTCGGCCTGTGGAGTCTGTAATGGCATTACATGCAGAAACTGCAGTCATGATGTTGTTGAGTCTGAAGAAGACATAGACAATGACTGTTGAAACTTCTGACATTGTGAATGAGAAATAACTCTTGAGTATTATATATGTATGTGAAATAAAAGCTACTTTGTGTGTAAATGTAAAAGTGAAAATATAAATGTTAACAATCAACTCAGAATCATGAAAAACCCTTATTTGACCCCTCATAAGTTACTTAAGGGCCGATTAAAAAAAATAAAAATTCTCGAAAATAATTTTTCGGTACCCGAATTCAACAGCTTTTTTTCTGGGTTTCCCACGGGAGTTGACCTTCAACATTTTAACACATGTTATTACACACCTTTACAAACATATTGGTGAAGAAATTTTTTGGTAACAATTTAATTAACAGATTTGTGAAATATCTCATAAAATGCCCTTACTATATGCCAAATTTGAGCTTTATAACCCACTTAGAAAGTATTAAACGTTTATCTCAGTCAGTGTGTCAGTGGTAAGAAAGAGCTTTGTATGCAGTATATATGTGTATGTGTGATTGTGTGTGTATATATGTATGTATGTGTATATATATATATATATATATATATATATATACATAAATGAGATAATGTTTTATTTTTGCAGTATGCTGCTTCGAGATGCTATTTCAAGTGTCCCGCCTGAGAAACTCGTCAGGCAAAAGCACATCTGCTGGCTGGATATTGTTCGAAATGATATCTTCAAAAACTGTGGTGAGTCCAATAATTTGGTTACGCTTCTTTTGTCTTGATGAGGAGTGCACAACTTATTTGGCATTTTGTTGAGATATTGTCATGTCAGATGGGTACGTTAACGCAGCCCACTCTGAGCAGAGATTCCCTAATAATCATTCCAATAAAAGCCGAATTTGGTAGTGAAACGCACGAGGGGCAAAAGGTGGGAAACCCTTTCCTGTAATTAAAAGGAGGTTTATTTTTTAAATTATTTGGGAAAAGGGAAGGACAAGACAATAAATACATAATGGTACAGATGTGGCGGTCAACAGACAAGATAGGAATGAAAGGAACGGAACACACAATCTTTTGTACAAAATAAATAAGACCGAGCCCCTTCTATCGGTACCCAATATCGGACTCTTGCAACAAACAAAGGGACAGGGACTTGAGGCTGGCACGAGCTGGTTGTGGCTGCAAGATGATGATGATGGTGCAAGGGTGGAGCCACACAAGGAGAAGTGTGGCTTGATATCGAGGAATGGTGATGAGGGAGGTGGCGAAGCACAGAGAGTGATGTCTCTTCTTCCTTCCCCAATGACCCATGGCACGCACATGCGCAGACATGGCCCTTTCCACCTTGGGCCAATCCTCATGCACGGCAGATCCCTCTCATTGGCCACACACCTCCAGTGTCTTTTTGGTTGTCCCATCCCTCTCCAGGCTTCCAGAGCTCACTTTGCCTTCATGTCTTGCTGGCCAAATGGTCCATGATGATGCATTTGGAATGTGCATAGTGCTTTCCTGTGTGCCTTTATTGTTAGTTGCCACTAAGTCCACCTGGCCTTGCCTGTTACAGGACTGGAGATTTTAAACAATTACCCTATTCTCTCTATCATGGATGCCTGCTGCCTCCTCGGTACGTGTTTGACAAGACGACGTACCTCTGACAAATATCTAATACGAGGGTAAATTGAACCTACTAGATCACACATTCCATACTAACGTCTTGACACACTCTAGCTATTTCTCCCCCTCCCACCGCCTCCTGCGCCTTTTCATGTAACAACATTGTGGGCAGAAAAGATGAAGGCATCTTTTTAACCCCTTGCCAATGTCTGTCCTCTGCTTTCTTCCTTTTCACTCTCTGTTCACACCTTCTCCTGCCTCCCCTGTGCATACGCATCATGCAGATTCAATGGAAAGCCACCGTACAAGTGCGACTCCAAGGGTACTGTGATGTCAGCTCTCTGAGGAAGCAATATTGTGTGTTTAATAAAGATGTATAGATTGTTATGTCGACACATGTATGCGCCCCAATGAGTGGAACCACTTGTCATTTATTTATTTAATGGAGATGCTCTCGTGTCTAAACCATTTGGTGTAAACAGTGTTTGTTGTTCTCGCTTTTATAACTTTTAAATCCGTTTTCAGAACAGTTTTGTGGGCAACACCTTTCTTTGGTTATTATGCATTGAATTCCCATTTATGTCCAGGGCATTCAATTTGGCTACGTTGCTGGCACACGGTGCGAGCCCATTCTTCTTGAAAGGCACCATGGAATCTCCAACCTTCATAAATGCTTAAAACTTTTACATGAGGCTCGAGGTGTCTTCAGAAATTATGGCTTACTCTGTGATGATTGTTGTATCCTCTTCCATTAGGAATTTAACCCATACTAGACTCAATCAATTGTGCTACCACCGAGATCTCCTTTGTTATTTGTTTGAATTGGCAATACTTTTATGAGCAGTGTAATGTATCTCATTCTACAATTTCGCGGTTTTGTATCAACCAAAGAAAAAAAAAAGTCATTGAAGGCGGACGTGGACTTTTTATTCCAGGAAAATCAAAAGGTACCGGGAAGTTGATTAAATTTCACCAATTTGTCATGACATTCCCCTGCTGCACGTGCACACTTGTCTCAGTGATGTTATACCACATTGAAGCCTTCTGCATAGACATATTTGGGACGGTTACTTCGAATGGTCCAAATATTCGAGATTGTCTTCCAGATAGCCATTCCAGATTGTTCTCGAATGGTCCAAAGAGATAAAAATTCCAAGTTTAGGTTCTGTGGAGGATGATTTGTATGTTCACAACCCATTTATATGAGAATAGCAGTGGTCAGACTTGCGATGGATGAAATTTACAGTGTGTTAATTGAGGTATGCCAACCACCATGAGAAGCAAGGAGGAGCTGATGTTTCAGGAATTCAGCCTCCATCAGAGCAAAAGAGAGGGAGGGGATAGGGTGATGGTTGATATGGGACGGGAGTGAGTCAGAGGTGAGTAGGTCAGAATGGGTCAGCTGTCAGCTGTCAGGGAGCACGTGGAGTGAGAGTGAGAGTGAGAACGATTGATTTGACAGGGAAGATCAAGATTCAGGGGTTAAATGTCAAGAGAAATGGGAGATTTTGTGGCACAGCTCCTTGGTGAAATTCCTCCACATCATGGGGTTGATGATGGCAGGAGACTCGATGTAGAATGAAGCACAAGTTTTGATGGTGAGTGCTCGTGTCTATTTACATCGGCAGACAGGTAGAAGGATGGCGGTTCGTGCGCAATCTGTGGCTGCTAGTTGCATCACTTTCTGGGGGCACAGCTGCGGTAGAAGGATGGATGAAATGAACAGCATATTTATGTTTAGGTTATTATGTCTCTTTGATTTATGGTTTACCAACTTTTGATTTATGGTTAAAGAGGGAATACAATGTCAACAAATTCCACCAAGGAGATTTGCCACTAAATCTCCCAGTCCCATTGGCATTTAACCACTGAACCCTGACCTTTCTTGTCAAAAACGTTCATAAATATATACAGTGGCCTGCAAAAGTATTCACCCCCTCCAAAGTTTTCACATGTTGATGCCACCTGAGCTTATTTCATCTTCTGCTCGTCCTCTTCCCTTTACAAGGAGTGAAATCCAATGGCACCAAGCTTTTGCCCTGCCTTGACCATGAAACTCCTCCACTTTCCTCTATCATCGGCCAACTCTCTCCACTCAACATCCACTGCCACCTTACTTATATCCCTCCTTACACAATCCTCCCATCTCAACTGTGGGCTACCTCTTTTCCTCCTACCTTGCTCCCTCAACCTGTCCGCTCTGTTTGTCATTCTCCCCCAGCCGTGCCTAGTGTCCAGCCCATCTCAGCCAACATTTCACCAATCCCTGTCAAGCTCATTTGTCTCTACCCAGATATCACACCACTCCGCCTCTACACAGATCAGGTCGCCCATCCAAACTCAGCAGCCCTTAAGCAAGATACTGGTTCAGGATGTCACTGTAAATCCACCAATAACTTTGAAAGATCTACAAGGCTCTATGCACGAGATGGGAGTCAGTGTTCATCAATCAACAATATCCCGTTCCCTTCACAAAGCTGGCGTCGATGGACAGGTGGCAAGAAATAATCTATCACTGAAAAAGACGCCACTAAAAGCTCGTATAGTTTGCGAAAAAGCATCTTCATGATACTGCAGGCATGTGGAGAAAAGTTTTGAGGTTAGATGAGACAAAATTGGACTTTTTGGACTAAATTCAGTGTTACATCTGGCACAAGCCTAACACTGCACACCACCCAGTCAACACCATCCCTACTGCCAAGCATGCAAGCACGGTTGTGGCAGCATCACATTATGGGGCTGCTTTTCATCAGCAGGGACTGGCAAGCTTGTCAGGATAGAAGTGACAATGGATGGTCCAAAGTACAGGAGAATCCTTGATGAAAACCTGCTTTAGTCAGCCATGAATATGAAACTGGGTAGGAGATTCACATTTCAGCAGGACAATTTTTTTTTTTTTTTTTTGTATACTGAATCGAGGCTCGTGAAAGAGCTAACATTTATTTCACAAACAAATCAACCAGACAAACAAAACATACAAAAAGAGGGAGCGGAAGACAAGATGGGGAGAAGAGGGGAAGCACACAAACACAACACCTGAGAGCAGGGAGAAGCGCAGGAGGGAGACGGCCTGGGGGGAAGAGGCGTGGGAAGGGGGGGGGGGGGGGGGGAGAGGTATAAAACACAAGGAGACCAAGGACTTCCAGGACAGAAGTAGGTATTTCAAAAAAGTGTAGGATTTGGGGTGAAATTAGCAGGGGTAGAAAAGATCAAGGTTTTGGATGGGGGAAGATAAGAGATGGTGGTGAACAGCTGTTTTAAAGACCTGGAGGGTGGAGTGGGATTGAAGAGAGTGAGGGAGTTTGTTCCAGAGGTGGGAGAAAAGAGGAATGAAGGAGTGAAGGTGAGCAGAAAGTCTTGATTTTGGCAGTTTAACCATAAGAGGGTTGCAGGCAGATCTTGTGCGACCTGTAGGAATATTTGGGGGACAGAACCCAGAGAGAGCTGGGGGAGCAAGGCCGGAGAGGAGTCAGTAGAAGACGGAAAGACCACCCACCTGCCTGCGGTGAGTGAGTGAAAGGCCCTTGGAGTTCGCTTCATCGCGGGAGATTCCAATGATTCTGAACGCTTTGGTTTCAACAGCGTGAAGACGAGCTAGGTGTGAGGCAGGAGCACCAGCCCAGAGGGGAGAGCAGTATTCCATTGAGATGTGGATGAAAGCCTTGTATGTGGTGAGGAGCTCAGGTGTGCCAAGGAAGGACTTCGCACGACGGAGGTTGCCCAGTCGGCGAATGGCTTTGGAGGCCAGATTTGAAATGTAGTTTTCCCAGGAAAGATCACGGCAGATAGTGAGACCCAAAAGCTTGAGTGACAGAACTTCTTGGAGAGGATTATTCAGAAAGTGGATGGGAGGGTTGTCCATTCGGTCTTTTCGGAGAGACATCGTAAGAGTGTGAGATTTGTCAGGATTGAAAGACATGTTCCACTTGTTTGCCCAGTCTGTGATTTTGACCAGTTCTGCAGAGAGTGAGGAGGCTGCAGACTGCCGATCTGAGGGATGAGGAATGGAGCGACAGAGAGTAGAGTCGTCAGCAAAGAGATAGAGAGGATTTTCAAGAGAGTCAGAGAGATCATTGATGAAGACCAGAAAAAGCACAGGGCCCAGGACACTGCCTTGGGGAACTCCAGCCTGAACGGGAAGAGGAGATGAGAGAAACCCATTCAGGGCCACACGTTGACTATGACTAAAGAGGAAGTCCGCCAGCCACGTGTGGAGATTTCCATGGATGCCAAAGGAGGAGAGTTTGGTGAGCAGAGCGGGGTGCCAGACCATATCGAAGGCACGTGATAAGTCAAGGGAGACAGCTCTAATTTCCTGTTTGGCATTGAGGACCTCCATCCATTGTTGAGAAAGCAGAAGCAGCATGTCCAGAGTAGAGTGACCAGGTCTGAAACCAAATTGATGGTCAGAGATCAAGCCATTGGAGAAGAGGAAAGATTTCATATCTGAAGCAATGATGGATTCCATGACTTTGCTGATAATTGGGAGAAGGCTGATTGGTCTGTAGTTGCTAGGATCTGTTTTTGCACCTTTTTTGTGCAAAGCGGTGATGTTGGCTGATTTCCAAGCAGATGGCAGATGACCTTGAGCAAAAGAGAGGGTGAAGAGAACAGAGAGAGGGAGTGAAAGAGCGGAAGAACATGATTTTAGTACCCATGGGTTGATGCCGTCAGGACCAGTTGCAGAATCAGAGTCGAGGGTTGACAGAAACTTTTCCACCTTTTCAGGAGGAAAGGACACAGAGTCCAGGAGCAGCTAGGTACGACTGGGTACGGTGGGTACAGAGAGGGATGGGTTTGGGACACAAAATTTAGAGGCAAACACAGAGTTGAGGCATTCGGCTTTGTCACGTGCAGTGTCAACTGTGTAGCCGTTTGAGGTGAGGGAGGGGATGAAGGGGGAACAAACACCAAAAACAGATTTGACCAGACGCCACCAGGATTTGGAAGAGGGATACAGATAAGAGTGTTCGGTCTTGAGAACGGAGAGATATAGTTTCCTGGTTCTCCTGAGGGTGGACACACACTTGTTTTGGGCTTTGTGAAAGGAAATGAGATTTCCTTCCATTGGATTTGCTTTACAGGAGACGAAAGCAAGTTGTTTCTGGGCAACAGCCTCACCACAAGATTCCATGTACCATGGACGGGAGGAAGGGTATGACAACTGAAGACGAGATTGGATAAATCTGTGCATGAGAGAGAGCAATTTACTTTGGAAGAATTCCCAGGATGAGTTTATGTCAGAGGCGGTCGAGATGGGAGACCACTCCAGATGATTGATGGCTGCTTGAAGACCGTGCCAGTTGGCCTGAGTGAAATGCCAGACTCGTCGACGCTGAGGAGGCTCTCTGAGAATGGTCAGAGAGATGTCCACTTTGACAAGCACATGATCAGATGAGCCGATTGGAGCAGAAGAAGAGCAGCAGACATTTTCAGGGAAGTTAGTCATAACCAAGTCCAGAAGAGAAGATGCTCCGTTGACTGAGATCCGGGTTGGGAAATTGACAGATTGTGTCAGTCCCAGTGAGTCACAGAAGTCCTTTGCTGAAGAGCCATGGCTGGTGAGAGAGGTACCCACACCCAGCCAACTGGCATGGTGACAATTGAAATCACCACATATGAGGAAGAGAGAGTTGGGATGGGTAGAAAGAAGTTGGTCCATATTATCAGACAGCGAGATGTAGATGGAGTCATCACTGTTTGGTGGACGGTACAACACACATATGAACAAAAGGTGGGAGCGAAGGGGAAGCCGTAGCCAAAGGTATTCCTGGGGGTGAGGTGGAGAGAGTGCAGTGCAGGGCGAGTGAGGAAGAGAGTTTTTTTTATAAAGATAGCAACCCCACCTCCAGGACGAGGCTCAGGTCTATCATACCGGAGGAGGGAGTAACCTGGGAGAGATACCAAGGAATCAGAGACATCATGAAGGAGGAAAGTTTCTGTTAAGCAGATCAAGTCTGGTTTGTCAGAAGCAACCTGCATGGAGAGATCAGTCAAGTTTGAGCGAAGGCCCCGGATGTTTGAGGTCCATACCGTTAATGAAGAGGAAGGGGGAGCATCAGATACAGAACAGGGGGGGATCCAAATGATCCAAAGCACAAAGCTAAAGCCACACTGGAGTGGCTGAATGAGAAGAAAATGAATGTTCTTGAGTGGCCCAGTCAATGTCCTGACTTGAATCCAATTGAACATTCATGGCGAGACTTGAAGATTGCAGTCCCTCGATGGTCCCCATCAAACTTGGCAGAACTCCAGCAATTGTCACGTGAAGAATGGGAAAATATTTCACCGTCTCACTGTGGAAAGCTGGTATAAACCTACCCCAAAACTTGGTAGAGACCTATCCAAAAATACTCGTAGCAGTCATTGCTGCAAACGGTGCTTCCACCACCTAAGGGGCTGAATACTTTTGCAACCAGTGAATTTTGATTTGTACGTGTTTTTTACAGGTATTCCTGACATGTAATGTCCTTCAACTATAACAGTGTTTGGTTTGATTTCTTCAGTTATGAATAAAAAGTTCATTTAGAAAAATTGTTTCGACATAATTCATCGAAATGTGGCATCATTGGTAGGGGGTGAATACATTTGCAGGCCACTGTATATACAAGATTAATTGAAATGGGTTTGCCTATATTTGAGTGTAAAGTTGAATTTAAATTATAAATGGTTGGAGAATGAAGGTTTAAGACCCCATTTGATGGGATTGAATGGAAAGCAGACAAACCCACAAAAGCAAACAAGTTTAAACCATTGGAGAAAATAGGCACACTCAATTTGTGAATTATCTTGCTGCACACCTGCTGTCGGTAAACATAACAAAGAGCAGAAATGGAGCTGATGTGAATGGGGAAAAAGAACTGATGGAATCCACCAGCAAAAACAAGAAAACTGATAAACTTTAAATAATGATCCACGAATGAAGCACATTATTATTATTAATACAGTATTATTATTACTTGCAAAATTGAAGATTTTTCAAATATATTGGTAGGTCTTGTGTGTTATTCTGTCGCTGTCGGTCTTTTTGTTTGTCCGTCAATCGCCTGCAAGTCACAATTCCAAACCGATCGTCATGAAACTTTACCAAGTCGTTGAGACAGTGATTTTGAGGTCAAAGGTCATCTTGAGATCGAATTTCTAAAATCTTCATTTTTCATCCGATTGCCGTGAAAGTTGAATGTAAAATTTGCATATTGAGTCACTGAATTGGCAAATCAACAATTTTTTTGAGGTCAAAAGGTCAAAGGTCAACTCAAGGTCAAACTTCTAAAATCATCAATTTTCATCTGAAAAATCACCAATTTACATCCGATTTACTTGAGAATTAAACAGCAATTACACTGCATCACTGAATTGGCAAAGCAACAATTTTTGAAGTCAAAAGGTCAAAGGTCAACTCAAGGTCAAACTTCTAAAGTTGCCAATGTTCATGCGATTAACCTGAAAATTAAACAGCAATTGCATTTTGCCTCACTGAATTGGGAAACCAACTGTTTTATGGTCAAAAGGTCAAAGGTCAACTCAAGGTCAAACTTCTCTAATCATCAATTTTCATCTGAAAATCGATTTTCATCCAATTGACCCTAGCTATGATTAAGATTGTCAATTTTAATGTTAATACACAACAACATAACAGGCATTGTAAGGCCATTTTCCCTGCGAGAGCGGGGGTTAGCCTTGCGGTCCCCATGACAATCTTCTCCATTTTGCACTATTTTCTACGTCTCCCCTTGTTAACCCCCTTGCCCGCATTTCTTCTTCCACCATCTTTAGCCAAGTCTTTCTCGGTCTTCCCCGTCCTCTATTTCCTTCTACATTCATTTCCATCATTCTTCTCAACCAGTCACTTTCATCCTTCCTCAACATATGGCCAAATCAACAAATGTTAATGAAATGGACAATTTGATGTCTCCATTGCAACTTTTTTTGGGGAGGGTGTGGGGGTGGATTTTGCAAATATCGTGCTCTCCATGGAAGTTGTGACCTCATATTTGATCTGTGTCCTTGACCTACTTTTTTCGGATTGTGACCTAATTAAGAAAAAAAAAACCTTTTTGATCATAACTTGATGAATTTTCCTCTGATCCTCATGATGTTGAGAGTCACGGATACATTGTAGATGGGGATACATTTTCATAATTTACACTCTGTCCTTAATTGTTGAAGGTCAAGGTCATATGGTGGTCCAAAAATAATATAGCTATCATTGGATCACATGCCAATGGTAATTCCTGTCAGGGGAGGCTTATCTTTGGCGATTGCTTTGTCATCACAGATATCGAGTTATTATTATTATTTTTGAGATCCATTATTGCATTTTTGTTAACATTTCTAATTATTTGATCTTTATGTCTAAAAGCCCTCTCTCGTCAGTGTTGAGCAAAGTAACATTTATGGACTAACACGAGTAGTCGGACTGCTTTGTTGACCCAAATCAAACCCACCTTTCGTGTCAGGGTATCTGGGGAACTTTTTTGGGAAGGGGGTCTTTCACAAATTGGCTGGCCAGGCCTGCCATTCGACAGAAGTTGGCAGGAATGTCTGTGATAATTAACGTCCATCATGTACAGTCCCTGGTGTTGGGCTAGCGGCTAGGGTGCCGGCTTAGGATCCTAGGATCCTGGGTTCGAATCCCGGTCAATCGCTGAATTAACGCCAGGGGGGTTGACTCAGCCTGTCATCCTTCCGAGGTCGGCTAATTGAGTACCAGCTCACTGGTAATTCCCTGCTTGTCGTTAAAGGCGGCAAAAAGGGTTGGCGTCAGGAAGGGCATCCGGCCGTAAAACATTGCTTCAAAAAGGGGACCGAAAAACAACAACAACCACAGTTCCCGAAAAAGGCCAACCCCCGCTTGCGGGGGGAAAATGGCCTCTAAAGGTGTTTTTATTTTATTTTATATGTACAGTGCTGGCACACGGGTCCTCCAGTTTAATGTCCTTCCGATGGACGGTACACAAATTGGCACATTGTCCTGACCGTGTATAGTTAGGTGCAGATTCCAACCTAGACTAGACAGCTCAAATTACATACAAATAACTATAGCACAAATAACTCAAATGCAAATTTTCCTGTAAAATAAGGAAATAAATGAATTAAATTGCGATGCATATTGATGGTTAAAGTTCAACGTTCACTTCGGCAACTCATGATGCAAGTCATTGTGAATGCATAATTATAATTTTTGAAATGCCAACATTAAGATTGCTTGATTAACACCTTCATTGTTCTTGTGCATGGGAATATTAATGGTTGTGATTTCGTCATTACACTGCGATGCTTCAAGATGCCGCAATGCTCAAAAAATTGTTTATATTATCCAGTGTAGCCCTAATAGGAAGGTTGTTTACTTCCTAATAATATATTATTAAGTTTAGGAATGTTTCTTAAAAATAATAATAATTAGGATTAATAATTAGGATAATTAGCTCTATCTTAATAATAATTAAGAAGGTTTCCCAATAATAGGAAAGTATTTTTTTTTGTTCGTCTACAAAGTTATCCTTCCCGTAAGTTTAATGGAGAAACAAAGTTTCTTGTATCCTAGGCAGATTACATCCCAAGGGCTACCTTTTCACTCTTCATCGTCTTCACCACAAACCAGAGTCACCATTTGTATTTGGTGTAACATTGTGGATGCTTGCTGCAGTCCTTTCTCATCATCCTCTGGTTGATGGATCTTGGCCTTACTCCAGAGTCACTGGGGCCCTATAGAATACTGAAGTGCTTGCGCTGCCATGTTTGCAAAAAGCTGAGAACGCATTATGGCATTGCTTTCCCTCTGACTCCAAGTGAACCTGCAGAGTGCAGGGACATCCTGCTGTCAGAAGTCATCAAACAGCTCCAGACTTGGCTGGGGAACAACGTGGAGCATGATGATACCGCCCGCCTTTTGGGAGACCTTCTGGAGATGCTTCACGACAATAGCATGGTGGGTGTCGCAACCTTGGATAATTTATTATTTATGTTTTGAAGCAATATTGCTCTATCTTAGTCTTAGAAGGTCCAACAATGTGCCACCAGCTGACTTAATATATTAATTAATATGTGCACTATACCAAGTTCAATTATATCAACTAGCAACAGCGCCCGCCCTATAGGCGGGGCTTCGATTGGGAGGCCCAAATGAAAAGGCAAAATATCAGAAATTGAAGGCTTTTTTTATTTTAAACGATTCATATAAACATCCGTTGAATCATATCACATGCAAATCATCAAAATATAAACAGTACATGGTGCCCATTTTGAAAAAATATTGAATTCTGCAAAACGGAAGCGTCCGCTACACGTCTTTCTCAGTCGCACGTTTATGTGTGAAGAGTGTGTGCCGAATCTGTAACACGGAAGCGGCCGCTACACCTGTTTCTCAGTCCCTTTGCACACGCTGCCGTGTTACTTCGGAGCCGCACGTTTATAGAGGAAGAGTTTGTCAGGAGTCGATCTACTCTCTCCTGGTACGCAGAATTTCAACAAAAGTCACATCACTGTTTATATCGGTAAATATTATTCCATCGTGTTTGGAAAAATTGGAAAACTTGGAAAAATTGGAAAACAAATATAGCCTATTTTACTCCAGGGGGTCCTAGGATTACCCACTCAAAATATCGTTGCGATCGGTTCAGCCGTTTTTGCGGTACCTTCGAACGGACAGACAGACAGATGGACGGACAGACATTTGGTGAATTATAGTAAGATTGTGTTTATTATTGAAAGAGAGCACCCTGATATGTATACCACGATGGTATATTTTTGACAGCCCCATTCCCCCAACCTACTATATTCTCCCACACATTTCTTTTACTACCCTTTGCCTTGCACCTTATTCTTCCCATTCCACCCCAACTACCTTGCACTCTTTTATACTCTTAGTTCCCCTCCTCCTCTTAAATATTCATATTACTCCCCTGCTTCCTTGGTCTAATTTTTTGTTATGGGATATTGCCTTCCACAAAGCCTTAGGCCACTCAAGGTGGGGGCTACACAAAGAAAACAAGAGCAGAACAATCGGCTGCTTGGATTGAAACAAGACAAATGTAGAACGTTGTCACTTCACAGAACAAAAAGGGCTGTGAGGGGTGAACTAGTCTGCTTTGAGACAACAGTGCCTCTACCCCCATTATATTGTTCTGATTGAACAATGGCCATAACCAGGTACCACTTTTATTCAGGAATCCACTTGTTGGGTCTTACATGAGCTGTGCTTATTGGCATAGGCAGTTCATTCACTGGACGGAATGCATCGGCAGGATTGAGGCCTTTGTGATGAACAAAATGTAATAGTCAGCCACGTAATGTTACAATCTCACCTTTTTGTCTGCCAGATGACCCAAAGAGAGAGGCACATTCCCATTAACCCAACTATTGGAGATGTTATTTGAACACGGTTCGCCTCGTGCGTGACTACGGAGGCTAACGACATCCAGCACACTGCATGGGTTGCCATGGCAGGAATGCTAATTCTCTGTTTTGATGCCACCAAACTTGTGAAGAACAAAGAATGGCCATCCCTAGCCTGGTGTTGGCTTAGCGGTTAGGGTGCTGGCTTGGGATCCTAGGATCCTGGGTTCGAATCCCGGTCGATCGCTCAATTAACACCAGGCGGCTTGATTCAGCCTGTCATCCTTCTGAGGTCGGCAAATTGAGCATCAGTTCACTGGTAATTCCCTGTGTGTCGCAAGAGGTGACTAATCGGGTTGATGGCAGGAAGGGCATCCGGCCATAAAACATTGCTTCAAAAAGGGGACCACGGTGCCCGAAAAAGGCCAACCCCTGCTCTGCGGGGAAAAATGGCCTCTAAAGGCGGTTCAAAGAATGGCCATTCCTCACACAGTCCATAACTTTGGGTTCTTATCAACCAACTACCGTCATCCCGCACTGGTGTTGAAAATTGTCAGCTTCGTATGTCCACCAGGAATGCGCTCATTCATATCGGACCGTTCTGTTGTTGACTGCTTTCATTAGCCAGGCTACGGTGGTGGCGAGGGAAAAGTCTGGCTGAGTTGTCTCTCATCGTTCTAGAAGAGAAACGTGAGAGAGCGACATTTCGGACCATCTGAATTCATGCCGTTTGTCGTGCTCTATATAGCAGTTGAGAAAAATTCCCATTAGGCCAAGGCCTATTCGCCAGGTGCGAAGAATGTCAGATGAAAAATTTGGCCTGTGCTACATCAATGGACCAATTGCTTCCACCAGTCAATGAAGTCGG